>NC_057850.1:196533544-196856044 GCF_015237465.2 Chelonia mydas | reverse complement strand
ATTTTAATGTTTAATATTCTATACCTTATAAGGTATAAAATAAAAATTTTAACTTTTGAAATCTACTTAGTACTAGAGAAAATACAAACTAACTTTATCTATAGTATAGACCAGGGGTTCCCAAACTTGGTTCGTGGCTTGTTCAGGGTAAGCACCTGATGGGCCGTGAGATACTTTGTTTACCTGAGCGTCCGCTGATACAATCGCTCGCAGCTCCCAGTGGCTGGGGTTCGCCATTCCCGGCCAATGGGAGCTGCGGGAAGCTGTGCATGTTCTGAACACTCTTCCGCTGTGGAAGTGAAGTCACCAACAAAGTGCATTTTGGGATATTACTTCAGGTAAGAGTAGAAGATGATTCACTTTTGTTATTCACTTTGCAGGCCTTCAATACAAGCAGAACAAGAATGAAGGCACATTTTAAGTACATCTGAATGGCTTCAAAGGCCATCTTACACTACTTAGGGTTACTCAATATAGTAATGTTTGCACCTTCTCTTTACAGGTCTCAAACACTACAACACACCATTAATATCATAACATAATACATATTTAGTAACAATGTGTATTTCTGAAAGGGTAAATTAACAGTGTACAGCATGAACTTAATCGTCAACAAAATAAGACTCCTATTCACACATGACTCAAGTCAGTATTGATATGGAAGACCATATCCTCATTCTAGGCTATCAAAATTGGTACCAATGGAAACAGAAGAAACCAGTGAACTGCTGGTATAATCTAACCAAATAAATTGTAACTATCATCCTAGAAACAATTTCCAGATAGACTGCAATCTTCTTCATCCCCTTAGTCACTTGCTAATTTTGGTAGGACTACTTGTAGGAGTAACTACTCACCATTGGGTGTAAGGAGAGGTGTGTATCAAAATCTGGTCCAAAATTACCACCAAGTTTTCAGCCCCATAACCAAAGCTTTAACAACTGAGGTTTTAAACAAACATATAACTCATTGATGCAAAGCAAAAGAAACAGGCTAACCATTTCATCATTCATTATAATGTAACTCTTTTTAAGTTCCATCCACTTTTACTAAATAAGGTAAGCTAAATTCTCTATGACAAAAAAATGAAGTCAAACATTATTGTTCAGTCTTTAATATTCAGGTATGCTTCTCCATTCCCCTGTACTTATACAATAAACAAAAATTTCTAATAAAGAAGGGGTTTGCCTTTGGATATCAGAATAAATTCAACAAGATGAGGTGTTTGATGCTAATTATTTCTTCTTTACTAGGCTAGTTTCTTTTATTCACTTTGCTAGGACTAGCATCCCACATGTAAAATGGACTTGTATTAACTTATACTGCACTTCTCTCATAGACCTCTGATGAAATCAAAAATACTTGGTGTTGATTACTTGCTGCACAACAAAACTTTTTCATGAGTCCAAATAGAGCCAACTAAATACAACAGGAAAATTCAGCATAAACATGAACGTTCATGGATAAAAAAAGTCCTGTGGACATTTTGAAAACTTCCCTGAGGCAACTCTAACTTCTGCTGCAAATAACCTGTATAAAAATTGACCATGACAGTAGCATAGGAAAACTGATCAAAGTGGGTGAGAAAGAGAAAACTTTTTTCTGATGTGTACGTCCATATTATGCTACTTATTCATTTAGTATATTCATCTTTTCTATAGACAAGACAACAAAGTATCTCTGTTAAAGGTTCACAGTATGTTCTTCAGATTCTCTTAGAGACCAATGGATCTTATTTCATGCTTATGAGTTCTTCCTTCCTTCAAAATTCTAGTCTAGTTTTTCTGCACCAGAAATTCCATCTTTTGGTGGCAGATTTATTTTCTTCATTTTGATATTTTAATGTACAGTGTGTGGTCTGTGTCCAGTCCTTAGCTCATGTGGGCACTGGCATTGTTATTGAAGAACAAGGAGGCAATCGCTTTTATGACATCACAAGTGGAAGCATCACCATTGAGACTTGTGATTATATTAGGGTGGCCCAGTTGTCCCACACGACACTAGAAACCACATTTCTCACATGTATTGACAAAGGCAGCTTTTTTGATTAATGCCATCTTAAGTGCTCAGATACTTGTTAAGTGTAATATTTGCTTGGTGGCAGTCTCTTCTGTGAGAAGCCCACTTCCCATATCCGATATCCACATTTACATAAACAATGCATCTCACCCCATGAAGCCAGCATGTAAAAGTGGAGTGTTCATTTTCCTACTAACAGCATTTATCTCGCCATGTGGACAATCACTGAAAAATGAAGGTAAATCATCTTAATGTACCCTATTTATATTAGGGATTTTGTATTAATTGGACATTTTACAACTTCCCACTCAGACAATTACAATTCAAGAGCCAAATGTGAAAATTGAATCTTTCTGGAAATTACAAGTGCTGCAAACCAAAATCAAATAGGTAAAACAGAAGCCTTATGAGACACTGTAAATAAACTCAGAGATGGTGATTCAGCTGTGAACCTTTCCATGGTCATGGGAGTAAAACAGATTAGAACCTTGATATTCTGCCACCCTAAAGTTTCATTGCCAACACATCCCTGTTTTTGTTGTTTGTTAGCTATCAAAAACTATTTTATACTTGCATTTATTAATGCAAGATTGGCCTAAATCACCAAACTGCTGAGCCATTTCATTATCTTTCATCAGCTTTTAATTTTTATTTTTAAAGAATATAATGAACTACAGTATTTAAAAGTGGTGTAATTTTGTTGCATGAAGCAGTTCTTCTTAAGGAACATTTCAATGACCTAGTTATGTGTCTGTTTTATTTTTGTAATATTTTTATATAAATTTGGATAAGACTGCGTTAATGCAGTTCTTCAATTTATTTTTCCGTCTGCTTTTAGTGGCAGGAGAGCATATTTTAATCACATTTGATAAATAAGGTCAAAGGAATAAAAAATTAACCCTGTACATTTTATATAAAATGTATAAATAAATGCTGATAGTGCAAACTCAGCCTCTGTGTATTTAGTGGAATATATTTTTTAACTAACATTGCCTTTTGATTTTGATTTTTTTTTGTAATCACTACATTTCAGTCACTAAAAATCCATTACAGCTTTCTGTTTTAACAGTTCTATGAAAAATTAAATATCTGAGCAAACAAGCATAAAAGGTCACATTTTAAGAAGGTGATCTTTTCACACACACAGGAGGCAAGAGGCCAAGTTGCTTAGGGTTTGTCTACATAATGTGTTAGTCTGCACCATAGTGGTGTAAACTCTAGTGCGCACTAGCATGTTGCACACTATAGCTGACCCAGATGGACCCTGCTGGCGTTCCCTGGGATCCACTGATACATTTCTGAAGAGCACATTAATGTGCACCAGGGAACTTTTAGTGCACATCAGCAGGGTCCACATGGGCCAGTTAGTGTGCAACAGGCTAGTGTGCATTAGAATTTATATACCCTTCTGACATGGACATGCACCATGTAGACAAACCCTTAGCTTATCCTAACTAAGGAATCTGCACAGTTGCAGTGTCATGATTCTTTTAAAATGTAGGTGGTGATGAAATGATGCTGGGCTTGGGAACGAATCCAAGGCACATACACACTCACAAACACCTCCGCTTGCTCACTCCACCTCCTGTTGATTTGAACATAGGCATGCTTACCAAACACAGCTTAATGTAGCATGCTTTAAGGGGCAAATTATGGAACCAGAAATGTCACAGTATACACAATATGAATATGTGACAAAAGTTATAGGGGGAAAATGAACTAGTATCAGCATCAGGAATGTATTGCTGCTGGTGTGTGGACAAACTGTGTGCAGAACAAGGAAGCAGTTTTGTGGATCTACTGTTTGTCGAGTCGCCCACTGAAGCAAGTCTTGAAATCAGTGCATGTACTGTTGCCATCTGTTTACTTTTCACTATCAAAACTCTGACTGTGGCTTCAAAAGAAATACTAAGAGTCCATGTCAAAAACACAAATATTGTTACTGAACCATGATCATGCATGTTTCTTAACTTTGGGAAAAAAGAGCTACATAAAAATGGACCCAATTAAATCTAGAAAAAGATAATAGTATAAACAACATCTCTTTGTTTATTTAGATATGCAGTTAAAAACCCATGGCTGATCCATGCCAGGTGACTCAGGCTCATAGTGCTTGGGCTAAGGGGCCATTTAATTGCAACGTAGATCATAGAATCATAGAATATCAGGGTTGGAAGGGACCTCAGGAGGTCATCTAGTCCAACCCCCTGCTCAAAGCAGGACCAATCCCCAATCAAATCATCCCAGCCAGGGCTTTGTCAAGCCTGACCTTAAAAACTTCTAAGGAAGGAGATTCTACCACCTCCCTAGGTAACGCATTCCAGTGTTTCACCACCCTCCTAGTGAAAAAGTTTTTCCTAATATCCAACCTAAACCTCCCCCACTGCAACTTGAGACCATTACTCCTTGTCCTGTCCTCTTCTACCACTGAGAATAGTCTAGAACCATCCTCTCTGGAACCACCTCTCAGGTAGTTGAAAGCAGCTATCAAATCCCCCCTCATTCGTCTCTTCCGCAGACTAAACAATCCCAGTTCCCTCAGCCTCTCCTCATAAGTCATGTGTTCCAGACCCCTAATCATTTTTGTTGCCCTTCGCTGGACTCTCTCCAATTTATCCACGTCCTTCTTGTAGTGTGGGGCCCAAAACTGGACACAGTACTCCAGATGAGGCCTCACCAATGCCGAATAGAGGGGAACGATCACGTCCCTCGATCTGCTCGCTATGCCCCTACTTACACATCCCAAAATGCCATTGGCCTTCTTGGCAACAAGGGCACACTGCTGACTCATATCCAGCTTCTCGTCCACTGTCACCCCTAGGTCCTTTTCCGCAGAACTGCTGCCTAGCCATTCGGTCCCTAGTCTGTAGCTGTGCATTGGGTTCTTCCATCCTAAGTGCAAGACCCTGCACTTATCCTTATTGAACCGCATCAGGTTTCTTTTGGCCCAATCCTCCAATTTGTCTAGGTCCCTCTGTATCCTATCCCTGCCCTCCAGCATATCTACCACTCCTCCCAGTTTAGTATCATCCGCAAATTTGCTGAGAGTGCAATCCACACCATCCTCCAGATCATTTATGAAGATATTGAACAAAACCGGCCCCAGGACCGACCCCTGGGGCACTCCACTTGACACCGGCTGCCAACTAGACATGGAGCCATTGATCACTACCCGTTGAGCCCGACAATCTAGCCAACTTTCTACCCACCTTATAGTGCATTCATCCAGCCCATACTACTTTAACTTGCTGACAAGAATACTGTGGGAGACCGTGTCAAAAGCTTTGCTAAAGTCAAGAAACAATACATCCACTGCTTTCCCTTCATCCACAGAATCAGTAATCTCATCATAGAAAGCTATTAGATTAGTCAGGCATGACCTACCCTTGGTGAATCCATGCTGACTGTTCCTGATCACTTTCCTCTCGTGTAAGTGCTTCAGGATTGATTCCTTGAGGACCTGCTCCATGATTTTTCCGGGGACTGAGGTGAGGCTGACTGGCCTGTAGTTCCCAGGATCCTCCTTCTTCCCTTTTTTAAAGATTGGCACTACATTAGCCTTTTTCCAGTTGTCTGGGACTTCCCCCGTTCGCCACGAGTTTTCAAAGATAATGGCCAATGGCTCTGCAATCACATCCGCCAATTCCTTTAGCACTCTCGGATGCAACTCGTCCGGCCCCATAGACTTGTGCACGTCCAGCTTTTCTAAACAGTCCCTAACCACCTCTTTCTCCACAGAGGGCTAGCCATCTACTCCCCATGTTGTGATGCCCAGTGCAGCAGTCTAGGAGCTGTCCTGGATTGTCTATGCACCGCTGTATTGCTCTCCCAGTAAATATCAGATGTCTGGGCTCGGGCTGGAAACTGGGCTCTTGGACACTGCGAGAGGGGAGAGTCCCAGAGCTTGAGCTACAGCCCAAGCCTGAATGTTTACACTGCAATTAAACAGCCCCTTAGTCCGAGTCCCGCAAGTCCAAGTCAGCTAGCATAGGCCAATGCGCGTGTCTACTTGCAGCCACATAGACATACACTAGGAGGCTGACACGTACAAATAGAAAGGTTGGCCTGCCACAGAAGCTTATTTGAGAATAATCATCTGATCTATAGCAGAAAGTTTCTGATCTGACATGGAGATAAGGAGTTTGAGACAAGAAGCTCTCTCCTCCAGTGACCCACAACAGAAGATTTGAAATTCTCTAGGCTAAAGACAATGTGCATTTAAGGACTCAACACTCACCTCAGTTAACCCCCAAATTTCAGACAGACAATGGATCTATTACATTCCTTTGCTGGCTGGCCTCAGTTTCTAGAATCCATTTTCTAGACATGTACAGGAAGGGCTGCCTGATTTCTCATATGAATCAAATATGTCATATTAGCTGCATCCTCAACCTCTACCTGATCCTCATTCTCTTTAGGAACCGCTTACATTTCTCTCACGGGTGGGTGAGGGCGCGTATTTAAACTTCTCCATAAACATGCTCCAGTCTCTCTCATGGGCCTTGTTGTGCTCTCTACTCCCCAGATCTCTCCTTCTTCTCAGCTAGTGCCTGCCTCCTCTATGCCCCTTTCCACCACCTCAGTACTCTTCATCTGAGCACATTCTCCACAACAACTCCTATATTTTCTCCCCATCATTTACTGCAATTTTTTTCAAATTTCAACAAAAACCCTTTTCTGCCCTTACTTAAACCTCAGTTTCTCTCCCTCTGCTCCTTGTCTTATAACTGCATACTGTAATTAAACTCATATTTTATCTTTTTTCCATATATTTATTTATACCATATACTTCCCTGTATTAATTCTGTAAAACATTCTTGGTTACACTTTGTAACAGAGACACTACAGACAAATAAAGGTAGATTGCATACATAGCAAAGAAATAGAACGTGGACTATTGAATAGTCTACTCAGCCACTGCCAAAGGATAAGAAAACTTCAGTTTTTTGACTGAATGTACACATATGATATGACTCATTCAACCCATAACAGAACTTTGAAAACTTTGCTTTTGGTATTTATCTTCTTTAATTCTGGTGCTTAACAGAATACTAACATCTAGTATTTTGCTATTTTGCCACTCAAATGTGCAGTTATTCACTTGACATCGGAATTTGCCATTCATGAAATGGATAGTGCTGTTTTTATCCCTCCTCTCAATTTGGAGACAAACTTGGACACCTAATTTGCAGATGCTAATCTCTTTACCAAATATTGTGATTTCCATACTGAGACAACTAACTGCTATAGATATAAAATACCTTACACATACAAATTTATGCTGCTTTTTAAAAAATAAAAAGCCTCAGTGTCAGCTATGCAACACGACAGGGATACTTCTCTTTTTCCTGAAGTTGTAATATTTTTTCTTTCAAAACAAAAAACTTGCACCTCTCATTTTTTTTAACTTCCATAGTTCCACAGAGCCCATAAAAGAATAATCACCAAAATTAGTGAAATGTTTCAAAGTTCTTACTCCAGAGAATAACCTGACTAAAGCAGACCACTCACTAATAAAGTGCAACTTAATAAATCATGTGGAATCTTATTTTGTTCAAACCCTTACTAACTCCTAGCACCATCTGTTACCATCAAAACTATATGACAAGATATGATATATAATTAATAGGTAAACAACAATCTAATTAAAATGGACAAATACTCCATGTTCCTGCCATTTGGGAGCTCTAATTACAGACTAAATTTTAAGCTTGAATTAAATATTTAAGCTGGAAAATTAACTTTCCTTCTCAAGCCTTGAATACATTAATACAGATATGTGAAGCGACTTCCTGATGGGAACTTAAACATGTAATTTAGTTTCATCAAAGCAGTTACTAATTGTTAAGCAGCAGTACCTTACCATATGTACACAATAGCTATTTAGAGCCGAAAAGGTGGTTTTAAAGCACCCCTCTGCAACCCTTTTCTGACATAAATATAAAATGTATATACAGCACAGCAGTTTACACTACACACTGAAAATAAATTACAGAGAGAGTTCAGCCCTCACTGCTTCTTGGCATGCATAAGTACAAATAGATCTATATAAACAAATACACATTTCTGCTAATCAAGTTGAAAATGGTAAGGAACTCTAGAAGAAAAGGTTAAAAAAATCATGTAGAATTTTAAATAGATTGTAAACTGTCATGTTATTTAGCACTGAACCAAACGACCAATCAAAATGTAGGAAAGCTAGATTTGTTTTCACCTAAACTACAAAAATAGTTGAGTTTTATTAAGTGCTAACAACATTCAGAAAAATAATAACTGAAAAGACACTGCAGAACCTTAAACAAAGTAAGGCGGAAAAGGTACAATAGCATTAGACAAACAGCTGCCAGAAAGGGTCCCTGATACATAAGAATGTAAATTTTATCTAAAATGAAGACACTATAGTAATTACAATTGCTATAAGAAGAAGCTGCAAAAGCAAAGAACCTACATATTTTCATTCAATACACAATTTGTGTTTCAAGAGTTTGATTGACCCTAACATTTACAATGACAGAAGTCACTGGATAAAAACTTGTTTATTAGCAGAGGAGTTATGTATTTTTGAACAAATAAAACTCTGTATGTATAGAGACCATTTTATCTGAGTATTCAGCAGATGCTTTACAAACATTACTAAGGCCTAACAACCCTGTGGTGATGTATTTCTCTTACTTTATAGATGGGAAAACAGTTGCACAGAGAAATTAAGTGACACCCACAATCATATACCAAGGCCCCAATCCTGTAAATTACTCCAAGTGGACCCCATGTTCTGCTTTAAGTAGCTGCAGATGTATATTCCACTCGTGTGCGCGCATACCTGGCACACTGAAGCCAGAGAACCCTCTGGCCCTTGTAGCCCCTTCCCATAGCTTTAAAAGCCCCCCCATCAGTTCCTTCTTTCCGCCTGCAGCTTGAGTTGGAGCATTCACTCCTGTGTCTCACCTCATGTTCTCTATCACAGTATTTCTGTGGGGTTTTTTTGTAAATAGTTGGTACCTTAGGATTAGTTTAGCTCAGTGTAGTTAGTAGAGTTTTAGCCTGCTGTGATACCTTCACATTGTCCATCATGTTTATTGTGCCTTGTGGAAGGACACATTAAGGAAAGGTGCTCCATCTGTAAGTTACTCGAGAATACAGATGGCTAGAGACTTGCGCTTGAAGCAGCACCCTATGGAGCAGGTCATGAGGCCCACTTTGGCAGATCATCAGTTCCCTCACAGACTTCACATGAGCCGGTACAGCCTGGGGCTCCATAACCAGACTTGGATTCTGAGCCCACAAGGAAGAGAGATTGCTCTCCTTTCTCTGGTTCTCCAAGAAAAAGAATTCCCAAAATGCAATCAGGTTGCTCCAGAGCTTGGAGAGATTTCTCCTCCCCTTTTAAGAGGCATGCAGCCAGGCACCATGATTTTTCCAGTATGTGGGATAGAAGTGAACCATCAATTCACTTTCCAGTACTGATACAAGACCAGTTAGACACCATATCGTTGCCTTTGGTACCACCCAAGGGTACCACCCATAGTGTCCAGTACCAACAACAGAGGTGTTGGCACTGACTGTTTCCACACGGGTAGCCTATCAGGCAGCAATGGATTTGCTGTGCCTTTCTGTTCCTGATTTGTCACTTATTCAAGAGCATAAAACTGTGGTGGCTTCATCTTGGGGGACTTTGGCACCTCCTGGACTGGTTGCAGACTTATCGCTGTCGTCATCATCATCATCCACACTGCCTCATACCCAAAGGCCAGAGTTGGAGTCAGCTTCCTGCTTAGTACCAACGGTTTTGCAGCACCAATAGCATCTTTGGTGCTGATGACTACTGCGATGCAGTTTACATTTAATGCCTGTGTCTGGACCTCCAATCTCAACCTTCAACTACAGTCAATGCATGCCTATTTGCTCTCATGGCTGCATGCTCTTATGTGATCAAGCATGTAAGATCATATCTTAATCCTCTTCAGTCACAGTTGAAGTTGATCTATCGTCTGTGCTTCCAGTCAGTGGACAGGCTTGTCTGAATGCCTCCGGAGATACTGAACTTTCTACGCTGGTAGGCAGAACAGAACAATGTATGTCTGGGTGTTCCCTTTGCCTGTCCTCTATCCAACAGGACCATAGGTTAGAGTGTGCATCTAGGGACATTAAAGGTTCAGGTTATGTGGTCGGAACAGGAAGTATCTTTTCCTAGGAACATATTTGGAGCTTTGAGCCATTTACAATGAATTTTGTGCCTTTTGGGATCAGATCAGGGAGCAGCAGTTTACATACTCATCAACAACACCACCCTATATGTTATGTGAACAAGCAGGGAGGAGCCTGTGCCAACCAGCTTTGTCAGAGAGCAATGAAGTTTTGGTATCATGTCCACAACCACACATTTACCGGGGTTCTCAAAACCAGTTGGCTGACCATCTCAGCAGAACTCTCTCCAAGAACCACAAGTGGTCTCTGAACAGCAGTATGGTGAGGTCTATCTTCAAGGAAAGGGGTATCCTGTCAGTTGACCTGTTTGCAATAAAGGACAACAAGAAGTGCCATCAAGTTTGTTTGCAAATGGGACCCAGTCCAGGGTTTTTCGTCAATGCCTTCCAATTGAATTGGGGAGTGGCCCTGATGTACGCCTTTCCCACTTTTCCTGTCATCTCTCAGGTTATCCTCAAACTGAAGTTGGACCATGACAAACTGAAACTTCTTGCACTGGGTTGGCCAAGACAGTGTTGGTTCTTTACCCTTCTCAGCCTGTCTGTTTCACTTCCCAGATCTCTTTCTCTCCTTCCCAAATTACTGACTCAACACCATTGCCAGGTTTCACATCCAGAGCTGAGCAGCCTACACCTCACAGTGTGGATGGTATACAATTAGATGAGGAGGAAGGACAATGTTTGGAAGCAGTTTGGAGTGTCCTACTTTATAGTAAAAAAAGCCATCTACTAAGACTACCAAGCTGGGCAAGTGGAAGCATTTTTCTGTTTGATCAACATCTAAGGGAATTCAGCCAGTGTTAGCTTGTGTTCAGGACATTTTGGATTACTTGCTATATTTCAAGTCCTCAGGTCTGGCTCTTAGCTTGTTGAGGATTCACTTGGCGGTGATACTGGTGCTCTATTCTCCAATATCAAGGCAGTCAGTTTTCTCAAACTCCTTGATAATGAGATTTCTGAAAGGCATTGTCCGCCTGTTTCCACTTGTGAAGGAAACCTTAATACTGTACACCCCATCCTCCTGGGTCCTCTGTTTGAGCCGCCAGCAACTTGCTCGTTGTCTCTCCTTTCCCAAAAGACAGACTTTCTTGTTGCTATAACATCCATAGGAAGAGTCAGTGAACTGCAGACCGTAATGGCAGGCCTCCATATACACAGTTCTTCAAAGACAAAGTGTCCTTGAGGCCACATCTGAAGTTTTTGCCCAAAGTGAATTCATAGTTTCACCTTAACCAGATTTACTTACCTGTACTGTTTCCTAAAACACACACAAATGCAGATGATCAGCATCTTCGTACATTAGATATGAGGTGGAGTTTGGCACTCTATCTGGACAGGACTAAACCATTTTGTTCATCACCTCGACTTTTTGTCTCTTATGCAGATCGGATGAAAAGTCAGGCAGATGATTTCCAGGTGGATAAATTTCTGATTACCAGTTTATGGAGTAGTTCAGACCACACCTCCATAAACATTACAGGCTCATTCAACAAGGGCCAATTGACATAAGAACATAAGAATGGCCATACTGGGTCAGACCAAAGGTCCATCCAGCCCAGTATCCTGTCTACCGACAGTGGCCAATGCCAGGTGCCCCAGAGGGAGTGAACCTAATAGCTAATGATCAAGTTGTCTCTATCCTGCCTTTCATCTCCACCCTCTGACAAACAGAGGCTAGGGACATCATTTCTTACCCATCCTGGCTCATAGTCATTAATGGACTTAACCTCCATGAATTTATCCAGTTCTCTTTTAAACCCTGTATCAATTGCATTTCTCAGAGATGTTTCAATATTTGACATTTGCAGGGCTGCTATGTAGTCTTTTGAACATACTTTTACCAAACATTAAGTTCTTACAGTGACATCAAGGTCAGACTCATTATTTAAGTAGACTCCGAGCCCCACCTCCTACCGGTACTGCTTGAGAGTCACCTGAGTGGAATACATGTCTGCAACCACTCAAAGAAGAAGAGATAGTTACTTACCTGTACTAACTGTTCTTTGAGATGCAGGTATAGACATGTATTCCACAACCCACCCACCAACCCTTCTGCAGTGGAGTCTCTAGTCTTAGATTCTGGTGTGAAGAAAGTGAGGGGGGTCAGAATAGCACCGTCTTTATATAGCCCTGGGAGGCACTATGAGAATCAGAGGCACAAGCACCTCCACAACAGGTTCTGCTAAGCAAAGTTCTCTGGCTTCGGCATGCTGGTTACGTGTACACCTGTATCGAATATACATCCGCACCCACATCTCAAAGAACAACAGTTACGACACTGGTAAGTAACCATCTTTTCACATTGAGCCAGAATGATATCAGGCATGTGAGGACTTCAGTGGGGGTGTAACACTGGAGTCTTCCCTCATGTAGTAACCTGCAGTACCAGGGTCCAAGTCAGTATCACAGCTGGCATTAGAAATCAGAATTCTCAACTTCTAATTCTTTGCTCTAACCATTGCACCGTACTCCTCCATACTGAATAAGCAAGTGGTATTTGACTCACTGGCTCACTTGAATATTATTTGTGCAACAGAGAAGCATAGATACATATGTCATTCTTTAGATGTTATATTATTTATATAGACAGAACTGAGGGAAAAAAAAGATTTATACCTGGCATTACTACTCTTTGTTTGCCCCAGAAATATGGAAGAGGTAACAGTGAATTATTGGGTTATAATTTCATCAAGGGATTCTGGTTACATCATAAACAACGGGTCTCATAGTTTATAATGTCACTACAACCCCTGAATGGAATTGTATTGGGTTAGTCTACACAAACAATTAGTTTGCAGCAAGCTGGGGTTCCCGTCATTAGCCCCTCACTAACCTGCTTCAGGAACTGTCCATGTGGACCCTGGTGTCACGCATTACAGTTCATTAAATGTGCTTTGATATATTCCTCTTTGAAACAGAACTAACTGGGACTAAAAGTTGTAATTTTGTTCTTTACACATGGCTCAAAGGCCAAGGCCAATTCATAACAATAAATCTGATATGATCAGGTAGGCAGTGAGATATATATCTGATATTTCTATATTCAGCTTTACACTGCACCTAATAAATAATGAGAAAATTACATTTAAAGTGTAATCTGATAAAATACTGTTAAAATCTTTATTTTTATAGTAAATCTGTTCCCACCATATTTTCATAGCACATAGCCCATGAAACTACTTAAAATTATTAAGTAGTTCTTTAGCAGCTAAAACAATATCACCAGATAAGACAAAAAATAATGAAGATCTTCTTTCCTGGCCAAAGCTGACTCAAAACAAATGTAGTATAAATACTGTTTTGAGATTTATTTACATTAATTTCATCCACTTACTATATTTACATCTATCTCTATTTCCCCACTAGTACTCAGGAGTCAGTCAGTCTGAGCAGGCTTATAGTATATAATACAATTCACATTTTATGGGAGATGAGAATATATGCATTATACAATAACATGTTTTATAGTCTTTTATATTCACTATTCAAACTGAGCACAAGTTTCTCTTCTCTTGCAGTAAAAACTTAATTAGTCTGAACAAGAATAAAGTAATGGTAATAATGAATGAATCAATGGAAGATTAAAAGAAACAGAACTTTAGAAAAGGTGGGAGACTGAGAGGATGCAATTAGTTGAGGGCCTGAGTGAGCCAGCACTCACTCTTACTTTACGTTTATCCCCTGTGCTCTATTCATCTCAAGTCTCCTCTGCTGGCATAACCCATTTTGACAACTAGGTATATGATCTTCAACCTAACAAAAATAGCAACTGTTACACAATAAATAAATATATTTCTAATATTGTCAACTTACAGTACTTAATGGAACGCCAGTGTCCATGGACACGTTTTAAAAAGCAACCTTTACTACAGAGAGGACTAAAGTCTGTTGTACCTCCCCATAATACACAGTAAGGTATATTGACTTAAGTTATTTAATTTTGGTTTGATTTCATTTTAAGTCATTAAGCTTTCCAATGCAACTGCGTTTCAAGTTCATTTTCATTGGATGACAGGAGAATGGAAACTAGTAGTGCAGAAACATGACTATATAAACTAAAATTATTCAGACTTCATGTTATGCTAAAAGGGTGTGAATGATTTCTCTGTTTTATTAACTTACTCATTAAACTATATTTAAGTACTATTGTTTGTTAGAACAAACTAAACTGAACCACTAAAAAAAGCGCCTGTTGGACTATTTTAAGATCTGAAAATATAAACTACAAATATATTCATAAATAAAATTAACTAATTTACATTTCCACAGCACTTGTCATTATGAAGAATTACAAGGCATTTTACAACCCTTATTGTTCACTCACCAAGTACTGAAATGTGCTACTGTTAGAATAGAAAATGTCTGCCAATCTGTACAATTCTATAGCTTTTAGGTGAGGCGATTAAGAGTAATCGTCTCCATTAAAATCACAGAGGAAATTTTAGGCAGGTCAGTGTATATTTCTCCAAGTAATAAATGCTTTGGAACATCGGTATTAACACACCCTTACAAAAATTTACATGATCAAATGTTTTCAGGAACCACAGCGGGGTTCTTGCCATCAAAAAGATCTAGAGTACCAAAAGTATGTTTAATTACTAAAAAAGATTTTTCTTAGACCAAACCATAGATGTATTCAAAAAGATATATGGTGCTGTAGGAGTTAAAGGAAAATAATGTATTACAGTAGTTCTCAAACTTTTTTTTCCACGGACCACTTGAAAATTGCTGAGGGTCTCGGCAGACCACTTAATGATCTTTCCAAATGTTTGTACCGTTAGCTAACTATTGTAAAGAGCTTTGGATAAATGTGCTATATAAAAAAAAAGTAATTAACTTTTTTTGTTCTACAAATAAAAACACAACTCATGTTTTAATATCAGTAGTCTCACCTTTCTAATGCGATGGATATGCCCTCTCTCCCCACACCGCCGCAGCAGCCCCCGAGCTGGGGCTGGGAAGGAGGGCCGTCTCTCCCCAGCAGCCACAGCCCTGGAGCTGGGGAAAGTCGCCTTTCTCTGGCCACCGCAGCCCTGCATGCCCCAAATTCCCCCCACCCCCTCTTCTCACCCCACTGCCTCTTCCCACCAAGGCCACCATCTCACCTTACATGTGTGTCTTCTCCAGGGTCCAGGCACCTAATTAGTGGAGCCACACCTGCGCAGCTCCACTAATTAGGTGGGTGGCCCTTCATTGTCTCATGTGCGGCCGCTCAGGCACGCACCTTAGAGGGAACTATCTGCAGACCACCTGAATGGAGCTTGCGGACCACTGGTGGTCCACGGACCACAGTTTGAGAGCCTCTGATCTATTATCTAAATTAACCACCTAAATGCAGATTGTTGAAGTGGAAAACCTGACTTTGTCTGAGGTAGGCTCTTCAACAGGTGAAAAGAAAAATATTTTCTTTATTTGAACTAGTTCATTCAAGCTGGAGAATCCGAATGGGAATAGAGAACGGCAGGCAAGTCTTCAGTTCTATTCCAGGCAATGGACACAAGCCAGGTGGCAGATGAAGATTCCATGTTCTAGAAAACCTGGTTACAAAGATCTCTCTCAGTCATTCCAGTTTATTCTTTTTGTTAAAATCAGTTGGTCTGAATATGAAACATGCTTTGGTTATGGCAAAAGCTTTCTCCAAACCAAAACCAAAGTACTGAATTCTGGAGAACACTAGCAGTCACTCCACAATCCCAGCTATCGAATTTTTTTATCCAATTTTATTTATAGATCGTACAGTACATGTGTCATGGATCTTAATGTGAGGAAAATTATATAGATATGCAAAGCATGACATATTGATTCAACATATTGAACTGATTGGTTTTCCTCAATTTATTTAAATGATTAGAATAGTTTAAAGTGAGCTTAGCCCTTGAGACAGATGGCTGTAAACTCAAATTTAAGTTTTAAATAACTATATTAAAATGAAGTAAATGATTTTATCCAACCAGCTCCTAAGAACATAGTTAGAGAGGAAAGTAAAGGTACCATTGTACAGCATGCACCCACTCTCAAGTCACATATGACCATAAATCAAATAAAGACCATTTCCTGATTGCGGGGGGGAGGTACACAGAGAAGGAGATTTAACAACTATCAATCTTAAAAAGTCCTTTTAAACTGCAACTTCTCTACATTTTACATTTCTACTCTTTTTTACAAAATAAAGATTCCAAGTTGCAAGGTACAACAAGAGTGTAAAATAAAATGCAAGTCTTTGGCAGACAGTGCATACTTAAGTCTAGAATAATCTGTTAAAACTGCTTCCAATACCAATGGAGTAATGCTGTCACCTTAAGTCATGTTTCCCTAAAAGATTAGGGATCTGCTAACTTTTTTTCTTGGGAAATATCAGGAGTTACAGTTATCCTGCAGCAGTGTCATACCTCACTGGGAATGTCTACACAGCAACTAAACTCCTGTGGCTGGCCTGTGCCAGCCAACTTTGCCTCACAGCACTTGGACTATGAGGCTGTTTCATTGCTGTCTAGACTTCCAGACTTGGATTGGAGCCCAAGCTCTAGGACCCTGAGAGGTGGGAGGTCCCAGAGCGTGGGCTCCAGTCTAAGCCCGGAAGTCTATACAGCAATGAAACAGTCCCACACGTCAAGCCCCGCAAGCCTGAGCTGGATGGCATGGACCAACCACAGATTTTTCTTTGTTGAGTAGACATACCCAGTGTCTCTAATTCCTGTGAACATTCAGTGTCGCCTCTCTTTCCCTGCCACTGTTGCTCTAATGAGCTTCTCTTTTAAATGGCGGCACTATGACATCAATGATAAAACCATTACTTCCCTTCTTTTCTCCCACCCTTCTTGTCTTCTTCAGTTTGCATTCCAATATCCTTACTGGCTGAAGTGAAATAAATGAGAATGGACAGGGCGCAGACTAATGAAGCAGGAAGAAGGTGCGCATACACACAATCAGTGACACGCATACCACTTACTAGTGGCTATGACTTCAATGTCATTTCCAGATACAGGTTCTATATGGCTAAAAGATGCACTAAAAGTCAGTTTAAACCAATGGACTTCTTTTCTACAGCTCTCTCCCAGAATAGAGTTCTAGACTCTTCCTTCACCACAGCTCCGTAGACCATTCATCGTAGAAGTGGAGGTCTTTCTGATAATCAGACTTCCCCCCTGCACTCCTTGAAGACAACTCTCCTCCCAGTCCTCTATCATGTTCTTCCATAGCAGATATTGACCGGTCACAACAGCTGCTTATACACACCAAATGTGTTCATTATAAGATCCTTTAATACTCTGGCAGGTATGGCTGAGGTTCATTTCAATAAGATATTCTGTACACAGTGCCACCTAGTAACTGAACAGTATAATACAATTTTACATTCCATTACATCTCCTCCATTAAGTTCTACATTCCCACCATTTATAATATTTACACCATCACACTCTCTTTGAAGTTCAGTACATATCAGTCTCTTAAGTGTCTCTGAATCGTACTAGTTTTCTAATTACATGACCCAAACGCATAACAATTTGGTCATCCGGCTGACCAAATTGACTAACAATTTGGTCCAATAGTTGAACCAATTGGCTGTGGTCCTCTTGGAATCCTTGAGTCTTCTTCCTCTTGTTCTGCATCTGCCATCTGTAGAGTTTGCTCTGTTGATTGTTCTTTCTAAGGAACAAACTGTAGATGTCAACTGTTTCTACGGAATCTCCATTGTTTATCATGATCACGTATGATCTGGCACTGAATTCTTTTTCTTCATGACACCTGAAGTTGTTCATCACTTTTCCCCATCCAAACTGACATGAACAGAGCCACCAGGTTCTAGACCCGGCAGTTCTCTAAATGAGTGATGTCTCTTGTAAAGTGTTCACAAGCTTTTTTAGCCTTTTTATCTGATTTGGCTATTCTCTTCATGTCTGGCCATATTGGAGATAGAACTACTGTTCCAACTTTGGAAAAGAATCTGAGTTGTCTTCTCATCAGGAGTTGTGGTGAATTATATCCAGGAGCCTCTATTGGTGTTGCTCTGTACCACAAAAGAGCAAAGAATGGATCTTCCTGCTGCAGGATTTTCTTGGCTGTCTGTACAACTCTCTCAGCCTCTACTTTCCGTTATGGGTAATGCAGGCTGCTAGTAATATTATCAAAATCATACTTCATTTGGAATGACAAATTCTGCTGCAGTGAATTTGTGGTCCATTGTCCATCACTATTTGTTCGGGAATACCAAAATGAACAAAGGTGTACTTCAGTTTCTTGATTGCAACATGTTATGGCTTTCAAGTACACTATGTCTATATAACTGGAAAATAGTCCACAATGACCAGGTAAATTTGCATAAACCTCTGAATTCATATAAATCTGCAGCGAGTCTCTTCCAAGGTGTCTCTGATAGAGGTGTTTGTATACTGTATAGTTCAACATTGCCTCAAACTGATTCATACTGAATCTCCTTTCAAAAGACCAATGCCATCAAAGAAACCATTAAGTTCTTCCACCTTTCTCACCAGGCCCATCATGGTTGCCAAGCTGGCTGAGAAGGTTGTTGCTCTTTGATCCCATACACTCTGAATACATACCTTTTGTATTTGTAAATTGTTTCTATGGTGAACTGGAGCCTGCAGTTGAGAATACCTCCAGGGCTAGACAGAGCTGTATCAGGTGACTTCAGCTCTGGGCTTTAAGGTGTTTGTAGGTCCCTTTTGAGATGACTCTGACATCAACTCCTGAGACAATTTTGAAGTTAATAGTTTTGACCTGGCTATTCAATTTCACTCTCCAGGCAGGCTCTCTGTCATCACAAATGACAGATTCCAGACAATGACTGTCTGTAATATGAGTAATATGAGTAATATGAGTCAGCTCCCTGACTGCTTCGGTGCAGCAAACAGCTACAAAATGTCCATATTTCATGCATTTATTACATTGTGTGCCTCTGGCAGGACAAGCATCCTCTCTTGGTAGATGACTTTTTCCACACTTGCTCATGTAGGCTGGAATTTGTCACTCTTAGCTTCAGAGTTCTCTCTCATTGCCTCAGGGTTTTAGGATAATGACTTTTAACGCTCAAGTGTCTGTTCATAGCGTCTAAGCTAGTTTCAGGTTTTTCACGTTGCTCCTGCCTTTTGTTTTGTTAAAGTAATAACCGTCCTGTTTCTGATATTTTCATGTTTTGCATTTCCAAAAATCAGAGTTTTCAACCAATGTATGCAGAGCTTTTATAAAACATTCAACATTTCCCTCACTTCCTGAATTTCCTGGTGAAAACATGCTCTTTCATAAACCACATTTGTCTGAGTTATAAAGTATGCATCAAACAGAGCCAGAACCCTTTTATAGTAATCCTTGAGACTGTCTTCAGTAAAGTCAAAGGATTTTAAAAGATGCTCTATCTGCTTGCCCATAGTATAAATTAGAGAAGATATATAGATATTTCCAGTTTCTTTCTCTGTTTGCAATTCGAAATCTTGCAAACTACTGCTTCCAGGATGTCCACTGTGAAGGTTTCTCAAAGCTGAAGTTCTCTGGGGCCTTGAAGAGTGGCATGTGGATGAGATCCTGCAACCTTTGTTGCTTTGTTCCGTCTGTCCACTACCTATGTTGCTGGTTTACATCTGTTTCTGATTTTAGTTTACTCCTGACACCATGTCATACTCTTCTGTACCAGATACGGACTGCACACAGAGCTTGCTTATATACACCAGATGTGTTCATTATAAGATCTTGTAATGCTTTGCCAAGTACAGCTGAGGTGCATTTAAATGAGATATTTTACAAACAGGACCATCTAGTGGCTGAACAGTATTATACATTTTAACATTCCATTACACCCTCCTTAAGGAGGCCGCTGAGGGGAGGCTACTGGACAAGCTGCCTTTATCCAAGGTTCCAAAATTCTCAATTTAAAAATCATATGTTGGGTATCCACCTCAGAATCCTTTAAATGCAAGGAATTAGATGGAAGTCTGGTGTATCAGGTAGAGATGGCTATAAGAAAAGTGTAGAGAGGGGGAATGGAATTTCTTGAGGAGGAGAATTGGTCTGAAGAGGAATGACTTCTATCACATCCCAATACCTAAACACTAACAGCACATAAGATGTTATGATGAAGAGAATAGCTGTTTACTTTCCATTTGCTTTCTTTTAGAATTCATGTTGGTGAATTTATTGCTCATTAAGTAATGGATTACACCATTGACTTGCGCTAAGTACATAGTGTGGCAAGGCAATGTGCCAGCTTCCCAAAAGAGCTCTGTCACTGCACTTCCACCCTGATTTACAAAGTATACTAGATATTCAAGCCAAGTCTTCAACGAGGAGAGGATAATGACCATGCAGTACTATGCAGAATCAGACAATGGTCTTCTTTTCAGTCATGAACATTTTTGACCATTGCTGTACTGTTTGTAATTACCATTTATTAACTCTTCACTTCAATATATATCAACAATGCATATTAAAAAATCATTATGGCAAAGATGCTTATTATTATACCAAACTAGGTAAGTTCTATCAACAAGGAATTATTATTTTAGTACAACTGATTCAATTAGAAGTCAACGGGAGCTAGCAGGGGCTTAGCATTTTTGAAAATGCCATTTATTTAGATGCCTAAGTATGGATTTCACAGTCTGGCTCCAGGCACCCAGTTTTTGAAAACCCTGGCCTAGAAAACTGAATTTCAGTTTGTGTTCTACATTGAAAATGACAATTGAATGGGCATGGGGCACAGCTAAACCAGAACCAAAACTGTACTAACAAGTTACTAAAAACTGTAAAAAAAAAAAAAAAAAAAAATAATCAAGTTACATATATTAATCTACCTTTTTATAATATATATTCTTTGTCTATTCATTATAAAGGGTATCTTCAGGCCGTCTTACCTATCTTCTCTTCATTTGGCAGTGTAACAAATATATGCTAAATCATGTGACAAAAACTGACTTTCTGATAGAGCTTTCAGAAACAAGGACTTTCAAGTGTTGGTTTACTCACTGTCCTGAACATGAATCTTAGACAATAAGCTCTTAATTCGTAGGAATGGATGGTGACTAAAATATTATATAGTTTGAAGAATGCTCCTTGAGTTTGCAACCCCTATTCTTTACTCTCCCACTCATTACTTTTCCCAAGTTATACTTGCTGCAAATTTACATTGCCACAGAGTGATTAATAGTGCTGCCATTCCCCTGCAATTCAGACCACCACTCTCTGTATCCTATTCAGTCCCCTAGAGCCTGGAATGCATGAGTCTCAAAGTCACTCAAGGATCAAGGTTTCCTGTGTCATGAGACCAGCTGAGTCATCATGTTGGCCCTCAAAAAAATTAACAGAAGGAAACTTTATTTGGAGATCCCCTCCAGGTCTGAGAAATCTTAATTAATATTTATCAAACTCTTAGTTTTCCTGTGTTAGAACAGAATTTCTGAATTGGACACAGCATACCAGTCACTTTGCCATTCATAAATGAGTATAACCCATTATTGTTATTATAATGTGTTAAGTTTCAAATTGGTTAGGAAAAAATCATCATGGCACCATGTTATTGTATTATGGAATAGAACATAACATTTGAATTATTTAGAAGAATGAATAAAACAGCAGATAGAAGTGTTGCTAGTTGGATATAAGTTAACCTAGACTTTCAGAAGTGTTTTGACAAAATTTCTCACTGGAACTATTAAGAATAATAAACCATTTGGCTAAGGAGTAAACATTTTTTCATGGATCAAACACTGGTTAAGTGACAGCAAATAAAGTGAAAAATATGTTCATAGATATATGTCCTGGGGACTGGAGGCAAAATGTGATGACATTTTGTGCAGTTTTGAGAGTGATTATCTTGTACAATTTGTTGATACAATTTTGACATTTTTTTTTAAACTCTGGCCCAAAGGGAATTTTAATACAGAACTACCATGGCCATTCCCCTTCAAAAACCACCACCACTGATTTCCAAACTAATTTGTAATATCCTGTAAGCATTACTATATGTAATACATCCAATAATAAATATCATGCCTGGAATATTTTGCCGGATCAGGCCTTTAAAGAGTAAATGTTCCCCAGCAAGAATAATTTAGCAACAAATATTTTCTTTTGCCTCTTTTAGGTTTATACCATGCAATTTGCAATAACTTTCTATTATGCGGCACCACTCAAAACATACAATACCTATATCACACTAATTAAAAACTGGTTGAAAGCACTCTGTTGTATTTTAAAATATACTCTATGTTAAAACTGCACTTTTTGTTTCCAGGTGTACAATAAAAGTTAAGCATGAAGTGTGTCAAACAAAGCATAAAACAAATACTTTGACCATAAACCTTGGGCATTCTATGCCTTCAATCAAACCATTGCAATTAATATGAAATTCTAAATACAGAATATAATGCCACATAAATAGTATAACAGCCAAGTCCTGTCTAAGCAGCCATATGTTTTTTCCCATTGTTCAAAAAAAGGAGATGACTTCCCGTCACTTATGTTTCTGATTAGCAAGGTGATTTATGCCACAATCACTAAAAATGCCAGCAAGTGAATGAGAAAATGCATAGTGACTGCACCAGATGTGCACAATAAACAGGAATCCCATTGTAATCTCTGGTACTTAGTTTATATGAAGGTAATGTAAGAAACACTCTTGGATATGGCAAAGTCACTCTTTTTTTACATTTGACTATAAATGATATGAAATAAATTGCGTGTTTTATACTTTATGGCATGCATACATTGATAAATTAGGTACAGTTTTGTATCCCGACTTATCTACAAGACAAACCTGGCTAAGATCATGGGGATTAATTGCTTCAGAAGTGTGAAATGCAGCTTTTCCATTCTTCTCTGCACACTCAGTGAAGAAACAATGATTAATCACTGTTTAACTATTCTCTTGAGGATCTACAAGATTGCCAAAGCAGGACTTATCCTCATAAATCCAAAAAACACAGGTTTAGATTTGTTGCCAACAACTGAAAGAATATGAACTTAAAGCCATTCGTTATCAGATTAAAACAATGTCAAGGCTTTACAACCCACACCAGTGCAAAATTCTCTTTAATTTTCAGCTAACAATGGGAATCAGATTATCAAATCAGATTAAAGAAAAATATATGTATTTACATATATATGATTTCACGTGCGTGCGTACACACACGCGCACATACACACAAAACACTTATCAAAAGTAAAACATCCCACTAATAATAAAGCCAGTCTCACTAGCCCAGCCCAATAGAAGCAGTAAACCTTAATTGATAAGGTTGCTATTGATATTAAGGTAATGCTGCCCAATAGAGAATTTTAACTGGAACAGTTGCTGTTTCTGTTTGGCTATAACAAAATTCACTTAGTTGATCCTGTAATAAGGCTGTGATTTTTAAATTGTTTAAATACAACTTTTGAAAAATGTCTCAGGCACTGTTACGTTTCAAGAGCATAAGAGCTTATTGATTAGATTTTTTTGCATTTGTGTAACAGCTTTTAACATCAATATTTAAAAGGTGAATTTTATTACACAAACGACCCATTAGGTTAACTGACCACTTCATCACATTTTTTATTCAAAAAAGGCTATTTTAACTTTAAAAATTGGCTACAGCCCATGCCAATAGCTCAATATTCTGCCCACTGTACAAATCTATTTGATGTAATATATAATCTGTTGTACGGTCCTTGAAAAGGCCACAAACAACAGCTCCCAAATGGTTGCTAGTCTATTGTGTGAATATGCGCTTTAAAAACTCTCAATGCTTTTATATATCTTTAAAAGGGGGATAGGAGAATCCACTGAAGTGCAGCATCTCAAATACTTCTATGGATGATTTCTCTTCGGTTACCTCTTTGGACTTAAATACATTATAACATTAATAATACGGCAACTCAAGAGGAGGCAAGAAATTCAGAGTTAACCATTTAGTTTCAGAGACACCACTCCAGTGGTGCACTGAGGATGAAAAAATCAAAGGATTTCTATGCTCTTAGATGAACTGAAACACAGTGGTAAGAGCCAGTCCCCTGAGTAGCTTCTCTTCTCTCTCTGCCTCTTCAACTCCAAACTCCGCCCCCTTTCTTATTCCCCAGTCCGGCAGGTTCTTTCCTCTCACCACCTGGAGAGAAGGGAAGTTTCCTTCTATTGTATGCCACTGGCATGCAGCTGTCACCATTGCTTTTCAGCTAGCCAGTTCAATTGCAGCTGCTAGCAGTGTGCTGGTTGGTTATCTGCTGCTATGGTTTCCTTCCAACATCCAACCTGTTTCCTCATCATCCAATATTCCAGTACCTCCACCACCCTACCACTCCATGTTTTTCCCCACAGATACCAGAAATGAGTTCTCCTATATCACTACTGAAAGAAAGTTCAGTATGAAGTGGTCAAAAGCTGAAACCCACTCTTTTACGCCATCTGTGTAGTGTGTATGGGTCCTTGCAACATCCAGGAACAGCAAATTAAGTTTAGGGACTATTTAGCTATTCCATGGATTTATATAGTATCTATCCATAGCAGCTACCAGCTTGTCTATAGAAAAATGTTACAATTATATTTCATGCATTTGAACAATGTATCTACGATTGGGAAAAAAATGCAAAATTATTACATTTCTTGCATTCTGTCTGTCATAAATATAAAGGGAAGGGTAAACACCTTTAAAATCCCTCCTGGCCAGAGGAAAAACCCTTTCACCTGTAAAGGGTTAAGAAGCTAGGATAACCTCGCTGGCACCTGACCAAAATGACCAATGAGGAGACAAGATACTTTCAAAGCTGGAGGGGGGGGAGAAACAAAGGCTCTCTCTGTCTGTGTGTTGTTTTGCCAGGAACAGAAAAGGAATGGAGTCTTAGAACTTAGTAAGTAATCTAGCTAAATATGCGTTAGATTATGTTTTGTTTAAATGGCTGATAAAATAAGCTGTGCTGAATGGAATGTATATTCCTGTTTTTGTGTCTTTTTATAACTTAAGGTTTTGCCTAGAGGGATTCTCTATGTTTTGAATCTGATTACCCTGTAAGCTATTTACCATCCTGATTTTACAGAGGTGATTCTTTTACTTTTTCTTCAATTAAAATTCTTATTTTAAGAACCTGATTGCTTTTTCGTTGTTCTTAAGATCCAAGGGTTTGGGTCTGTGGTCACCTATGCAAATTGGTGAGGATTTTTATCAAGCCTTCCCCAGGAAAGGGGGTGTCGGGTTTGGGAGGATTTTGGGGGGGAAAGACGCTTCCAAGCAGGCTCTTTCCCTGTTATATATTTGTTAGATGGTTGGTGGTGGCAGCAATAAAGTCCAAGGGCAAAAGGTAAAATAGTTTGTACCTTGGGGAAGTTTTAACCTAAGCTGGTAAAAATAAGCTTAGGGGGTTTTCATGCAGGTCCCCACATCTGTACCCTAGAGTTCAGAGTGAGGAAGGAACCTTGACACTGTCTATACTCTTTTTTTGAGTCATGCTCTGATGCACCGTGAAGGGAAGCAAATTCCAAAGGTGGAGCAACTCATCTGAGAAAAGCCTACCACTGACTAGGTTTAATAACCCAGAATAATAATCTCCCATCTGATATTAACTGCCTTGATCGGATATAAGGTAAAAGGGAACTGTGAGAGTTCAAAGCCTATTCAGAAACACAAGTGATAATCTGTAAGGCTGTGTGGTCAATGGTTAAAGCACTGGGCTAGGAATGGATGAACTGGGTTCTAATCCATACTGCCCCTTTGTTTTATTGTGTAGTTATGAAGGCAATTTTATCTGTACCTCAACTTCTCCAACTGTAAAGCCCTGATTCAGAAAATCACTACAGCATGTTCTTAACTTTCAAAGTCATTTCAGCACATGCTTAAGCACCATTCCTGAATAGGGATGCTTTTCTGAACTGGAGCCTACATTGTGGATAATACTTAGCCATATTTGTAAAGCACAGCAAGTTCTTCAAATGAAAATGCTATTTAATTACTACTACCACCACCTTTGGTAGGATTGTCCTATGTTTCAGCAGGCCAATATACTCTTTGCTTGTCCTAAGATAAGTCTGACAAATGTTTTGTAAGTACCATCCTATGTGTGTCCTACTTTTGTAAAGCAAGGTGCAGTGTTACAAAGGCAAGAAACTTTTACCATCAGCAGTCTGTACACAGATCAGCCCTGTCTACACTAGGAAACTGACCCATTATTAACAGTGGTTATCATGAAGAAGTCTCCATGAATTGATGTGGAGATAAGGTTAACTGCTTGCGCAGATGGAAGATATTTTCAACACCATCACTGAGCTTCAATCATGTTTTCCATAATGATGTTGAAAATTGTTCTTTTCTCATCTATTACCTATTTTCAAGGCCCACTTAGGAGGACCAGTTGCACATAACAAATGTCAGCAAAAGTTCAGTTTCTCAGTGGAGTCAAGTTTACAATATCTTTGCAATTTACACATTGTTAATGTTATTTTCTTCAAATACCTAACTTCAGTCATTACAGTATGATTACCTTTAAATCTATATACAGTAGAACCTCACAGTTACAAACACCTGAGTTGCGAACTGATCAGTTACCCACACACCTCATTTGGAACCAGAGACAGCAGAGACGACAAAAAAAAAAAAAAAAAAAAAAAAAAGGTAAATACAGTACCGTTCCTTCTTCCCCCTCCCAAACCTCGGTTCCTGCCAGAGACCTTCTGATCTCTATGAACTTCCTCCCCACAGAGTTTTCCTGCTAATTTTTATCCCTCATTAGGCCCAGCAATGAGGGATAAAGGGCAAAAACCAATTGGTTGCAAGTGGGCCGGATCACTCTCTTTAAAGGGACCATGCTCAACTGCGAGAATGCACTACTTGAAGGTGCTCTGATAGTAGAGTGATGAGGGCGAGATAAAAAAAACCTACAAAGAACTGGGCGCAATCCTTGCCTTTAATGTTTTATGTGTTGTAAACTATATTACCTCTAGAACTACAATTTTCTCAGAATGTTACTGATAAGTAAGAATCCAGGTGTGAGGAAAATATAGGTGTTGGGAGACCTAGGAAGTATTCAAAACATACTGGTCATAATTATGCATCGTGAGCAATAGGAGGTCTGAAATACAAGTGGTCTGGGAATAATATGTTTGGGCATCCAAATGTGTGGAGGTTTGGGATTTTATTATGGGAAAATCCAGAAAAGATTTCTTCTATCAGTTCCACTCATTTCTCTGAGGCTTTCAATGGCAGAAAGACAGAAGTTATAAAGGTTTTACTGCCTTCTTTTGAGTTACTGAGTGCTGAGTGCTATTTTTCATAGTTTCCACTTAAAAATTATAAGGCCACCTGATTTTATATCAGGCCTCAGGCTATTAGAAGAGTTAGAATCAACCAATTTTTAAAATCTTAAAATTATCAAAAATAGTTTTTCTATAAATTAACATGTCAGAATTTTAAGATCTGATTTCTTGCAACTTGCCCTGACTAGCTACGATCAAAGGCTGTGGAAGACCAGGAATCTAATGTAATGCAGCAAGTAGTGGTTCCTCAGGTACTGGAACTTAAACTGTCACTGGTCCAGCACTGAACACTGCCAGACCTGGATTCAGTGCAATCTTCAATCTTTGCTTTTATGTGATTCACTTTCGAGAAGAAAAAAGGAGACATTTTGTGGCAGCTGATTATAAACACAGAAGCAGAGAAGCTAGAAACTGCTAGGGTCTGAAGCAAATGCAGGTGAAGCAACCAGAAACATAGAATAAATTATTTTAAGGGCAAAAATTTATATTTGAGATCATCACTGAAATACGAAGCAGACAACCATTACAGGCCAACCAAAATAGATGACATTTGAAAAATTCGTTTAATCCTATTTCTCTCTTGCAAAAGGAGCCAGGAAAAAGGGGCACAAACTAGGATTTGAATTTCATCATGACTTGGTTGTGGAGGATAGACTCAGATTTCCAAAATACTGCTTTTTACTGAAAGTTCAAGGCACATAGCCAGAACAATTCTACTCTCCTTTCATACAACTTCCTCTGCCTCCCCCATGCAACTTGACTCCCTCACATTGTGAATGAATACATGTGTAGTGATAGATTAACACATTTTTTTCCTGTTTAAATACATCTGTGTTGGTAACTCAATTTATTGGTATAAAGTTAGATTATGGTAATTTATTTCCTCTTCAACATATAAATAAGGTGTGCTTAATAGATTTCTGTGATTCATTTTCATGTAGTACCATATTCTCACACATTTAATACTCTAACGCATCTACTAGAACACCAATCGCATACCCTGAACGCTATTTTAAAAACTCTTCAATCCCAGCAATTGGCTAGAAATGTTATTCCTCTTCTTTCAGAATTCGTCATCTACTCCTTGCAGCCTTTGTGTCTTCCTACAGTATGTGTAGGGTTTTACAGAAATAAAAATATGATAAGGAAGAAAGTTGTAAGTTACAATTTAACAGTTCAAACAATATGCTATGGAGCTAGAGAAGTAGAATGTTATCCTGGATTAATTATCTGAAATTTACATTACAGAATAAAAATAAAATTCTATAGTCCTCAACGTCTCCTTTTATTGCATCTTTATCTAATTCGCTCAGAAGTCAACTTTTCAAATACTTAGTTTACAAAGTGCACATTTTTATGCATTGTCTGTTTCTTAATGTGGACACAGTTACGTAATTATTCCAATTATATTAGAATTTATCTTGGAAGAATTGGATCAATCAGAAGTATCATCATAGAAAAACAAAATACATTTGTATTGAAAGCAAATTAATTCTAACTGTTTATAATATACAAATACCCAGCTTTAAAACACGGCTAATTTTACAACTTCTCACCATTTTAGTTGCTAGGTTATATTCTGCTAACTGGCTGTTGGGAAATGGTCCTTCCACCACAAGGTATACTGCAGAACGGTGAGACGAGACACATAGGATTAAAGTATGAGATATGGAAGGATGAAAGATGGTCTAAGACGGGGTGGGCAAACTACGGCCCGCGGGCCTGTCCTGCCTGGCCCCTGAGCTCCCAGCCGGGGAGGCTCACCCCCAGCCCCACCCCCACAGCCACGCCACCACATGGGCAGCGTGGCTTGCGCCCGCCCACCTCCCAAGCTTTCAAATAAGCCTGTCCTGCCGCTCTGAGCAGCCTGGTAAGGGTAAGGGGGGAGGTTGAATAGGGGATGGGGTTCTACGGGGCAGTCAGGGGACAGGGAGCTGGGGAGGGGGGTTGGATTGGTCGGGGTTCTGAGGGGGGCAGTCAGGGGGCGGGAAGTAGGAGGGGGCAGATACGGGGCGGGGGCCAGGCTGTTTGGGGAGGCACAGCCTTCCCTACCCGGCCCTCCGTACTGTTTTGCAACTCCAATGTGGCCCTCAGGCCAAAAAGTTTGCCCACCCCTGGTTTAAGAGAACCCTAACTCAACTGGAGCTGCATTTTAAAATTTCTAGCACCTCTGACATCTGTAGGCAGTAAGAATGTTTTCTCAGTGAAAATATCTCAGCTACTTGCAGAACAGTCCTGGAGCCTTAAGATTAGACCTGTCTGGCAAGCAGTGTATTTTAAAGGAGCTCACTGTCACCCAATGGAATTCATGCTGCAGGACAGGAATTCCCCTGGAGGAAAGGTTGAATTCTAAAGCTTTAAGGCTCTGCTTAAACAAGAAGTTATTTCTAGTGTTACCCACTTAGGAGTTGCATCGCTGTTCAGAAATATAGAAACAGATACACATGCATATGCACATATAAAAGTTATTGTCAGTGTATAAGTTACCGCTGTCCTGGGACTACAATAATTTATGTAACATCTGTTTTCATATTTTTTTCTATTTTTTTTCTAATTAACATGCATATTTAATGCATAAATGCTCAGACCACCTCTTTTTCTGCTGACTTTGTCCCTTTTTTGAAGTTGTATACTCCTGTGAGGTGTTCAGGATACATGGAACATTAAATTTGGTTGAAGAGGGTATTAGGATATAGCTATTCAGGCCTGTCTGTAAAGGCCTGCACTCTAAGAATTTAGGTGTATTCTTATCACTTGGCTAGTTCTAGAGGTATAAAAGAAAGAATCAAAATCACTGTCCGCTGGTGTAAGTGCCTTCTCTTACTGTGACAGTCTGAGGCCCTGTTCTTAGGCTAAGGCCTTTGGCTAAGCAACAGAGGCAGCCATAAGCTGGGAAGTGACCGGTCACATCCTCACATTCCAAACTAGTCACTTTGAAATAAGGTGCTATTGGGCTGTTAGGAATACAATCCTGTCCTGATAATGCCCATCACCTCCAGAGAAAGGGAAGTGCCTAGAAGATATAAAAGGAAACTTAGTTTGATAGCATCCTGTCTAGCAAGAACTCACTTATCAATAGCTGGGATGTGAAATCCACACTTCTGTATTGTTTTGTCATTATAGCTCACACTTTGCTATTGTTTGTCTGTATAATCTCTGTCTGGTTCTGTGATTGTTCCTGTCTGCTGTATAATTAATTTTGCTGGGTGTAAACTAATTAAGGTGGTGGGATATAATTGGTTACATAATCATGTTACAATATGTTAGGATTGGTTAGTTAAATTTCAGGAAAATGATTGGTTAAGGTATAGCTAAGCAGAACTCAAGTTTTACTATATAGTCTGCAGTCAGTCAGGAAGTGAGTGGATGGGTGTGGGGAGGGGAAATGGGAACAGGGAATAGGGGTGGGGAAATTGGAATCATGTTTGCCTAAAGGGGGAAAAGGGAACAGGGAATGGGGGTAAGGAAATTGGAATCATGTTTGGCTAAGGGCAGGAATGGGAACAGAGACACAGGTGTAAGGCTCTGTGGTGTCAGAGCTGGGAAGGGGGACACTAAGGAAGGAAACTGGAATCATGCTTGCTGGAAGTTCACCCCAATAAACATCGAATTGTTTGCACCTTTGGACTTCAGGTATTGTTGCTCTCTGTTCATGCCGAGAAGGACCAGGGAAGTAAGTGGGTGAAGGACTAAGCCCCCTAACAGAGGGGTTAGGTGAATTATAAACAAAAAATATTTCAGAAAGTTACCCGAAAGAAGTAGATAAACCTGTTTTGCACAAGTACAAGAATTTTGCTTCAATTAGTCATTATATAAAATTAAATAAAATCCAAAGGGACACATTTTTTTCTTAATGCATGAGATGTTTGAATGCCATGAGATTTACACAGGAGACAACAGATCCAAAAGAGTTTAAACTCCAACTTATAGTATCTCTGTAATCAATTTTAGCTCTTATTAAAACAGGGAGCAAAAAATTGTGGACTTTTATAATTCATCTCTTATTAGAATTATAAATTCATATATGTTATTTTAAAAATCTCCCATTCTCAAGCCTCAAGGTATTAACATACAGAGAAAATAGTACAAGTGGATCATAATAATAATAGCCACAAAAAAGGAGGATTGTAATGCAAAAGTTGCTCTTGTAATGTGTTCACACAAACTATAGTTAAGGTTAGGGAATGAATCTAAAAAAGTAAGAACATTCAGAGGAATGAACAGAGTTTAACAGTTTAGTTTTGTTTAAGACAAGAAACTTTATTTTCTAGCTTCTACAAGATTATACCAGATTCTTCTTTACCAGGCCTCAGGCTATGAATACAGATATACCTTACTCATTTCCTTCCTATCAGTTATGGGTCTTCCCATTTCGTAAATGCTGATATTTCTTATCCTTTTTTAAAGGAACATTTCTTGGCTTGTCTAATTTTTTGTGCACCAATATTTTCATACCAATGTTATTAGGTGAACTGTGGCTGCAGACCAGAAGGAGGAGCAGAAGAGCACATCCTACATAAGTCTTGGTTTTGTTATAGTTCTGCCCCATTCGTCTGAAAGATTTGAGAATCAACGAGTGTGTGTGTGAGAGAGAGCGTGTGTGTGTGTGAGAGAGAGAGAGAGGGAAGTTACAGCTGCCCAGTCTGTCATGTTCTTCCCCATTTCAACATTCAGTGTAACAGGCCCACTGGTTCCCAATACCTACATCTAAGCTTAAATGGGCCTGCAGTCCTGCACATGCTACTGTGCCAGCGAGACATTCATTGTGGTCAGCCTGATATGACAGATTAGTGCCTTGTATGAGGAAAAAGACACAGTTCCCAACTAACACTCTCCACAGGTTTGGGAGACATGACCACTGCCTCCCTTCATTAGTTTAAACTAACCTCTGCTGCCAAAGGTTATGAATCCATGAACTGTAAGGCTAGCCAAAACGCCACATTCAAGTGATAGCATGCCATTGGTTGACAGGTGCTGCAAAGCAGCCACCAGAGATGTCTTTGGTCCTATGTCCCAGCAATCTGCTATCAACTGAGAGTAACACCACCTCTTTTCAAAAGAATTAACACATGCAGCAAGCCATTTTTATTCCCAAAATAAGTTATTTTAAAATTAAACACCCTCCTCCCCCACAACCTCCAAACACTTGATATTAAAACATTTCCAACTCAGGAAGAAAACACTTTTTTCCAATTACTGCAAAACAGAAGGAGTCCCTCATTTGCTTCAAAAAAGGTATTTTTTTTCCTCTAAGTATCCCTAAAATTGAGTAACAGCCACATTGATATTTTAACATTTGGTTTTAAAATTAGTTGACCCAGAATTGAGACACTGTATAATATGCTAAGTTTCCATTCAGAGTATTTTACAAGAGGTTTGATGATAAAAAAATTATTACAGATATTATGAACCTTCTACTCATACATGAACAGCAGTAATTTGTCAGTATTTGAATACAAAAACTAAATAAAAATTAACATTATGAATATAAAATGGCTGCAGTCTCATGATAGCAATCATTTTATTTGCACTGAGCTCCACTGAAACTGAAACCTGAGACTTCACCAATTATATATGCCCCAGAGTCTAAGCAAAGTGCACGCTGTGGGCTAGATACATGGCAAGTAGGGCTCACTGATATATCTATATCTGATAGTTAATACAGAAAAAGCTCTAAATCATCATTGTTACCCTTATTTCTCCCCACTGCTCTCTTTCTCCACCTTGCTTCATCTTTATTTAAAATTCAATGGCTCTCTACAGGAGGAACTGTGTCTTCATTTATGTTTGTACAGTGCCTCTAGTTGCAACTACAACACAAATAATAATAAACTGGGGTTATAACTTCCTCAAAAGCCCCAAAACACAATTTCAACAGAACCATGGGGAAGATAACCCCCATCTTCCTTCACCGTTGCCTGAAACTACTCTTCCTTTATTGCAAACACTTCTTCTAGTCTCTCCCACTGACTGGCCTGGCTCCCAATGCCAAAGATAAGAGAACAGGAGTACTTGTGGCACCTTAGAGACTAACAAATTTATTTGAGCATAAGCTTTCGTGGGCTACAGCCCACTTCATTGGATGCACAGACTGGAACATACAGTAAGAAGATTATACACACACAGAACATGAAAAAGTGGAGTAAGAGGCTAATGACTCTCCAGGCCCCTTACAATGGTCAGCTTCTATTCAACCTGGTGATATTTGGTGTAGAATCATAAGTATTGCTCCAGGATCTGGTTGATTATTTCTGTGTGGCCATTTGACTGAAAATGGTAGGCAGAGGACAGGGCAAACAGACCTCTAAAAAACAAAATGCCTTATGCCAGAAGCAGGCAGTAAACTGGGGACCCCTGCTGGAGATGACATGATCCAGGAGGCCATGAAAATGGTTAATCCAGAGCTGGACAGTTTCCCCTACAAAAGGGTAAACCTGTGCAGGGAATTAAGTGGGACATTTTAGAACAGAATTCCACCACTGACAGGATGGTCATGAATCCACTGGATTCTGGTAGTTCTGCCACAAAGTCCAAGGAGATGGCTTTGAAGGGCCCAGATGGGGTGTCCAGCAGTTGGAGGAGACCTCACGGTTTTTGGCATGGGATCTTGTTATAGGCACATACTCGGCAGGAAGCAACAAAGTTCCCTTTTGCGGGTTGCATACAGGGCCACCAGAAGTACGAAGACGTTAATTATTGGGTTTCACATCGCCCCACGTGTCCTGCCAAGGTGCAGTCATGGCACAGTTAAAGAATCGCCAGTCTTGCAGGTACTGGGGGAACATAAATGAGGTCCCTTTTGAATGTGATCCCCTCCCACACGTTGTGTGGTTCTCAGTTGATAATGACCACATCACTGGGTAGAATTCCAGAGACAGAGGCAGAGCTCATGCTCATTGCAAATCCTGGCAGTAGGTAGTGTAGAGGAAATTACGGGACTTCAGAATGTGGGCTGGTTGTGGACTGGATTCTCGGGGGTTGGAGCCATACATTCAGGACCTTGCCATTTCTAGTTCCAGGGTGGTAGGTCAAGGTAAAATTGAGCTGGGAAAAGAATAGAGCCCACCAGAGCTCTCATTGGTTTATGGCCTTGGCCCTACGCAGTTACTCCAGCTTCTTGTGATCGGTAAACACTCGGAACAGATAACAGGCCCCTTGCAAGTAGTGTTGCCACTCTTCAAAGGCAGTCTTAATTGCCAAGAGTTCTTTGTCCAAGATCTCAGTTTCACTCAGCAAGAGTAAGCTTCCACAAGTAGTACATGATAGGGTGCAGTATTTCATTGGGTCAGTGCCTCTGGGAGAGGACTGCCCCAATTGCTGTGCTAGAAGCATTGGCTTCTACAATGAAAACCTGTAGCACGTCTGGCGTGGGCCAATCCTGGAGCAGTGGTGAAGGCAAACTTTAGTTGCTTGAATGCCTGCTGGGCCTTGGGCACTGGGCATTTTTCTGGAGAAGATCAGTGAGGGCCTTGGCTTGTTTTGAAAAATTCAAGGTGCACCTCTGGTAAAAGTTCATGAAGCCTAAAAAACATTTTAGGTCGTACACATTGCTGGGCGGGCGGGGGGGGGGGGCAGTCGCAGACAGCCTGGACGTTGTGCAGATCCATCTGGTTTCTCTGCGGGTACAGGATGAAACCCAGGAATTCAATTGAGGCACTTCTAAAGTTTAGCAATAAAGACAATGTTGTCACAGTCTCTCCAGGACTGTGTGGACATGAGCGATGAGTTGGTCCAGATCATCTAACAAGATTAATCTATCATCAAAGTTCACCATTACAAACTAGTTCAGCAGGTCTCATACATCGTTAATGAAGTTGCTGGGGCATTAGTCAATCCAATTGGCACGACTAAATATTCAAAGCAGCCAGCGGGTCTGAAAGTCAGTCTTCCATTCGTCCTGCTCTTGGATAAGGATGAGATTGTAAGCTCCCCAGAGATCCAGTAAATATACAGGTGGCTACCACACGGTCCAACAACTCAGGGATCGGGCTAGCGGATAACAGTTCAGGACTGTTATCTGATTTAGGGCTCAATAATCAACACAGAGGCAAAGGCCACCATCTTTTTTTTTTTTTTAAACCAAAATGACTGGAGCACTGGCTGGTGAAGTTGACTTGTAGATGAACTTCCAGGCCAGGTTCTCTTGGAGGTATTTGTGCAATGCAGCCAGTTTAGCTCTGACATTGCGTATATCCACCTAAACTTCACCCCGACTGGATTCCTCTGGTGCAACCATAGTATTAATGAGGGTGGAGGCTTTCTGCATTCTTCTTCTCAAAGATGTCAGCATAATCACGGTACTGGGGCGGGGGGGGGGGGAGGGGGAAGCACTCCATAGTTCCCTCAGTAGGTGTTTCAGTGAAGGCGACTAAACCTACTTGAACTTCCTTGGGCCTCGGTGCAATGCTTACTGATCGCTGGCCATGAAGTTGGCAGAATTCTGATGGGAAAGTAACCATCTGTTCTCGTCGATGAATGAGGGGGGTCATGAAGTGTTAGCCAGGAGATGCCAAACAACAGGGGAAAACATGGGGAATTGATCACGCCAAACTGTATTATTTTTCTGTGTCCCTGAACAACAGTCTCCCAGGAGACAGTCTCCTCCACAACTGCACCCGAATACAGCAGAGAGCCATCAAGAGTTTCAATCTTGTCCAGCATGGCCTTGTGTTGCAAGGGAATCTGTAGGGCCTGAACAGTATCTGCATCCATAAAATTGTCTGCTGCTCCCGAATCGATGAGGGGTTGTTGGAGGGGAATCTGTTGGGGGTTCCCTCGGATGCACAGCTGGGCAGGTACCTGCAAATGGGAAGCCCCTGGATAGGGCTCAGGATGTGTCTCAGTGAGGACTATTGTACAGGGAAATTCCTTTCTCTCAAAGACCAGGCCAGTTCCCCTCACCGTGCCTGGACCAGCTTGTTTCCCCAAGCTCTTCAGTGTTTGTACGGGGCAGGCCAAGATGGCACAGCCAGGTTCACTGCAGTAGAAGCACAGGTGTTGCTGACAGCGCCATTCCTTTTCTTCAGGAGTGAGCCACTGATGAGCCAGATCAGCTTGTATAGCTTCCGCAGGCAACACTGAAGGTTAGGTCATGGTAGAGGGACTGCAGGGAACCTCATTTCTCCTCTCTTTGTTTTCTCAGCTGATCATCTGTGCAGATGGCAAGGTCTACAAGGGCATATACACCTGTAGGCACTGTTACACATATTCTCTTGGATTTCTTCCTGGAAGCCCCAACGGAATTGGAATAGCTGTGCTGCAGTGCTCCACTCTCTATCTGCTGTAAGGCACTGCAAGCATGCTGCATAAGAGGCCACTGTGCCTTGCCCCTGCCGGAGTCTCCTCAGGGTGGCCTTGGCCATTTGAGCTTGGTGCGGGTCATCAAAGATGATTGATATTGACTGGAGAAAAACATCCCCATTTGATACCACTGGGCTCTGACCTTCCAGCCGGGCGAGGGGGCCTAATCTAATCCATCTCCTGTCAGCGGGCAGATTACCAAGGCCATCTTGGACTGCTCAGAGGCATAGATTTGGGGATGCACCTGAAACAAAAGGCAGCAATGGTTCATGAAGCCCCAGAACCTCCAACGGTTTCCTTCAAACCGTTCAAGCAAGGCAGGCAGACCTAGTGGTCAAAGCCGGAATCCCCGGTTACAAGACAGGAGTCAAGAGTCAGCTGGGTCAGGATACTGGGAGATCAGAAGCAGGAAACAAACTTGAGATCAGAATCACGAATCAGGACCTAGAGTCAGGCCAGGTCAGAATAGCAGGGGATCGGAGGTAGGAAACAAACTGGGTGTCAGGAACCTCAAAGTCAGATACCAGGAGTCAAGCTGGGCCAGAATGACAAGAAGTCAGGCCAGGGGAGCAGGAAGTGAAAGGCACATAGTCCAGAGCAGGGAGGAGAGAAGTTATTTGGACAGCTTCCTGTTCATGTTGCTGGCTTAAGTAGGCCCAGCAGGCCTATCGGCTGCTCTGAGACTCCACCAATAGGACCATGGGGCGGAGCCTCCAACTGGTACTGGGCTTGGTGGATTCTATTTAAGCAGTTGTCAGCAGGGTGCCAGGTGGAGGGTTGGAGTGTGACCATTCCCACAAACCTGCATCCAAGACCAGTGGGTCTTGACAGCAGGTAGGTTAGGTTGCAAAATTTACATTGGTCACAACTTTGCAAGTGTTCCGGGCAGGAACTTATTCAATAAACAGTCCGGTTCCCTGGTAAATTGAAATTGGAAGCAGATTAGGATCACCAATCTTGTTCCTCATCTTCTTCAGGAAGTGCTTTCTCCTAATGTTTGGTAAAGCAGGGAGACTACTCCTTTAGTTCCAGTATGAGGAAAGGGCAACAGGATCCCAGCAATGCTGCTGGGACCAGGTTAAATGTGTGCAATTTGGGGGGGTGGGGGGAAGGGCAGGACACTGACAGCAGCCCCCAGGTCATCCAGATGATGGAAGGAGGCATGACCAGTTTTCCAGACATGTTACCTAATATAATTGTGGCCTATTTGAACCACACTCTTGGTGTCCTGTCTTGCCTCTCTGTGGTCTTCAGGACAATGAAATTTATGGATCCATACTATGAGTGTCTGATTTTCCTCTGAGAAATTTTTCCTCTTTCTCCAATGTTATTTTTAATTAAATGTTTTGACAGTAACCTGCATTCAACCCACTAATATGTGCCTTCAACCTTAACCAAGCTTGTATGTGTGAATTTGATTTTTGGCCTGACATATTCCCTAAATTCACACACACAAAAAAATCTTGACTTCTTATTACAGTCATATGGCCAGATTCATTCAATGTATATAGCCATGGTGGTGGAAAGTTCAGCAGGGAAAAAAAAGATTGCAGTAGCACAATGTGACCCCCACGCTCTTTTCTTCTGGAAGGGGAGAAGAGGACAGGGCAGGGCAGGGCAAAATGTGTGCAGTGTTGGCTCAAAATGCAGCACAGTCAGGACAGCCTGAGGCTTTGTCTTCACTGACATAAAAGGTAATTAAAATAACCCCAAACAACAACAGCAAGATAAACAGGGGATAGTTATCTTGCTGCAAAATCCCAAGTGGACACAAGACAATGGTAGTGTTCACCACGAGGTAGCTAAGTGAGCTCAGCAATCAACCCCTGACCCATGGTTGACCTGACCTAGTTTACCTCAGGGTAAGATAAAGTACCTTGTTTTTGAGCAGGGAAAGCTAATGCAAATTAGTTTATCCCGTGCTAAAACCAAACCTTTGTGCCAGTGAAGACATGGCCTGAGAGCAGATTGATTCAGCACTTCCCTTCAGCAATTCCTGCTACCGGAGCTCCTGTCAAGCAGTTTAAAGAAACCAGCAAATCCAAAGGTGGAAGTGGTGGAAACAACATCTGCCCTCCCTTGGGGTAAAGGCCCTCTTGTGGGGTGTGACAGGCTTCAATGACTCTGGAAGCTTATAAATCAACTGGAAAACATATCAGAACAGATGACAAAAACAGATGGAAACTGAAATGAAAATTGACATCTTCATTACAAGGAATGGCCATATAGCATGACCCATGCAAATGTACATTATTGTGCTGACTCCTTATTATATACAATACATACCAGCAACTACTCCATAAATGGTAGGTTCCTTTCTTCTTAAACACATTAAGTAACTAAATACTTTTCTATTTAATGAAATATTTACGTCAATATTTGGGATAAAAATATTTTTTTCCTTTTACATGGATAGTTTTCTCATAGGACTTCTCTTAGAAACAAGATGTTCCTCTGTCAAATTGATCTAAAAGGCAAAACATTACATATATGCAAGAATGTTTTGAACACAGCCTCTAAGTGATCAGAGAGCCATACAGCAGGGCAGAGCAATATACACAACTAAGTCACTCAAAAGGGAAAACGTTTTATTTAAAAAAACCTCTTCTTTCTTTACACCGCTGGACAGCATCTTGTGCTACCTCTCTTGCGTGAACTTTCTGGCCTGGCCTTGACCTATCATATCATTATAATAATGTTGTCCCTAGATAAACATTAAAGACCATCTACCAAAGTATTTTTTAAAATAGCTTTCCCCCATCATAATCTTTTTTTTTTAAATATTACTTTCTTCGTTGCATACTCCAGATAACACCCTGCATTGTAAGAGTGACTGATCCAATCCACCTCTCTGTGAATGGACTCAAGCACAGTAATTTGAGAGGCTGCATTGGTAAGCTGCAGGCCCAAAAATGCATATACAAAGTTAGCATCTTTCTCAATGATTTACTGAAAGCAGCAGCTCGTTTTAATAAAACCATCCCAAAACATAAAATTGATTGAGCCAACTGCTGTGCAGGGCATACACAACAGCTGATCAAAATCATTCAAGATTTTTATTCCTACAGAATCTCTCCAGAGCATGTAGAGGTTTTGTGGGTTTTTTCCCACAACACCTTATCACTTCAATTCTGATTCAGAACTCACTTAGGCAAACAGGAAAATTAAGGGCCACTTACATCTGTGTGGTAAGGTTCATAACTGTAAATACAACCCAGAACAAAAATTTTTCCCACTCTGACAAAATGAAAACCAAATATATTTTGCATTCACGGTAGTATCCATAATACAAAATTTGATTCAACTCTCCAGTTTTTAGCTCAAAGGGATTTAGCATGGTAGGGCTAACTACATTCGGTAGGTCTCACAGAAAACTTATGTCATATATAACATGGACTTTGCTAAGACACACAGTTTTATGAGGCAAAATTTCTACCGTGCAATTATTTTTAAGGAGATCACATTGTGCAAGTTTAAACATTTGGAAAAAAAACTTTTAAAAAAGCATAAACCTTCAAACTTTACTTTTTTATATATAAATAGAATTGTAAAAAGAATTTATTTCATTTAAACTCTCAAAAAAGTTCACCTTTTCAGAACATGCTGCATGAGGCTTTCGCTTTTCGAGTAAAGTAATTTTATGGTATGTGTGTCACAATGAAGGACAAAGATAAGCCAACTGTTTAGATTCCTTGCCTTTATGTTGTGGCTTTGATCACTAACAATGCTGTGTGAACAGCCAACAGAAGGCTGACATTTCATAAAATATGCAGTGATAAAAACTAATACCGTAGCATCTGGGAGCGATATATAAAATGCAGAAATACACCTAATAACTGTGATCTTAAATTACAAGTTACTAAAAGCTAAATAAGCGGCATAACTAAAAGAAACAGAAAGATTAAGACAGGATTTTTGTGCTTCTGTTCCTAAAAATAAACTTTAAAAATATTAATCCAAGAAATGTAATCCAGAATTCTTAACACTTCTTCTGGTTCCCTTAAAAGCAGACTTCTAAGAAGAGTGCTCTTTTTTTGCTGTATTATTAGGTCTCAGCACAAGCTAAACACATTATAAAACCTTCTTTGTGCAGTATTATTAAGATTCTAATGCTTTGTGAGGTCATTTTCTTTTAAAAATATAAACCACATAAAATAGATAAAGCCTAGTCACTGACTTTTCACTGCTGTGGCACTAGTTCGAATCCTACCTTGACCGAAGTAAGTGTAAATCCTTCCAAACAGGTGCATATAGCAAATGTATCTAAGGGTACATATTACAGGAATGTTTACACTACATTATTTATATTTGGAACAAAGAATAGCATATAAGCAAATCAATGACTCTGAAAAGTAGACTTGATACAGTCCTAGTAAATAAATACATAAAGATGAGCTCTTCCTGTGATGTTTTGGCTAAGATGCTAATGCAATTCTTAGATGCATAAGTATGGAAATACCAAGTAGGAGTAGGGAGGTGATATTACCTCTGTATATGGCTTTAGTGAGACCGCTACTGGAAAATTGTATCCCCATCTGGTGTCTACACTTCAAAAATTATGTTGATAAATTGGAAAGGGTTCAGCAAAGAATTCCAGAATGATTAGAGATCTGGAAAACCTGCCTGTAGTAAGAGAGAGACTTAAGAAGCTCAATATATTTGGTTATTGAAGAGAAGTTTCAGAGGTGACTTGATCACACTGTACAAACAGCTGCAGGGGGGAAGTTTGATAGTATACAGCTCTTAAATCAAGCAGAAAAAGGCATACGGAAATCCAATGATGGAAGCTGAAGACAGGCAAACTGAGACAAGAAATGAGACAATTTTAACAGTGTGGGTAATTAATCACTGGAACAACTTAGGTAGGGACATGGTGCATTCTTCATCACCTGAAGTTTTTAAATCAAAACTAGGTATCTTTCTAAAATATGTGTTATAACTCAAATGGAAGTTATGAGCTCGATGCAGAAATTACTGGATGAGATTCTTTAGCATGTATTGTGCAGGAGGTCAGACTAGATGATCATCAATGGTCCCTTCTAACCTAAAATGTTAATGTTAAGATTAACTTGACCAAGGGTTCTTGCATGTTTATAGATCATCATCTTCCTCATTTGTGACTGTGAGGGTTACCTACCTTTCTGTTAAGTGCTACTCAACATCTTTGTAGTAACTAGAACAATTGCTTAAATGGAAAAGAAATATTAGAAAGTATTTTAGCTTTCTTTAACAGAATGCATCATCTGGAAACAAGGAGAAGAACCAGAACCTTATGCTTCAATAGCTTTATTCAGACCATTGATTTTCCATAGACTACAGTCTGAGACATAGACTACTGGTCTAGTTCACAGAAAGCTAATAGGAATCTGAAACAATTAAAGCAAAGCATGTTAACCAAACAATGCCCTGAATCACCTGAGCATAATGTTGCAACAGTTTCTTATCTGCAATCAAAAACTGGATAGGATTTGTTTAGACGAAATCTGAGACCTACATTAAACAGCAAAACAGCACAAAGACTTAAACTTGCCTAGTAATTAACACTAAATTCAATCTTTAGCATTAGGCTGTCATGCACTAATATCAAAACTATGTATCAGGTAAAAAAAGGATGGAAAATAAAATCCATATTTAGTGCCTGAAGAACTGTGAAGCATATTTTCTGTCTGAAAAATCCCATAACAACAGTTAAGTATGTGGGAGGCAATTGTCCTTGTGCTTATAATTAGTGTCTGAATTTAGGGATTTCACTGCTTAATGCACACCCACCCGCCTGTTATTCTTACTGTCGTTTTTTGTGTAACTTAATGGAGATAAATACTCTTTTCCCACCTCATATTTACATCAGTGCTATTTAATTTTTTTAAAACTGTTATAATAGGTTAAATAGCAGTCTCAAATCATTCTTCATCTCCCACTGGACAAAGAATGGCATTACAGGACTGAGAGTAGATGAAGGAATATTTACATTCACTGTGTTCTTAACTATAACATTTATGTAAATTATGATTTTACATTTGCAAATTCTCTAATTTTTGGTTTCACTGAATACTTTACTACTCTTTCATCATTAACTTTCTATGTATATTACAAGCTGTGAAAACTCCAATGGAAAATAAAGAAGCTGTCCAAGCACTGAAACAGTGCCTAAAAGCTAAATGCTTTCTGTAAAAGGAGTTATGCATCTACTTCTAAATTGTTCTTACTTCTCTGCGAACAGGGAGCTAGACTTAATCTGTGAACCTACTGCAGCTGTTCCTTCAGTTGGTCTCCTTCTGCACTTGGACCACATTAGCATAAACAGGCACTTTAAAAACTTTTAAATAAAACTGCCTTTCATGATTTTCTCTATAATTTTACATAGATCTTTACAATTTACTCCAACCCATTAATTACCACTGGCTTTATGAAATAAAAGGTAGTCCCTTTCGCATCTGTACATATCAAAACTCAATTTGCCTAACCACTGCCAAAATGTTTTGAAAGCATTGGGTTAATTATAGAATTGTAACCAAAGACCACAAACATAACAAATGGAAATTCCCAAATATAAAACTTCATTAGCTAACAGTTAAGACTGAAAAACAATACTCCAAAAAACACATGATTACACACATTAAGAAGTCTTCAACATGGAAAACTATGGAAATCACCCGATAAGAATAGCTTTCAGAGTAGCAGCCATGTTAGTCTGTATCCGCAAAAAGAAAAGGAGGACTTGTGGCACCTGAGAGACTAACAAATTTATTTGAGCATAAGCTTTCATGAGCTACAGCTCACTTCATCGGATGAAGCTCACGAAAGCTTATGCTCAAATAAATTTGTTAGTCTCTAAGGTGCCACAAGTCCTCCTTTTCTTTTTGCTGTTAAGAATAGGTATTCAACTCTGACACCTACCACCACACATACTTAATACAGATTGCAAATTTTATGTGCACTTTCACTTTGATTCTGGAGTGATGTCAGCTAGCAATATGTCCTTTGTTTATTTCATATCTAGGGCCTGACCCTGAAAACCCACTCTGGTGCATTTAAAATTTACCAGATGAGACTCCTATACTGTGAAATGTTATAGTGGGATGAAAAACTTTTTTGTTAGGCCTTTAAATGACATTTGCAAACTATGGTTTTAGACACGTGATAGCAACTGCTTTTTGTCACTACCACAGCCTGGGACACATAGAAGTCATCTCTATGGTGCTGATCCCTCTATATCTGGGCAACATTACATACAAATAGAAATGTTAGTCACCTCAAGCAAGTGGAATAAATCATAAGTGCAGTATACTAGTGTTGGTCGGCTTTATGAAGCAGATGGATAGCTGTTGAACTGTTTTTTTCCAAGGTATTGTTCAAGGTAAAGTAGAATGCAATACAGCTGTCCAGCTGTGAAGTGCAAAGATACAGAACATTACAGGTAAGTCCACATTTGTACGAAAGGGACACATTTTCCTAGACCACTGAAATGGAAGAAGAATTTTCTGGCTACTACTGCTTTGTGGACATCAATATGCAGAGATGAGCGTAAAAAGACACCAAGTTGTTGGATGAGCTTGACAAATCGAAAGCAGAGATCACCTATCAATGGTGAGATAACAGCTCCTCAAAATGTTTCTCCTACTTAATATCATTTCTCTTTCCTGGATTAAGAAAGAGCCAGATATTTTCCATTGAAGTACCTATTTCCCTTAGACACTGGGACAGCAGAAATCTGCCTGTCTGTGCCTGATAATGAGAAGACAGAGTGGGGCATCATTAACATACTGATATGAAACATGGTTATCGTTAGGCAATCCCCCCCAGTGGCCCTACAAATATGATGAGGAAGAGAGTATATGATCAAGCTGTGGGATTCCACTACAGCGAAATCTCATAGCCCTGGTCTACACTATGGGGTTAGGTCAAATTTAGCCACATTAGGTCGATTTTAAAATGAATGCGGCTACACAATCAACCCCATTCTGTCAACTTAAAGGGCTCTAAAAATAGACTTCTGTACTCCTCCCTGGCGAGGGAAGGATTGCTAAAATCGACCTTGCTGAGTCAAATTTGGGTTACTGCAGATGCAATTCGACAGTATTGGCCTCCGGGAGCTATCCCAGAGTGCTCCAATGTGACCGCTCTGGACAGCACTTTGAATTCCAATGCACAAGCCAGGTACACAGAAAAAGCCCTGGGAACTTTTGAATTTCATCTCCTGTTTGGTCAGCGTGGCTAGCTCAGCAGCACAGGTGACCATGCAGTCCTCCCAAAATCGCAAACGAGCTCCAGCATGGATTGAAAGGGCTGTACAGGCCGAACTCCAATCAAAAAGAAGAAATGCTAATATATACGCTAAAATCGCACAAGCCACGGTGGAGAGAGGCTACAACAAGGGACACACAGCAGTGCCGCTTGAAAGTTAAGGAGCTCAGGCAAGCCTGCCAAAAGACAAAGGAGGCAAAAGGTCATTCCGGGTCAGAGCCCCATACATGCCGCTTCTATGATCAGCTGCATGGCATTCTAGGGGGGGGACCCTACCACTACCCCACCACTGTCTGTGGATACCTGCAAGGGGGGATTCTCACACAACAGGGAGGAGGATTTTGTGGATGAGGAAGGAGAACGCGCAGCAGGCAAGAGGTGAATCCGTTATCTCCAGCAGCCAGGACCTTTTCATCACCCTGGAGCCAATACCCTCCCAAGGCGGGATCCTCGACCCTGAAGCCGGAGAAGGCAGCTCTGGTGAGTGCACATTTGTAATTACAATACAGGGTTTAAAAGCAACAGTTTTTAATGTTTGATTTGCCCTGAAGAATTGGGATGCATTCACGGCCAGTACAGCAACTGGAAAAGTCTGTTAATGTATCTGGGAATGGAGCGGGAATCCTCCAAGGACATCTCCATGAAGCTCTCCTGGAGGTACTCTGAAAGCCTTTGCAGAAGGTTTCTGGGGAGGGCTGCCTTATTTTGTCCTCCATAGTAAGACACTTTACCACGCCAAACCAGGAGCAAGTAGTCTGGAATCATCGCAGCACAAAGCATGGCAGCAAATGGTGCTGAGTTTTCATCGCATTCAAGCAACATTCGGTCTTTATCTTTCTGTGTTAGCCTCAGGAGCATATCATCATTCATGGTCACCTGGTTGAAATAGGGGAATTTTTGTAAGGGAACACTAAAAGGACCCCATTCATGCTGGGTTGTTTGCACTTGGCTAAAAGGCATCATCCTGGAGAATAGCCACGCAGTGGGGTGGGTGGAGGTGTGTGCTGCACATCCACCTGAAAACCGCAGCCTCTCCTTTTAAATGCGAATCCCAACTGGAATTGCTTGCTATGGGAAAGGATGGCACTGCAGTTTGAAACCATTCCCACATGTTATGAAGGCGTAAGAAGCCAACCCCGCATACCCTTTGGCTTACCATGGCTACCTGGAAACCGAATTCTGTTGCCCAGCCTTTTGTGATGTGTCACCATACAGGCAGGCGCTTGATATAAAAGGCAAAATGCGACCTTGTAACTTAAGCACATATGCGGTCTGCTGCGAATTGCTTGATTCACTGTGAAAGAGTTTCCCTTTTGTGCTCAAAAATGTATCTTAAATTTTACTCTCCCTTTTTATCTCCCCCAGGTGCAAATGTTTCTATGCTCCCCCATCATCTCCGTCCATGAGGTTATCGCAGATTAGAAGGCGAAAAAAAACCGCACTCGCAATGACATGTTTTCTGAGCTCATGCAGTCCTCCCACACTTATAGGGCACAGCTGAATGCATGGAGGCATTCAGTAGCAGATGCCAGGAAAGCATTAAGTGAGCGTGAAGAGCAGAGGCAGGAGGCGATGCTGAGGCTAATGGGGGAGCAAACGGACATGATGAAGCATCTGTTGGAGCTGCAGGAAAGCCAACAAGAGCACAGCCCCCCATTGCATCCATTGTTTAACTGCCTTCCCTCCTCCCCAGGTTCCATATCCTCCACACCCAGACGCCCAAGAACCCGGGGGGGGGGGGGGGGGGGACGGGGACAGGGCTCCGGGCACCCAGCCACTCCACTCCAGAGGATGGCCCAAGCAACAGAAGGCTGTCATTCAAACCGTTTTGATTTATAGTGTGGCTACAATAAGCAATGTGGCCTTGTCCTTCCCTACTTCCCCACCCACCCCACCCAGACTACCTTGTCAGTTATCTCACTTTTTTTTTTAATTAATAAAGAATGCATGCATGGTTTCAAAACAATAGTGACTTTATTTCCTCTGCCAGCTGTGAGCGAAGGGGGGAAGGTGGTTGGCTTACAGGGAATTAAAATCAACAAAGGGGGTGGGGGTTTGCAGCAAGGAGAAAAACACACAACTGTCACACCGTAGACTGGCCAGTCATGAAACTGGTTTTCAAAGCCTCTCTGATGCGCAGTGCACCTAGCTGTGCTCCTCTAATCGCCCTAGTGTCTGGCTGCTCAAAAATCAGCCATCAGGCGATTTGCCTCAACCTCCCACCCCACAATAAACGTCTCCCCCGTACTCTCACAGATATTATGGAGCACACAGCAAGCAGCAATAACCATGGAAATGTTGTTTGCACTGAGGTCTAACCTAGTCAGCAAACAGCGCCAGCAAGGTTTTAAACTTCCAAAGGCACATTCTACCACCATTCTGCACTTGCTCAGCCTGTAGTTGAACTGCTCCCTACTACTGTCCAGGCTGCCTGTGTACGGCTTCATGAGCCATGGGAGCAAGGGGTAGGCTGGGTCCCCAAAGAAAACTATTGGCATTTCAACATTCCCAACGGTAATTTTCTGGTCTGGGAAGTAAGTCCCTTCTTGCAACTGCTCAAACAGCCCTGAGTTCCTAAAGATGCAAGCGTCATGCACCTTTCCTGGCCATCCCACATTGATGTCTGTGGAATGTCCCTTGTGAGCCACCAGTGCTTTCAGCACCATTGAGAAATACCCCTTGCGGTTTATGTACTGGTTAGCCAGGTGGTCTGGTGCCAAGATAGAAATATGCGTTCCATCTATCATCCCACCACAGTTAGGGAACCCCATTGCAGCAAAGCCATCCAGTATGACCTGCACATTTCCCAGACTCACTACTCTTGATAGCAAAAAGTCAGTGATTGCATTGGCTATGTGGATCACAGCAGTCCCCACAGTAGACTTGCCCACTCCAAATTGATTCCCAACTGATCAGTAGCAGTCAGGCATTGCAAGCTTCCACAGGGCTATCGCCACTCGCTTCTCAACTGTCAGGGCACCTCTCATCTTGGTATTCCTGTGCTTCAGGGTGGGGGAAAGCAAATCACAAAGTTCAAGGAAAGTGGCCTTACGCATGCAAAAGTTTTGCAGCCACTGTGAATCATCCCATACCTGCAACACTAAGCGGTCCCACCAGTCTGTGCTTGTTTGCCGGACCCAGAATCGGCGTTCCACTGTATCAATCAGCCCCACTGCCGCCATGATGTCCCAATTGCCGCAGCCCATGTTTTCAGAAACATCAGTGTCCATATCCTCATCACAATTGTCCTCGTGCTGGCGTCTCTTAGCCCGGTTCTGCACATATTCCAAAATAATGCATGTTTACAATGCTCACAGCAGCAGCAGTGAGCTGAGCGGACTCCATGCTTGCCATGGTATGGTGTCTGCATGGGTAACCCAGAAAAAAAGCCGCGAAATGATTGTCTGCCGTTGCTTTCACGGAGGGAGGGAAGCAGGGGCGACTGACAACACGTACCCAAAACCACCCTCGACGATGTTTTTGCCCCATCAGGCATTGGAAGCTTAACCCAGAATTCTAAAGGGCAACAGAGACTGCAGCAACTGTGGGATAGCTACCCACAGTGCACTGCTCCGTAAGTTGATCCTAGCCACAGGTATTGAGGAAGCACTCCGCCGACTTAATGCACTCAGTGGGGACATACACAATCAACAGTATAAAATCGATTTCTAAAAATCGACTTCTATAAAATCGACCTTATTTCATAGTGTAGACATACCCTTAGTGGAGCTGCCCACCAAAACTCTGGGATCTAATCACAGGAAAAAGTAAAGCCATTTTAACATGACTCCTTCTGAATCCTATAGATGAAAATCTAGAAGTGTAACACTCTGGATCCCACCACTAATCCTCAGGTGCCTACAGCAATTTTTTAAAAGGATATAAGCTTTTCTGTTAACCATTCCAATATAGAATTTGTCTGGACAAGATAATAAAGGGAAGCAATAAACAATTACCATAAGAATTCAGAAAGTAGATCACCAATCAAGGATTAATTCCCACTTCAAAAGGTCCTTAATAACAACCAGGCAAAGCCAGTAATATCTTTCTTCATATAAATCAGTGCTATTATATAATTGCATGTTTAATTAGAAGAAAAAATGAAATGACAATTATTCCTTTAACATAACCAATATAATCCTGAAAAACCCAAGTAACAGAAGGATAACCTGCTCAAAGAAAGCATATATTCTAAATTAATTTCCTCGAAAAACAAACAAGTTGATGTGAATCTTCAAACCTTCCCACCAGCCTTCTTCCTCTATTAATCATATAATTAAAATACTTCTAAGAACAAAGCATATGAACTGGTTCATGCACTAGTGTGTGCATGTGCATACAGATTTTCTTCCTCTGCTTTGCCAGAGAAAACTGAGTAACATTTTCCCTATGTTTTAGACCCTGTAGCTCTGTGTTGCTGAAACGTGCACGAAAGCACTAAGACGACAACAACAACAACAGAGAGACTACATTTGTCAAAATCCCCCTTCTGCACAATCAAGAGGGCCAGTGTGCACAGCATTACCTACAAAGCAAAAACATTGCAATGCCTGGAGTGAGTCAGAGTTCAAGGCCAGAAGGGATCACTAGATCATCTAATCTGACCTCCTGTATATCACAGGATACCACTAATATCAGACAACAACTGCACACTAGACCCAAAGGAAAGTCTGAAATACCCCACCACCTGCTTGCTGAATGAGCCAATAAGCTGGAGCGTTACAAAGATGCAATTGATCACAAATATGTTTTACAGAATGGGGAAAAAAGGGATTTAGGTATATAAAATGGAGTAAAGGTAATAAGTGGGAAAAAATATAAAAAAATTAAAATATTTTAAGTATGCTTAACCGCTAATTAAGGAATTAACTAAATTAATGAACAAAGCAAAAACACAATTTGCATTTTTTCTAAAATTCTGAAAAATATCATTTTGATTGAGGATGCATGTAATTTACATATCTAGGATAGCCACACACAAGATATAACCTGAAACAGTCAACTTATATCCAATCATTCATGTATCATTACACTTCATTAATCAAAATGCATTTAATCAATGGCATGATAGTCAATGCATAATTATTGTACTATTTACTCCAGCTTCTGGTCACTATTCATTTGGAGTAAGGGTTTCTGTTAACATCTGTCCTTTCTTTGACCCAATACGTGATCACAGGAAGCTAGATGAATTCACAAGTGAAACATTTCACCCATTACCCCTACTATTGACAGAGCTTACAATTGTAAGTGCCTTTTAAAGTTTAACGGTAAAACCAAACTAGACATACTCTACACTAATACAACACAGACAGCTGCAGCGGCACAGGAGCTAGCAAACAGAGCTGTAAACAGGGGAGTTTGAGTGGGAGTTCTGTTGGAGGAGAAGGTATTTGTGTTTGTTTGGTCTTGTATTGGTAGTATTTGTATTTGTAGAGGCTTGTAGGGGCTTTGTGCTGGGAGAGAAGCTAAGCCCTGATTAGGGGGCGGGGCTTCACTGACTAGGGGTCCTATAAAGGTAGCAGCCAGTCAGGCAGATGGGTTATTAGATGGGGTAAGATCCAAGTTACCCGGGAAGGAATTTTCTGTAGTATCTGGCTGATGAATCTTGCCCATATGCTCAGGGTTTAGCTGATCGCCATATTTGGGGTCGGGAAGGAATTTTCCTCCAGCGCAGATTGGAAGAGGCCCTGGAGGTTTTTCGCCTTCCTCTGTAGCATGGGGCACGGGTCACTTACTGGAGGATTCTCTGCTCCTTGAAGTCTTTAAACTACGATTTGAGGACTTCAATAGCACAGATATAGGTGTGAGGGGTTTTTTTTGTAGGAGTGGTGGGTGAAATTCTGTGGCCTGCGTTGTGCAGGAGGTCAGACTAGATGATCATAATGGTCCCTTCTGACCTAAATATCTATGAATCTATGAAACTTGATTTAAAAAATAAAAGCAGAACAATATAAGAGCTGCTTTTCATTTACAGTATTAACAATTATTTAAATATTTATATTATTGAGAAATCTCACAAATTAAGATTTATTAAATAATTAATGCTTAATTACTTTCCTGAATCAAAGCCTAAATGAGCAAACAGAAAACAATATGTAATTTGTGCTTTCAGAAGGTATGTGTAATAAAATCTCTCCACTCTGGTCACTTTCAAAACAGGGAGAAAATACAAGAGCTCTCGAAAGATCACTAAACCCACCTTACTATTAGGTATTGACTGAGTTTGCAGAAGCCCTCACCCCCCATCCCTGATGCCTCACCTTTAGGATACAAGTAAAAAATTATGAAAAATGTAAGTTGTGTACCCAAATCTGTAGTGAAAGTAAAGTAGGGATCTCCTCATTATTTTCACCTCTATGGTTCTTTCAATAAAAGAAAATCTCTCCCCAAAATACACAAAATAGATCCCTACTCCTGGAATATTTTACAAAACCCCTCCAAAATAAAACAAACAATCTCATGTTAAGGAGGATTTGGCCACTTATCCTAGAAACAGGCCCTGTACCATTCAAAGGGAAAGACTAGATTCATGACCCAAGACAGCGTTAAAGCAATAATACCTTGTAAAAATACAGAATTCCATGTGCCTACTGAAGAGCTGAGTATGGATGGGTGTAGGCATGCCCATTACTAAAGGCCTCCTGCCCTCTCGGCTTAAGAGGAGAAGCCACTGAACCCAGGCATCAACTAATCATGGGAGGAAACAAATGAGGGGAGGAGGGCGAAACCAGGATGCCAGTGAGGGTCAAAGGTATAAAATCAGTGATCCACAGGGGGAAACCAAGCAGAGAACCCCGAACAGAAACTATTGGCTCCTCAAAGGTGTCCAGAGAAGCAGTGGACACCTCCCATATGAACTATGCCTGGAGATGTGACCTTAGGAGGGATCAGAAATAGGCGCCACAGTCACAGATCACAGAATTCCATGTGATTGCTCTGAAAATTCCTTGCAAAGCAATAGATGTGAAATGTGCTACAGATGCCAATAACGCTCTGAATGTGCTTTAATACGATCTTAAAGTGGCACAGCATACCTCTCGAATCCTATGATTCTATGCCAAGGCATAACTAACAAATGCAATCTGTCATTCAAACACTTCTTCTCACTCTAGCTTGACCATTTTTACCACAATCTAATGGAAGTTACCACTACACTTATTCAAAAAGGTCTTGCTAGAATGGACATTGGGGAATGGGCAAAATGTTGCCAGGGTAATCGATGTTGATAGTATTTTAACACCCCCTCTGAAAAGACACTTGCAGGATTCTGCAGAACCAATTTATTCTAATGAAACTTGGTTTAGGGTGAATCAGTCACTGGAGATCACTCACTGTGACTTGCAACAAATCTTAAACTTCATCTCAACTGGCTCAAAATAACATTTAATTAGCTTCAGATAAGACCAAATCAATACCTAGGGACATTTGGGGTTTCAATTAAAATGATCCCAATGAAAAACTGGTCAGAAATTATCCTGAACTTCAACATGTTAATGAGAATCTGAGATTGAATGAATTCAGATTCAAAGAGCATTACCTACATTGGGAAGGTAGAATGTTAAACCATTTGTGTGTGCACGGGGGCAGGGACTTCAGCCTTATGCACATCAATCACCACCTCTGTCTTATTAGAAGTTACTAGATCACAGGCCCTGGTTCTCATGGGAGACTTCAATCACCCTAATATCTGCTGGGAGAGCAATACAGCGGTGCACAGACAATCCAGGAAGTTTTTGGAAAGTGTAGGGAACAATTTCCTGGTGCAAGTGCTGGAGGAACCAAGTAGGGGCAGAGCTCTTCTTGACCTGCTGCTCACAAACCAGGAAGAATTAGTAGGGGAAGCAAAAGTGGATGGGAACCTGGGAGGCAGTGACCATGAGATGGTCGAGTTCAGGATCCTGACACAAGGAAGAAAGGAGAGCAGCAGAATACAGACCCTGGACTTCAGAAAAGGAGACTTTGACTCCCTCAGGGAACTCATGGGCACGATCCTCTAGGAGAACAACATGAGGGGGAAAGGAGTCCAGGAGAGCTGACTGTTTTTTGAAGAATCCTGATTGAGGTTACAGGGACAAACCATCCCGATGTGTAGAAAGAATACTAAATATGGCAGGCGACCAGCTTGGCTTAACAGTGAAATCCTTGCTAGCTTAAACACAAAAAAGAAGCTTACAAGAAGTGGAAGATTGGACAAATGACCAGGGAGGAGTATAAAAATATTGTTCGGGCATGCAGGAGTGAAATCAGGAAGGCCAAATCACACCTAGAGTTGCAGCTAGCAAAAGAGTAACAAGAAGGGTTTCTTCAGGTATGTTAGTAACAAGAAGAAAGTCAAGGAAAGTGTGGGCCCCTTACTGAATGAGGGAAGTAACCTACTGACAGAGGATGTGGAAAAAGCCAATGTACTCAATGCTTTTTTTGCCTCTGTCTTCACGAACAAGGTCAGCTCCCAGACTGCACAGCATCGGGAGAAGGTGACCAGCCCTCTGTGGAGAAAGAAGTGGTTCGGGACTATTTAGAAAAGCTGGACGAGCACAAGTCCACGGGGCTGGATGCGCTGCATCCGAGAGTGCTAAAGAAGTTGGCAGATGTGATTGCAGAGCCATTGGCCATTATCTTTGAAAACTCATGGCGATCAGGGGAGGTCCCGGACGACTGGAAAAGGACTAACGTACCGCCCATCTGTAAAAAAGGGAAGGAGGAGGATCCTGGGAACTACAGGCCAGTCAGCCTCACCTCAGTCCCAGGAAAAATCATGGAGCAGGTCCTCAAGGAATCAATTCTGATGCACTTAGAGGAGAGGAATGTGATCAGGAACAATCAGGATGGATTCACCAAGGGCAAGTCATGCCTGACTAATCTAATTGCCTTCTATGACGAGATAACTGGCTCTGTGGATGAGGGGAAAGCGGTGGACGTGTTATTCCTTGACTTTAGCAAAGCTTTTGACACGGTCTCCCACAGTATCCTTGCCAGCAAGTTAAAGTAGTATGGGCTGGATGAATGGACTATAAGGTGGATAGAAAGCTGACTAGATTGTCGGGCTCAACGGGTAGTGATCAGTGGCTCCATGTATAGTTGGCAGCCGGTATCTAGCAGAGTGCCCCAAGGGTCGATCCTCGGACCGGTTTTGTTCAATATCTTCATTAATGATCTGCAGGATGGCGTGGATTGCACCCTCAGCAAGTTTGCAGATGACACTACACTGGGAGGAGAGGTAGATACGCTGGAGGGTAGGGATAGGATACAGAGGGACCTAGACAAATTAGAGGATTGGGCCAACAGAAATCTGATGAGGTTCAACAAGAACAAGTGCAGAGTCCTGCACTTAGGACGGAAGAATCCCACGCACCATTACAGACTAGGGACCAAATGGCTAGGCAGCAGTTGTGCAGAAAAGGACCTAGGGGTTACAGTGGACGAGAAGCTGGATATGAGTCAACAGTGTGCCCTTGTAGCCAAGAAGGCCAATGGCATTTTGGGATGTATAAGAAGGGGCACTGCCAGCAGATCGAGGGATGTGATCATTCCCCTCTATTCGGCATTGGTGAGGCCTCATCTGGAGTACTGTGTCAAGTTTTGGGCCCCACACTACAAGAAGGATGTGAAAAAATTGGAAAGCGTCCAGTGGAGGGCAACAAAAATGATTAAGGGACTGGAACACATGACTTATGAGGAGAGGCTGAGGGAACTGGGATTGTTTAGTCTGCGGAAGAGAAGAATGAGGGGGGATTTGATAGCTGCTTTCAACTGAAAGGGGATTCCAAAGAGGATGGATCTAGACTGTTCTCAGTGGTAGCAGATGACACAACGAAGAGTAATGCAGTGGGGGAGGTTTAGGTTGGATATTAAGAAAAACTTTTTCACTAAGAGGGTGGTGAAGCACTGGAATGCGTTACGTAGGGAGGTGGTGGAATCTCCTTCCTTCAAGGTTTTTAAGATCAGGCTTAAAGGCTTTAAGATCAGACAAAGCCCTGGCTGGGATGATTTAGTTGGGGATTGGTCCTGCTTTGAGCTGGGGTTGGACTAGATGACCTCCTGAGGTCCCTTCCAACCCTGATATTCTATGATTTATCCAGATTTAACTTCATCAGCTGCCTTCCAGTCAATTGTATGTTTGAACCAAGCAGAGGGAAAGCTGAAAGATGTGGCTATTTGCACTGGAGGTAAAGGAGATCTAGAGTTGTATTTGGCTTGCATATGGCAGGCATTTGAAATTATGGAGTTTATGCCACCTCAAAGGCAAACATGCTGCTTCTGGTGAAGTGATTTAACAACTATTGAAAGATAAAGTTATGGAAGTAACTAGTCTTGATGTGAGTGTGTGTGTGCGGAATCTGTTGTAACAATTTCACTGCTGTGCAATGCAGCTCAATCCTGAAATCTGTTCCTCTCTCCTTCCCTAAAGCTGAAAATCCTGTGGGTGTTGCTAAGACAGAGGAGGGAGTCTGGCTTAATGGACTTCTTTCTCTGACTCACCCTTGCAATGGAGCTATCAATCAAGTAGAAGAACTAAGGCTTGGTCTGCAGTACCAACTTGTGTCAGTATAACAACATCGCTGAGGGGTATGGATTTAGTGATGTAGTTATGATGACGTAACCCCCAGTGTAGATATCAATGGGAGGGGTTCTCACATCGACATAGCTACTGCATCTTTGTGAGGTGGACTACCTATGCTGATGGTGCACCATATGGGTAATTTAGTTGCTCCACGAGCCACAGATTATCTAAGTAGACACACTATTTGTAATACTATTGGTGTCCTCAAATAGTGCTGTTACAGATTAGGATACAAGGGGTTTATTAGAACATATATGATATCAGAACTTTGTTAAATCTGTGTTAATTACAGTGCAGTTCTATACAGAAGCTGTGGCACTTGCAAGTGAATCTGCCTGACAAGTCACCTTTAAGAAGCAGTCTGTACTATAACCATGCAAACAAATCCAGGATGCAAAAACTGGAGGATCAACTCTTACTCTGGGAATTTACATCAGATTTTTGAAGTCATAGTAGATAAAGGTAAAGTTACACAATATATTCATTTCCTTATATATAACTTAGTAAATTAAATATTTGATCAGTTTCATTATTATCTGATTTAAATAAACAGCCTGATTACCCAACAAATTAGTAAATTCAAAGTTCCACCCTGACTTGATAAATGCTAGAAATTAATTAAAAACTTAAGTAGTTATTTTTGGACTGAATAAAAAAAATAATTTATTTGTATTTAAATTTTATTTTGTACCTTAGGAGAAATTCTTGGTTTAAAATATAGGTTCAACAAAAAAGAATAGGTAAATCATGTGAAATATGCATAATTACTTTTCCACCAAAGAATGATTAACGTAATTTAATCCAAGGATTGGGAGAAAAAAAAATCTACAGAATACCAAAGCCTCTATTGTCAAGCTTTTCCACCAAAGTGAAGTACAATACATAGACGTGTCATTTAGTACAATGCTAGGAATGGTCTGTATATTAGGGTTCCTAAAACCTCAGTCCCCACATTCTCTCCTAAATTAATATTCATTACATCCTCTAAATACATTTTTAATGGACCTGTAAGTGGAGAAGCAGCAAGGGACAGAAGAGATTGACCCTTTGGCAAAGAAAAAGGAAGCAAGTACATTTTAGTAGTCTATTTTAATCATGCAGACAATTTCATTTTTCTTTCTTACCTGCTCATTTTTACTTAGCAGTCAAAATAAACCAATAAATATATGGATTATATACAAACTATGTTATTGCATGAGTAATCTTGAAACACCAGGGAAGTTCCAAAAGATTGGAAGAGAGCTAATGTTGTGCCAATATTTAAAATGGGTAACTGAGATGACCCAGGTATTTATAGATCTGTCAGTCTGACATCATAGAATCATAGAATATCAGGGTTGGAAGGGACCTCAGGAGGTCATCTAGTCCAACCCCCTGCTCAAAGCAGGACCAATCCCCAATCAAATCATCCCAGCCAGGGCTTTGTCAAGCCTGACCTTAAAAATTTCCAAGGAAGGAGATTCTACCACCTCCCTAGGTAACGCATTCCAGTGTTTCACCACCCTCCTACTGAAAAAGTTTTTCCTAATATCCAACCTAAACCTCCCCCACTGCAACTTGAGACCATTACTCCTTGTCCTGTCCTCTTCTACCACTGAGAATAGTCTAGAACCATCCTCTCTGGAACCACCTCTCAGGTAGTTGAAAGCAGCTATCAAATCCCCCCTCATTCGTCTCTTCTGCAGACTAAACAATCCCAGTTCCCTCAGCCTCTCCTCACAAGTCATGTGTTCCAGACCCCTAATCATTTTTGGTGCCCTTCACTGGACTCTCTCCAATTTATCCACGTCCTTCTTGTAGCGTGGGGCCCAAAACTGGACACAGTACTCCAGATGAGGCCTCACCAATGCCGAATAGAGGGGAACGATCACGTCCCTCGATCTGCTTGCTATGCCCCTACTTATACATCCCAAAATGCCATTGGCCTTCTTGGCAACAAGGGCACACTGCTGACTCATATCCAGCTTCTCGTCCACTGTAACCCCTAGGTCCTTTTCTGCACAACTGCTGCCTAGCCATTCGGTCCCTAGTCTGTAGCTGTGCATTGGGTTCTTCCGTCCTAAGTGCAGGACCCTGCACTTATCCTTATTGAACCTCATCAGGTTTCTTTTGGCCCAATCCTCCAATTTGTCTAGGTCCTTCTGTATCCTATCCCTGCCCTCCAGCATATCTACCACTCCTCCCAGTTTAGTATCATCCGCAAATTTGCTGAGAGTGCAATCCACACCATCCTCCAGATCATTTATGAAGATATTGAACAAAACCGGCCCCAGGACCGACCCCTGGCAAAATAATAGAGCGGTAATATAATTAATGCCAATCAACATGGGTTTATGGAAAACAGATGATGTTGAACTAACTTGATATTTTATTGATAAGATTGCAAGTTTGATTGATAAAGGTAATATTGTTGATGTAAGGCATTTGTCTTGATATCGCATAACATTGCGACTTGAAAACTACAAAGGTATAAAGTTAACATGGTACTCATTAAATAGAGTAAAAGCTGGCTAACTGATTGGTCTCAAAAAGTAATTGTAAATGGGGAATCATCCTCAAGCAGATGTGTTTCTCATAGGGTCCTGGAAAAAAAACAAAACAAAATCATCACTGATAATGTTTGCAACTGACACAAAAATGGGGACAGTGTTAAAAATGAAGAGGACAGGTCACTGATTGAAAGCAATCTGGATCACTTGGTAAACTGGGCATAAGCAAATAAAGTGTGTTTTAATATGGTTATATGTAAATGTTCACATCTAGGAACAAAGAATGCAGGCCATAGTTACAGGATGGGGGATTCTATCTTGGGAAAAAGTGTCTCTTTGAAAAAAGATTTGGGAGTCTAAGTGGATAATCAGCTGAACATGAGCTTCCAGTGCAACATACTGGCAAAGAGAGTTATGAGATCCTCGGATGCATAAGCAGGGGAAGTAGAGAAGTTATTTTATTTCTGTATTTGGCACTGGTGTGATAGCTGCTGGAATACTGTGTCCAATTCTGGTATCCACAATTCATGAAGGATGTTGATAAATCAGAGGATTCAGAGAAGAGCCATAAGAATGATGAAGCCATTAGAAAACATGCCTTATAGTGATAAGACTTACAGAGCTCAATCTATTTAATTTAACAAAGAGAAGGTTAAGGGGTGCCTTGATTTCAGTCTATAAGTGCCTATATGGAGAACACACATTTAATCATGGGATCTTCAATCTAGCAGAGAAAGGTATAGATCAGAGGTGGGCAAACTACAGCCTGCGGGCCATCCTGCCTGGCTCTTGAGCTCCCGGCCAGGGAGGCTAGCACCCAGCCCCTCCCCTGTTTTCTCCCCTCCCCCGCAGCCTCAGCTCGCCATGCCACCAGCACTCTGGGCAGCGGGGCTGCGAGCTCCTGCCGAGCAGCATGGCTGGCTCCAGCCGGGCGGCGCAGCTCCCAGACATGCTGCTCTGAGCAGCATGGTAAGGGGGCAGGGAGCGGGGGAGTTGGATAAAAGGGCAGGGGGTCCCTGTGGGAAGTCAGTGGACAGGGAGTAGGGGCAGTTGGATAGGGCAGAGATTCGGGGAGGGGGCGGTCAGGGGATGGGGAACAGGGGGGCTTGGATAGGCGTCCCAGGGGGCCTGTCAGGGGGCGGGGCAACCAGGAGACAGGGAGCAGGGGCAGTTGGATAGGGGGTGGAGTCCCAGGGCCGGGGTTGTCAGGGGACAAGGAGCAGAAGGGATTGGATGGGTGGGTGGTTCTGAGGGGGGAAGTCAGGGTGCGGAAAGTGGGAGGGGGCACATAGAGGGTGGGGGTCAGGCTGTTTGGGGAGGCACAGCCTTCCCTACCCGGCCCTCCATACAGTTTTGGAACCCTGATGTGGCCCTCAGGCCAAAAAGTTTGCCCACCCCGGTATAGATCCAACGGCTGGAAGTTGGAGCTAGACAAATTCAGCCTGGAAATAAGGCATACATATTTAGCAGTGTGAGTAATTAACCATTTGAACAATTTACCAAGGGTCATAATGGATTCTCTATCACTGACTACTTTTAAATCAAGAATAAAAATATACACCTCTACCCCAACATAACGCGACCCAATATAACACAAATTCGGATATAACGCAGTAAAGCAGCGCTCCGGGGGGGGGGGGGGGGGGCGGGAGGGAGCTGCGCGGTCCGGTGGATCAAAGCAAGTTCGATATAACACGGTTTCACCTGTAACGCGATAAGATTTTTGGGCTCCTGAGGACAGTGTTATATCAGGGTAGAGGTGTACTCTACGAATTATATAGGGAAAGTTCTATTGACTGTTATACAGGTCAGACTAGATGATCACAATGGTCCCTTCTGCCCTTGGAATCTATGAAGTAAAGTCAGGAGGCAAAACACTGGTAAGAGAAGGAGCCCTGGAAGAGCTTAATCCAGAACTTCAATTTGTAATAACTTTACAGCACACACGCCAAGAAGTTTGCTCCTGGCTTAAGTACACCACTGAATAAACACGATGGACCTATTTCTTGAACAGAAGATATATGCAGGTTACATAGAGAACACTTTTCACCACCTATTCCTTAAAGCTAGAGCCAAACTAGTAGAGATGACTTTTTCCAGTGGTACATTGGGAGAAGAGAGATACATAACACTATCACCCTACTAAATCTGGCTTACCTGAAATTTAAGGGAAGGGAGAGGCCAACCTTGTGGAAATCCTTGGCATTCAGAGTTCCCAGTACTGTTCATTAACTTGTAAATTACAGCTGATTTATATTTACACTGAAAAAATTTGAGTTTTAAAAAAAAACTTTTTCTGATTTTCAACTACAATTTTCACTTATTTCTGAAACGATCACGTGCTCTTTAAATAGTTGGCTGGTACATATGCATTTGACCATTCAGCATTTTTTCTAAGTTTTAAAAGCAAGTCATCCCCAAATTGATACTATAACCTAAACTCACTGCAATTTTTAACTAGAGAATTACAATTTCATTTTCAAATTCAGGCACTTGGTTGTGATGAGAAATGCTACTGAAATAATCAAAATGCAAGTGATAGGAATATATGACATTATTAAAATCACATACCTACACATACATGCAGGGGGAAAAAATAAAACACCAAACCACAAGTCTTCACTTCTTAAATCTCTTTTTGATAGTTCCAAAATTCAGGCACACATCCAGAAAAACTTTCTGCTCTATGTCTGGTCAGTAAAGAAATTGAGGTTAACCTTTAATTTTTAATGTCACCTGCAGCCAGTGACTGCTTTTTCTAATGCAAGTGACAGATAAACAGAAAAACACTCCCAAGATGATACACAAAGCACCACACACCATAAGTGCATTTTTATTTTTATACCAACTCAATTTCTCAAATGGATAACCAATGTTCCTACTAATTTACATTAGGAATTGAGTGAGGCATGAAAAATGTTCTGATGCATAGGCTCTATTTCTTTAATTTACTGTATAGTGTGCTTCTATTGCAACTGTGGCTACATAAAATATATTTAAAGAATGCACAAATACACACAAAATATTACAGGGAATGCTGTGCCTCTGACCGCTGCTGGAAATGTACTCTACTTACTGACAGGCCTTGCACTTTGCTCAAGGGAGCCCCATGACTCCTCTACTCTGAGACTGAGTCCCGGGCTTCGGCACCTCTGTTTCTCACTGTGACCCCTTCAGCAGGTCTAAATGAGCCCAGAGCACACTGAAGATTTAGGCCAGATCTACAATACAAAGTTTTGTCACCATAAGTATGTCAGTAAGAGGTGTGAAAAAAATCTCACTTCCTCGCCGACACAGCTATGCTGGCAAAAACCCCAGTGTAGAACCACAGAATCATAGAATATCAGGGTTGGAAGGGACCTCAGCAGGTCATCTAGTCCAACCCCCTGCTCAAAGCAGGACCAATCCCCAATTTTTGCCCCAGATCCCTAAATGGCCCCCTCAAGGATTGAACTCAGCTATGCAGACAGAAGAGTGGTTCTGTTGGCATAGCTAATGTTGTTCAGGGAGGTGGTGGGAGTATGTCAGCAAAATTCCTTCTCTTGGCATACACTGTATCTATACTTAGGGACTCCACCAGCATAGCTATATCAGTATCAACAGAGCCTGTATAATGTAGACAAGGCCTTATTCTCTTGGGAGCTATGCAATCAGCCAATGTTTGCAGCAATACACGAAAGCCTATTAGTCATCAGCAATACAGTGATCAGAGACATTGGATTAAAATAGTAAAGAAAAGCCCAACGCAACTCACCCATAATCTGTCAGTTTTCCTTTAACTCAGTTAGGAGGGTCCCTCTTTGTACTGTCCTGAAAGATAGACTTTTGGTCTGCAGCTAGCCTCCCTAACCCTGGCCAATAGATCTCAGATTGGAATTCCCCCTCCTCGGCCAGGAGAGCAAGTATTTTATAAAAGCTCTGTAACACCTGTGTCCTTTGAAAAGGATGATTGGGTTTTGAAACAGTTACCCTGTTTTCACATGTACTCCCCTCCTTTCCCCAGCCCAGTTCAGGTAGGGAGATGGTTATGGTCACATAGGTAATAACCCATCCATATTTCAAGATGTTCCCTTGGCCAGTTCTCCTTAGTGTTAATGAGTGTCATTTATCTGCATTGTATTTCTATAGCAACTTTACTCTCGTGTTGACAATTCTTGATAGACACATGTGGTTTGGTATCAATGAACTATGTGACCCACGCCTAGTCCATTCAACACTTATTCCCCTGTACCGAGGGAGTGTCTCTGGAAAGATGATAATTCCTTGAAAGTAAATAGCAATAAAACAACGTCAGTGCCCAAAGCATTCCACACACCTGTATATAAAATAAAACTAATAACAGTTACTGGTTTGAATGCAATGCAGGCCAGTAGTGCCCAAAAGGTGTTCCTATCAAAAAGCCCTTTGATGGCCTATAAACAGCATGAGCTGGTGTTTTCCAGGAGACCAGTGGCAATATTCTAAATGAGCAGTGTTAGCACTTCAAATTTTCAATTGCCTTACATAACTCAAGATGGGTGAGGTGATATCTTTTATTAGACCAACTTTTAAGCTCCCATAGAGCTCTTCTTCAGCTCTTCTCTTCTGACCTGGTTATTCCTAATCTAAGCAGAAGGAATATTACAAATACTGAAGTAATATAATCTAGCTATTTAAGGTAAAACTGGGAAGTATCTAAAAGCAAACTTTGCATCATTACCAAATATTCCCTTGTCGGGAAGGTCAGAATAGGTTTGAATCAAATACTGAATCATCCTTCCATGTCATGAATGAGGCACATTTGTGAGAAAGCATAGGGAAGTTTTCATTGATGCCTTCTATGTTCCAGCTGGTCTGTGGACAGGAGACTTTAATATTTAATGCTATCAACCCATCATATTTAAGAATTAAATCAACTGTTTGGGAGCATTTATCATCTTAAATCTGACATTAAAGTGAGAAAAATCTGTTTATGCAATTAAGTACACAGTAAAGAGAGGCATGGAAGGAGGCAACATTTTAAAGGAGAGTGGACTTTAAGCTACGGATAACTATTGGAAACATATCACAAATTAATAATCAATATGTTCATAGATGGGAGAAGTAGAACTGGGCACAAGAAACTTTGCCATCAATAAAACCAAGTCAACTGAAAAGACTTGAAAAAAATCACAACAAAATTATGTTGCTTATCATTGACAGGTGGTTCAACTATAAACAGGACAATCTATCTTTTTTTAAATTGTATTCTCAGATCATTCAGCAGTCCAGAGAGACTACTGGGATATGACCCATTCATCAGAATAACCAGGCAGCTAGATTAAATTTTCTGACATGAAATATCTGAGGTCAATCTTGTTTCTAGGTAAATTCAAAAGATGCACCTGGGAAAAAAAACTAGACAAATTGCTAAACTTCTTTAATTGTGAATTTGACCAATCGCATGGAGAAATTATAGATTACTGTAGTGATTTCCATATTGTGATGGACTCAAAGAGCTCAGTCTATTTAAGTTAACAAAGAGACAGTTAAGGGATGATTTGATTACAGTTTTTAAGTATCTACAGGGGAACAAATATTTAATAATGGGCTTTTCAATCTAGCAGAGAAAGATATAACATTTTCCAGTGGCTGCACGTTGAAGCTAGATAAATTCAGACTGGAAATAAGGTGTACCTTTTTCATGGTGAGAGTAATTAACCATTCGAACAATTTACCAAGGATGGTGGTGGATTCTCCATCACGGACAATTTGTAAATCCAGATTGGATGTTTTTCTAAAAGACATGCTCTAGGAATTATTTTGGGGGAAGTTCTATAGCCTGTATTACACAGTAGGTTACACTTGTTTATCACAATGATCCCTTCTGGCTTTAAAATCCATTATCTATTAATATAATAGAAACATAACACTGGACAAATTGAACTTTTGGTTCTGATCAGATAATTATTTCATATGATCAGATGACAAAGAATCACAAATTAAGAGATAGAAAAGACCTACCAGTTACATGATGGGGTTTTTTTTACTCTATATTGAGTATTCTGCCCAACAAATATTCCAATGATCGAGGTGATGGAACTGCCACTACGTCTCTTGGGAGGGTATTCCAAAGTCCCATTATTAGAAATATTTCCCAAAATTCAACCTAAACTTTTATTTTCCTCTATTTCAGGCTACATCTTAGTACTATTGTGAATTCCTCTCCCTGTGTTATAATCCTTAAAGACTTCTAGTGTACAAACGTATCAGTGACACTCTATATTGAGTAGTATGCGTTACAGATGGTTATATCAGTCACAAAGGATACAGATTGTTATAAGACACAGTTCTCAGCAAACTTTTCAATGGTTGGACTAATTGGTTAACCATTTATGAAAATATCTATAGTTACTTATTAACCCTTTATGAACCGTTTATAAATGTATCACTGCTGTAAGTGTGAACAAGCGTATCACTAATAGAACTGGAGTACTTGTGGCACCTTAGAGACTAAAATTTATTTTTGTTAGTCTCTAAGGTGCCGCAAGTACTCCTCTTCTTTTTGCGGATACAGATTAACACGGCTACTACTCTGAAACTAATAGAACTGTATCTTTAATTACAAACCATTTTACAGTTCCACATAAACAAGTATAAATCTAATCTTGTTGAATAGTAAACAGTTAACGTTTGTTTTTTTGAGGAAAACCACAACTTTTCTATTCCCACAGTTTCTACATTAGAAACCATGGACTTGACATAAGTAGGTGCTTTTGAAAATCCCACCTGGGTGCCTGTCTGCATCTTTAGGCAACTAAACACTTTTGAAAAGCTGACCCTTATTATCAAGCTAATAATAGTTCACTTTGAATACACACTTTGAAAAACTAGTACTTATTGCAAAAGACTAAAAAGTTTCTTAAAGAAGTTTGGTGAAATTAATGTTTTGAAATGGCCCAGATGCTGGTGAGAGAACCTAAACACTTTTAATTGGATCAACATATCATCACAAACACTAGATATTAAATAATTATTTCCAGGTTTCAAAGGATCTGCATCAGACATTTGAAATCAAAATGGTCAAACACAGTCATCCTAGTTGCAATATTTTAAATACAAAAATGATTTTAATCCAAAACATAATTTATCAATCCTGTTGTGCAACTTGAATGAGTTGTAATGCATCTAGTTACAAAGAGGACTTACAGCATTCCCATATTATTTCTTAATAACTTAAGTGAATGGCATTTATACAGTTGATTGCAGCTGAACATTGTATGTTACTAAAACACGATAAAACCCGGTTTTCAGATTATACAAAGGCCATGACAACTACTCATCACCATTTTTAACATGATTTAACATATTAAAAAACAACATTTTACTGGCTAAGTAAAAGACCAGAGGAGATTTCAGATTTTTTTATACCTTATAGCAAGGGTTCTCAACCTGGGGGTCATGACCACTCAGGGGATCACAGGTCGTCAACCCCGTACATGGCGGGTCTCCAGGTCCAAAAAAAGGGCGTCAAAATAGAATTTTGTCCAGTGCACCATATTCCCTAAGGCCGGCCGTGGGACTAAGACAACATTAGAGAGCTTGATTGTTCAGCAGCTGAAGAGCTGCATTAAACCGCCGACCAATCAGAATATTGAGATTGGCAAAAAAAAAAAAAAATTTCTAATTTAACAGTCAGACACACAAGCAGGGGCAGCACTAGGGGAGGCTTGTGGAGGCTATAGCCACCCCAAAATTTGCCTTAGCGTCCCACCCCACCCCCCGTAGTCATCTCTCCCAGCACAAAGGTCAAACATTATGCAGAAGTAAGGGTGGCATGGTATGGTACTGCCACCCTTCCTTCTGCAATTCTGTGCTTGTGGTGGTGGCGGCGGTGCTGCCTTCAGAGTGGGTGCATGGCCAGCAGCCACCACTCTCCCAGCTCTAAAAGAAGTGCCTGGCACCAGCAGCAGCGCAGAAGTAAGGGTGGCAGTTGGGCGCTAAATCTGCTGTGATCAGTGACATTGACAAAGTTTCTTCATGTCCCCCACTTCCCAATATTAAACAGTAACTATAAAAAAAATTCTGCTTATAACAATCATTCCATTAAAATATATTTTAGTCTTAATTTAAAAGCAGTGAGAAAGGGTAAATTCATTTTAAACAACAGGGTTTTAAATTTAGCATTTAAAATAATGGTAAATGTGTTTTTAATTTATAACGGGGGGGCGCGGGAGGAGGCTGTACTCAGAGAGAGACTTACTGTGTGAAAGAGTTTCAGAGTAGCAGCCGTGTTAATCTGTATTCGCAAAAAGAAAAGGAGGACCTGTGGCACCTTAGAGACTAACAAATTTATTTGAGCATAAGCTTTCGTGAGCTACAGCTCACTTCATCGGATGCATTGAAGTTAGCTGTAGCTCACGAAAGCTTATGCTCAAATAAATTGGTTAGTCTCTAAGGTGCCACAAGTCTTCCTTTTCTTTGTGTAAAAGAGGTCGCCAATACAAAAAGTTGAAAACCATTGCCTTATATCATCATTAAAATATATGTAAATGGTAACATTCACAGTGCAGTAATCACTTGCTCCTATCACTTTGTTCTTCCTCTTGCACTTCCTCCTTCTATTTGTTCAACCCATGTGTTGTATCCTCTCTTAAATGAGATTGTCAACTTTGTAAACAGGGACTGTGACCTTTATATATTTGTTCAGGGCCTAATACAATGGGAGTCCAATCTAGACTGGGATTTTGAGCACTAAAAATACAAATCATCTTAAAAGGTATTAAATTAGATGTCAAAAACAGTATAAATCTGGTTTCTGGTGAACCTAGTTCAGTGGCTAGTTTGGGCAAAATGATCAGTACATTTAACACACCAACTCTTATGGAAATGAACAGAAATCTCTACCACTTATTTAAATAAAATTTGCATAGTAGGAATACAAAATATTACTGTAGGAATGTTTTGAAAACAATGGTGACACCAGTTATTTCAAGTCAACGTGATGCCATGTGATGCCGCAAGCCATTCTGCACATGACACATACCATGACATTCTAATCTACAGCTACTGTATCAATGGAAAACAATGGTTACCAGAGGAGATATTACTGTATTCATATAATTGCATTATATAATGATAATGGAAAAAAGTGTGTGTGAACATCTATGTTTTCATTCAAAAATTTTCATGGTACATAATTTTTCAGGATATCTACTAGTGAACTTTGACTACCCTATTTCCTCCGTTCTACTAAAATATTACTTTCCATATCTTCCTCACTCATCTCATGTTTATCTCTCTATTTGCCCTCCTCTTTAACCTTATTTGGAACCAGGCTGATATCTGTACCACATGGAAGACTCAGCATGCAACACTGAATTAAATAAAGGGCTACAGGAGGAGCATGAGTTACTGGGAAAAGGGTAGTTAGTCAAGAGTCAAGCTCTGAAGTAGCCTAAAAGATCATCAACTACCCCAGTTCCTATTTAAGTATTTCACTATGAGAATTATTTTTTGACATTTAAGATATACAGGTGCCCAGTGGAGATTTCTGAGAACTGAAAATGGGGGAAACACATTTTCCAGTTTTGAAAGTTAAAAGATTTGAGACTTAATGAAAATATGACGAAGAAAATTACAAGAGCAGAAATGAGAAATCAATACATAAATAAATTAACAAAACACTCTAGAGCAGTGAAAATAAAATACAGCAAGATTTACACAGTGTATGACATCAGATTGCAAAATTAATTATTGATCTTGAAAAGTAAGAGTTAAAGGAATTTGACTATGAAATAAAGGATATAGGTGGCAAGGGTCAGGCAGGAAACCTCCCATGTTGTAAACAAGTGCAATTGGTCAGGAGCACGAATGGAGAGTTGTCACTTTTCTCTGAAGCATCAAGGACCAGCCACTTTTGAAGGCAGGATAAATGACTACGTGGACCAATGAAGAGGCATAATGAAGCAATTCCTTCTAAATCCTACTTTTAGAAAATAAAATAGTAATGAAAATGTAAGATGAGGACTATTTGTCACTGACAGTAGGCATGTGTGTAACCTGGGAGATGGAGGCAAGATTGTTATGTCAAACTGAACAGGTTCCTGACAGTTCAAGTTACTGTGCTGTTGTAATCTAGAATGATCATCATATTTAGAAGAAGGAAGATGAAGATAAGGATCCTTCAGTTAGTAAGATATGTTTATATATAAGGAGATTTTTACATACATACTTTTCATTCCATTAAGAGAAAGTCCTCAAACCATGTTCTTGCTATCAGACAATGACCTATGTTGGTTAAGACATGTGCTTAATAGTTCTTATTTCAGATGCAAGACATAGCAGACTAAGGCTGCTTATTGTTCCTTTGTTTAATCAGTGATCAATTGCTCCCCTGCTCCTCCCAAAATTATAATTATATATATATATATACACACACATACATACACAATGAATACACATCTTGTTTTCCACCAATTAATGTAAAAAGTTCCTATACTAGACATACAAGTTCCATCTCTATCTCATCAAGATTTGATTATGTCCCAAGTCCCAAAAAGAGGGTGCTTGATCCAAATCTCAATGCATGTAGTAGGAGTCTTCCCATTTATTTCAATTGGGCATTTCTATCAGGCTTTAGTTTTGAGGATATATGAGTTGTATTTTGATGACAACTATCAGTCCTAGCATCCTATCTATCTTACAGGATTTAAAAAAAGTAAAAATATTAAAGCCATCATGATGTTGTATTAAAGATTTGAAATAGAAAGTCTCATTTAAAAGTGGATAATCATGTGGTATTTTTAAGGTTTGGAATATGGATATTCTAAAGAATTTAAAAAACTGTGGAGTACCTCTGAATGTCTTACTTCTCCATATTAGATATTAAATTTTTTCCAATGCAAGTGGGCAAAAAGGATTACAAGACCCAGAAACGGAGTAAGAGGCTCACTAATATAGGTCTATGAAAGCTGTGAATGCAGAAACTTCCACACTTCAGCAGTCTATTATTTATATGACAGAATGAAGATCTGAAAACATGAAATATAACCTTAAATTATTCACTTATTCTTTTCACAAAAGAAGAAACCGTCAATCTAATACTAAAAGACTTCAACCATATTTCTAAAGGTTTCAGGAAAATTGCCTTATTTATCAAAACTTTATTCTCCCCTTTTGTTCATTAAATACTGTAGCTTTGCATTAAGGTCAAACAGTGTCAACCAATTACTGTTGCTGGAAAAGTCTTGCCTCCTTAATACTCAAAGTAACCACAATACACAGTGAATTATTTTAATAGGCAAAATGAATGCTGTTTACCCAAAGTACATTTTTAACCATAAAAATGTATTTTAAGGGTTTCTATCAACAATCAATTATACTACTATTTATTATCAAAGCAGCATTAAACATGATTCTTACTTGTCTACTTAAATGCCAGGCTAAAAAAATCAACCATGCCTACTTTAGCATATTCAGCAATAGTCTCTTTTTAGTTCACACTAAAGAAATGCAACAAATATTATATGACCTAGAAAACATATTAAACTGAAAGGTAAAAAAAATGATTGCTCAAACTGTAAAAACAACATAGCCTTTTAAAGAGAGTATCAGTTTGGTATAAAAACATTTTGGATTCTACTTTTATAAATTTGGGGTTGGAGATGCAAAACATGCAACTGAGAAAATACCTAATAGCCTTTACCACTTTCTTATTTTGATCCTGCGTTGTGATTTTTAAAACCCCTATCTTGCAATGTATTTGTTAATATCCGCATCTGTGTTATTACATATTCAACATTTAGTTTTTTCAGTATAATAAGAGGATCATGTGTCAGGGGTTCATGGGATATGGAAACTTTATAATCTATGTTAATGGATTACTTTTCATTTCTTCCTTTCTGGGTTAGCCCTGGCTGGCACTAAGAACCACTACGCATAAAAAGGGTGCATAAGATTACCGTTTATTACATGTTAGACCAGCAGTTTTCAAACTTTTTGAGTTGAGCCCCACACTTTGAGTTACACTTTTTAGTTGCGCCCCTCCCCAACCCAGACAAAAATAGATACAATACCAGCCTCTCCTCCCTTGGGTTTTCAGGGTCAGGGAAGGCGCATTTGACTGTCTCTGGGGGCAGAGCCAGCGCTGGGTATGGAGGCTGCCGGAAACAGCGAAGCAAATGTTGACACTGACCCACAAGCTGGGTGGTCCGTTGAGGTGAGTCAGGGGGTGGAGGTGGTGCTCCCTCCACATGGGGTTGTCCCCAGCTGCTTGGCCCCCCCCCAAACATTCCTATGCACCCCACTGTTTGAAAACCTCTGTGTTAGATACCTGTACCATCAGGGAACATGCAATGCTATCTGTATGAAAATCTAATTCACAACCAGTAGAAAAATAATTATACTCTTAGTAGAACTGCAGGAAAGTAAAGTGCTTGTAATAGAAAAATGTGTATCTCATTGAACTATTCATCAGCACTTCGTGATTTCCTACCAACTAATTTACAAAGCCGATTGATTTTTCAGAATAAAAGTAGTATGTTAGTCGATCACTCCTTATATAACATTGAGTACAATATTTAGCTTCCTGAGAGATGTAAATCAGAGTACAGTAGATAGAAGGACAGGATCTTATGCGATGAGGAAACCATCCTTAGAAAGATAAAGAGTAGACATTCTACCTTTTCTAGATATGTCAGCTTCACTGGATAGCACTAAGCTGCAGTGGGAGATTTTGAGGTGGGTTGTAAGATAAGGGAACAGGCTAGAGGCAAGAATAGCTGTTATAATTATAGCTGGGAACACAAAATTTGTTAAAGGAAGTCTACTGTATAATTATATTTGAAAATTTAGAAAGATGCCCAGAGGCTGGCTTGCAGCTATGAGCAACTAGTAACTCTATAGTTCTGCTCATGAGGCAACCACTACTGTAGCAGAAGATACCTTCCTGTGTAATTGAACTGACTTTGATTAGGAAAAGGAAGGACTTCTACTGAAATCAGTAAGATTCTATGGTGCGTCAGATTATACCTATTCTCACAAGGTGTGTTTAGAGATTGTAAAACTACTTTAGGGAGACTAAGTGCATTCATATCCTAAAACCAGATATCTTCTGTGCTGAGTTCTAACAATGTTAAATATTTGGTAGTCTACCGAATGTACAAGGTATTTGGAGAATTCTTTTCCTGTGCTATCATACAGCACCAGAATTTGTAACTATTAGGATGCTAATTCACAAATGAAATTGATTAATAAATTAACATTAATTTTTATACCAAGCCATTACTCTCACTTCGGCTTAACTGATCCAATTGAATGGGTAGGGTATATAATTTAATGGAACTCAAGCTAAAATACAAATTAAATACCATATATACTCATTCATTAGCCTGTTTGTTTACAAGCCGACCCCCCAAGATGGGTAGGTAAAAATGGCAAACACTGTATGACCCTTTCATAAGCCAACTCTATATTTCAGGGGTTCGCAAACTTTGGCTCCTGGCCCATCAGGGTAAGCCGCTAGCTCCCATTGGCTGGGAACAGCAAACCGCGGCCACTGGGACCTGAGGGACTCCGTGCCTGTGGACGCTGCTGGTAAACAAAACAACAGTGTATTAGATACTCAGTTCAGTAGAGCTTAAAATCATCAAATTTTGGTGTAGACCCGTTGATAAGTCGACCCCCACTCTTTAATGCTTCAGTTTTTTACCAAAAAAATTCAGCTTATAAACGAGTATATACGGTACATATTCCCAAACTTGGGTTCAGAGCTGAAGTGATGTTGCAAGCAAAAAACAAATGGTCAAGATGTCACCTACAAACTTAAATAGTGTCAATTTATAAAATACCCTCAGGTATTAAATAAAGTTTTATAATCAGTTTTTTACTTATTAAAAACACTTTAGACGCTTTAAAGGTGATCTGCGGCATTGCATTGAATGCCCAAACCACTCAAAGAGAATCATTTACCATATTAGGTTAAAATGCACTGAAGGTAAGATTTGATATATTACTTTACTTGTCAGAGTTAAAATTCACACTCAGTGCACTGTGCCGGAAGCAGTCTTCTCCTTGCAATCTCTTCTCCTAAATCCAAAATCTTGGCTTCAACAACGCACCTCAGATAAAGTCTATATGACAACCATTTTTGGTATACCAAGACAATGTAACAGACTTGCATATGATCAACATACAAGAGAAGAAATGGGACTAAACAATTACTTAAACTCATATCATATGAACACAGAATTGCTGTTAAAAGCAATCCAGTAACAATATTTAAATTCCTGCAATACAAATGTCAATACCACTCCAGACTAACTGAATAAGCCATCCTTTGCTTTTGTGGCTATACCTAGAACTAAGAGTTTATAGATTTGCTTTATGATATGAGCCAGCTCTGAAGCTGAAAACTATTACAAGCATTATTGGTGTTTTTCTGACTTACCTTCTGAGTATGCATCATTACAATATTTTCATAGAGTTGATCATATTTTGAATCTGTCACCAGAGTTTAATGTTCTCTAATTCCATCAGTTCAAGTTACCATAACCAGTAAATCAAAATCTCCAGGATACATAGCTGAGACTACAAAACTAAAAAAAAACGTTATTATAAAATGATGTGCTATGACACCTGTTCGCTTTATTTCACAATGTTTTTGTGAGAGGTTAGATTTTGATACATCAACCTAATAATGTAATAGCTAAAAGGTAAAACAATTAGGGTTTCTTTGACTCTATCAGTAAACCAATTCACACATCCATTTGACCAAGGTGAAGTTTGAAGGAAGTAACTCAAAGCCCAATATCAGAAATTAAGACAGTTATGTATATAGTCTAACTATTCTATATTTGTCCATATCGCAATAAAAATATCCTGAGATTTGATGCCACACTACTAGAATCCACTTAGAAATACCATATTTTTCTTCTTTTTTGGAAAAAGACCTAACATTTACTATTGCATCACAAACTTTTCTCTGTTTGAAAATTATACTAAACTAGGACTGAAAAAGGTGCCATTGTACTGGATATGGTTAGGTTTGGCTTCAATTTAATGTATTACAATTGCATTCTGTTGCCTCCAAAGTGTTGTGGGTTTTTTTAAGTTTGATTTTCTTATTTGGAATTGTACAACGTCTGCAGGTCTTCAACCTCTCAATATTTTCTCAGAGTAACTACTAAAGGTATTTAGTCTTTATACACTTTTCAATCCATGCCTGTGTTTCTATTTTTAAAGACTTTGAGTTGTACAGCAAAAGACAAATTTGAAACAGGTAAGCCCAGGTTCATAGGGGCAATCAAAACCTTTAATATCAATTTTAACTCAAAATGAAAATTGGTTTTGATAGGAATTTCAGATGTGGGATAAGATACAATTTTTGAGTAACAAATTCTTGTTTGAGTAAAACAGGAGTTCAGAGAGGAGGGGTTAATTGGACTTTAAAAGCAAGTCAAATTTGTCATTTTTCGCCATGTTTTCATACCTACTTGGTATTCCACTTGTGCACATTTTGCTTTCCAAGCGATCAAAACAATTTTTGGGAGATCAGTTTAAGTGAGGGATCATTTGTGCTAGCCCAGGCAATGGACAATTTAAAAAAAAACAACACTGAAATTTTGGCTTTCCCCCATCTTTACAGGAACTTTTGTATTGGAAAGCATATAGGAATCTTTCCTGAGACTTACTATCTGTTGCCTTTCTTCAAAAATAGTAGCTTTACATGCTGATTTGGGCCAAATGTATCTATATTACATATTGCAGTCTAGCAACTTAGTCTAGCAACTTGAGCTACTCCCTTCAGGAGCTTACAGAGAACTGAGTATTTTTGCTAAAATATTTACCTTCTTTGAAGAACAAAGTAATCTTGTACTTCAAGGGTTTCACAACAAGACACAAGAAGGCCGGCAAATAGATCCACACTATCTACCCCTATGAACCAGCCACCCTCTTGATTCAGCTCATGAAATACGGCACAGCTTTTTAGGCATCTCAAAATTTATTTTTAAAGGAAAATGAGGTCTTACAATGGAGCTTTTCCCTAGATAACTCCCCCTTTCTAGTATGTATGACTCCAAACCTGTACATCTAGGAAACAGATTGCAAATTGCAGCAGGTTTAACTGAATAGAAAAAAATTCATAAAACAAAAAAGGGAAGAAGGTAGGCCAAAAATGATTTTGCTGTCCATTACATAAAGCAAGAGGAAAACCTTTCACACAAGTAGAAAAGGGAAAGGCAGAAAAACCTTCCAAGAGACCATCATTTAAGCAAGAACTTTGGTGTACCAGAGCACTTTAGATTAGTACTGTCAGTATGCTCCTGATCTAACTCAAGAGCTTTTTTCACTGACTTCAAAAATGAAAATCTTCAAAATAAATCATATCACCAATCATAATTTGAATTTTCTGCTACAGGCAAGACACATGAAGCATTGCACGAGATCAGACCATGATTTCAAGCGCAGCGGATTTAATTCTCTTTTGAAATATCATTGCAACGTTATGTTCCCCCACCTTAACTGCAGCACACACCTAGTATTATTCCTCTGGAGCATCTCTCATGTATATGTATCTAGAAGAAAACTAAATATGAATTTTCTGACTTTTACCCACATGGTCTAAACAAACCTGATCATGAAAACTTAATAGGTGACTGACATCTTAGCAGGATTAAATCTACAATCTCATCTTCTGGATACACACCTGCAACTGCTGAAACTATATGATCACTGGTGTTTCCATGACTAGTATATATTTGGACAAGATGGATAAAAGTAGTATGACAGTTTTCCTTAACAGTAAACCCTCTCGATCGCTACACAGTCATACCATTGAGACCAAATATTCTTGCTATAGGAAAAAAAATCCAATTATTTTAGGGAATAAGGCTGCAAAAATTCAACGTATTTACATGGTTACAGATTTCTAGACCTGGTCAACTTTCTAATCAAACTTTATGATCCTCCATAAAGTTTTGCATGAATGAAACAGAACCAAAATGACTACATTTTGAATAGATAGGACGGGGAGCTCTTAAATTGCTCATAGAATGTGAATTGTAAGACACTATCCTGTTTCATTATTGTATACGCACCAAAACTCAATTCAGGCAAAATAAGGGAGAGGGTAGACACCATTTTGGGGTATGTTAAATTTAAATTTATCAGGAATAATAAATCTTAGCCATTTCCATTTAGAGAGGCAGTTTTGGCATCCTTTGCCACTGTCACTAAAATCAGCTACATACAGTACTTTGTGCTCTTGGAACATATCATCTTATATCTGTATTATATACACTAAAGCAATAGTGAGCTCTAAAGGAGTTACTGGACTTAATATCTGCTAAAATATAGACAGAAACAATTTTGTTTTCTGTGACCTTACGAACATTCTACCGCCAAAAGACAAGGGGCTCACTGGTATCAGGTAGTAAGCTTCAGTTGGCCTGCCCAGTTCAGTGCCCCGATTCACTTATGTCATAATATGTATCTACGGTATCACTAGAAAACCAATAACACACTGATTATTAATTAATAATGAATTAATTCCTGCATGGTGTATGTATGTTAAGCACCTAAAGGAAAGAACAAATGTGAAGGAAATATGGGGCTAAAATGTATTTGAAGCAGACAAGTCTGGGGAACGAGTAAACAGGTTTTTCCAGACAAAGGAAAGGCTGATGCTTCCATCCAGATGCAAGCACAATCTAGTGGCCACTGGCTGGCATATCAGAAGCAGTAGGGACAGATCAATTTGCACCGTAGAAAGCACCGGGAGGGAAGAATCAGCATAGAACCTTTCCCATCTGACTCCATGGCACTTACCTCACAGCAAAGGCACTGGACTTGGATAAAGATACATTTAAGAAGTTCACTGGACTACAGAAGAGAGGGGCAAAGAACCTAAAGTTCTCTTTCACCTAAGAAAACAGAACTGAGCATTTTGGACTTTGTGGGAGATCCTGACCAAGATGGTAGTCAGCCATCTTGCTGGAAGGAGGTGTGGTAAGAATCTTACCTTGAGCCAAGACTGTAGTTGTGTGATGTTTTGGTAACTAGAAAGTGATTTTCACATCTACTTGTTTGTAACAATTTCGGACTTTATCCCTCAAACTTGAACTTACTCCAACCCTCTCTCTTTTTGATTAAATACACTTGTTTTACTTTCACGCTCGATCAATCCAATGCTGTGTTTGACTTGAAGTGATGATTTACTCCAGTAAAAGCAACAAGCTGCTGTGCTTTTGTCTCTTTAAAGGAGCAACAGACATTATTACTCCTCAGCGTTCTAGGGGAGGACTGGACATTTCAGGACAGATGGCTCTGGGAAAATTCGAGACTGGGGTTGTGCTGTGGTCTCTTGACTAGAGTAACCAAGGCTGGTGGAAGACCATACTGCAAATGTGGTGTAACAAGCAGACTGTTGGAGTCGGAGTTGCTGAATAAGGGCTGTTCAACATTCAGACACTCAGTGCATGCTTGTATGCCAACTGAGAGCATCTAGACAAGGAGCTACAGCAGCAGAACATTTTAAGGCACTCAGGGTTACAGGACAAGCAGTGACAATCTCCCACTGGCCTGGATTACACCCCAAAAAATGACATTTTCCATTTGAAATTGCACTTGAAAAAGTTTAACAATACAATAAAAGAAAGATATATAAGCATAACAGAGACAAAATAAATGCTCTGATAAGCTTCTTAGGAAACTGACAGTTGCATATTGTAGCTAGCTATACAGTTACTTTTATCCACAAGTGAATTAATCCATACTGCAAAAGTTTCTAGTCTGACCATTCCTCAAGAGATGCAAGCTAAGCACGACGTGTCAACATTTATGAAGGATACTTGCATTCGGAAAAACTAGAAATTCCTTAAATTACTCCCAAAAGTTCTTAATTATTAAACATCCATTCTTTTCTTTTCTTGTAAATTAACTCCACAAATGTCAAAGAGCATATAACATTATCTAAATTCAAAGAAAAGAAACAAAATACACAATATATGCAACGTAGTAATAGACAGACAACTTCATTAGTCTGTAGCATACGACATCCAGTAGACTATTATCATAATAAATGGGAGAAGTAGGTGAGATTCTGTCAACAGTGAGTTCTGGAAAAAACAGCTTCATCTGTATGACAAATATGTCTTCCTTAAATATACACAGGTCATGCCGACATTCAAAATCTACAAGTTAAATAATTGTTTCTTCCTTTCATCTGTTCTCTTTTTAAGTTTAACAGATTTTTTGGTACCTTGCAAGAAAAATTATCTTAATTTATTAAAGATACTTAGTGTATGATTTAATTTTTAAAGGAGGAGTTAAGTTTGCCAATATTCAACAGGTAAAAGCCCAACTGAACTAACTCATTATTTTCTGCCCTTCCACCACCAAAGTAACATTGCAAAATAAAAACCTTTGTTGTCAACCATACAATTTTTAAAGTCTTTGTCAGGATCTATGACTCCTGTTAGTATAACCATGCAGGTAACACACAGAGGTTCAAATTATTTCAGTTCTGGAGCTGACATAAAAACCACCATTTCCTGGGGATCATACTATGCAGATGGTGGTGTGTCCAAGCTGCAACGTAATTGTTTTATATCAGAGAAAGAAGAAGCTATATACTGCATGCTTTATATTGTCCTTTTTGCCATAGGCTTAGCTTGTAAATTCTACATTATGAGATAAAGATCAATCAGAAGAAACAACTCTAACTGTGACTCATATGCAATAAAAATTGTAATCAATTCTTTAAAGGAAGTTAAAATATTGTCATATTTATCGATAAAAATGGCAGCTATTTTATAGATATGAGGTCTTTCACAATTCAAAACATGTAAGATAACTGAAATAGTTACCAAATTTAAACAATTGTCTGCATGTATATAAATAGGAATTTGTCGGCTATTGAAATAGGAAACAGAGTTACAAAGCAACATAAGAGGCTTTTATAACTCTCACAAACCTGAGAATTCTGTAAAAATATTTGAACAAGAAATGTTCCTCAAGAGACAGTGGGTAAATTCCTCAGAAGCACTCAAATTGTAAATTTTTTAAACAGATCTGCAGAGTTAGAATAATCAGTATCACACAGTATCTAGATACCCCATTTTCTTTACCCTCATCAATCTAAGTATTGACCTGGGTTATTCCTGCTGCATTGCTGGATGAGCTAACAATGGATGAAGATGAAGTATCCAGGCTGGTTTTATCTGAAAAGCTGCTTTCCACTCAGTTGATTATGAGGTTTTCACCACACACATGCAGTCTTCAGCAGAAGTTGATGGCATTACTCTCAAGTGAATTCATTCTTCTCTCTCGACCAAATCCCAGAGGGTAGTATTGGGCAATTGTACCTCTACCACAAGAGCAATCACATGGTGTTGTATAATATTCCACCTGTCCTCTCGCTTGTTCAATATGTATATGAGGCTGTGATGAGAGTGAGTGAGGAAACATGGGTTGTAGCATCTTCAGCAAGTTGATGACACTTATCTCTGTGTTTCAATATCCTCTCACCCAGATGCTGGTACTGAATTGACTGCCTTCCCCAGTGTCTGGAGGAGATTTGGCCATGGATAGAGACTAACTGCCAGAGACTCAATTCAGATAAGACAAATGTGATGGGATGAGTTGAAGAATACAACTTGAAGGTAAGGCAAAAAATTGTACTTGTGCCATCCACTGGAGATGTCTTCCCACCAATTTTTGCTCATGTTTGGAAACTAGGAATCCAACTAGACTCCAAATTATTGCTGGACAATCACCTTTCAGTGTTAGCTTTCTATTATTTGCATTTGTTTAGGAAGTAGTCTCTCTCACCTGTCACCATTTGATCTTAATTGAGTCCTTGAAATATGTATTAACTACCTATGCTAAGCTAAAAAGAAGCTGGAAGAGATTGTTGTGACACTGAGTACGTTTCCCAGACCTGAAGAAGAGCTCTGTTTACGTTTGAAAGCTTGTCTCTCTCGCCAACAGAAATTGGTCCAATATAAGATATTACACTCACCCACCTTGTATCTCAAGGATGGATTACTGTAACGTGCTCAATTTGGAGCTACATCTGAAATCGATTCGAAAGATAAGGCTAGTACAGAACATGGAGTTGTCTAATTAAGCAGAATGTCCAACCACATATTCAACCAATACTACATGAGCCACACTGGCTGCTTGATGGTTTCCAGATGAAATTAAATGTTGAAATTTACCTATGGCGTTCTAAATGTTTTAGGACCTTCCTGCCTGAGAGGTCATATCTCTCTCCCTTACTGCCATAGTTAAGATCTATGGATGCACTTCATCTCAGCACAAAAGGGGGATCCGTTCCTTAAAACCCACTTCACTTTGGAATGTGCTCCACTTATGATCAAAATAGCCCAAATCTGTTTGTCTGGAGGGCATGCTGTAGGGTTCATGTTTTTAAGATGGAGGTTGAGGAAACAAATACTCTCCAAGAGATGATGTATAAGAAAACCGGGCAATTTCTTTGTAATATGATCTGTGCTGTATGCCTATTCAACTACTATATTTTGTGGGCTGCATTTTGTTTTTTACATATTGTTGTATTGATTTTTTCATGTTTTTGATCGACTGTCCGAAGCAAGATAAATAAATCCTGTCTTCTTCTAAATCTGAATTAATAAATATATAAATGTTCAAAAGACTAATTTAAAAATTCACCTAGAAATCTTAATTTACAAGTGATGAAATTTAAACCATCACTACAGTTAGTACCAATTAGTACTAATATCATTAATCTCACAAGGAATACTAAGGATCAAATAAGAAATGGAAAAAGCCACCTTCACATATCAAGAAGTGTCTCCCCTAGGTAAAGATTGAGGCCCAGCAAATTAGTGGGATGGTGTGGAGACATTAGCGGTGCCGATGCAAATTCTGTTCTGTTCCATAAGAAGCACTCAAACTGGTAGGTGCTAAGATACTGTGGTGATGTGGGTGGTATAACTAGGTGTATACAACAATATTTTTTCCCATACTCTTACTTTCTGAGAAGTGTGTTTGGTTTATTGTGTTAGAAGGGATTCACAGAGATGGACTCATTACAAACAGGACAGTGGTGGAGTAACAATGGTCTGAGTATGCATGCGTGCGTGTAGTCAATACTTTGCTGCTTTCTTCAGAGTCTGAGTGTTGGGATGCACAAAGCCTAGGGAATTTTACACAGTGACATTTTTAAAATGAGTGTGAATTATTGCAAGAAGTCTGTTCCTAGAGCGCTCTTATTCCAAGTAATTTTTATTTAAGACCTCATTCTATAGTTCAGTGGCAATGTTTCCTAAGCAAGTTCTAAAGATCAGAAGGGTCCCAACTACAGAGAAGTAGCATGTCATAAGAGCAATAGGAAGTGAGGCAAACTAAGTCCAATTTAAGATTGTGTCCTTAAGCATGTAACTGGAGTTGTTTGAGTTTTCAAATGCCAGGTAGTTAATTGCTTTAACTTATTTGCAGAAAATGAAAACAGCTTGTAAATTCACAAATATATTTCATAAAGAGTACACCTTAGTACAGTGGATATTTTCCTTACCATAGTCTGTCTCAAAGTTTAACATACCAATGATAGTTATTAATAAGAGTTTCCTATTACTATGATTTCTCCAAGCACCCAGCCACCACCTTTTCCCAAACAGAAGATTGAAAATAAGGCATCATTTTCATAGACATCTGGGACTTTTCCCTATATACAGTTAAAAGCTACAAAAATCTGTCAAACATATACTTGTATTACCCTTTATCTACCAGTAAGATAGAAACTTAATTTATTTTTGTTTTACTTGGTATAAAATGGTCTCTTATTGCTATGTTCTACTTGTGGACAAATGCTCTTATTTCATTGGTTCTGTGGTAATTTTTTTATTGTTATTTATAATTAATAAAAGCAATATGTGCAATAGTGTAATTCTCTTATAATTCAGTCTTTATAAATAAAAAATATAACCATAAGCAGAGTTTCACCTTACCAAGAGCAGACCAAATGAGGCAAAAGATCTCTGGCTTCACCTTAAGAAATATGTTCAGTCCCTTCTTCACCCCTAAAATTAAAGGTATGATAGCATTTTAGCTTCACGCCTCCTGGGATGCAGTTGTAAGCAAGACCAGCATATTTTCTATTCACTCCCAAGAGGGAGCTGCTGCAGCAAGATCAGGAAACTGGGATTCTTTTTAATCTCGAAAAGTGGAATACTGGGGAGGAATATTCTACTTCCCCACTCAGCAACAATAAGGAAGAGGAGGAGGAGTAGGGGAATGCAATAACACTTCTAAAAGGTAGGTGGTAACAACTACAGCTGACTGGAGGACGACAGTTCATTTCACAGAGACTTTCAAGATTTCAAAATTTGTTTTGATTCTGCCCTGGAATGAAAAAAACATGGACATGGCACACTATAGCCTAGCTGCAAGGGTACTGGCTTGGGATGTGCAAGACCCAGGGTCAGGTCTCTTCTTTCCTTGTGTAGAGCAGAGTTTTTCCATCCCAATCAGGGAGAGCAAGGACTTGAATACCTGGGTCTCCCACATCCCAGGCCAATAGCCTAACCACCCACCCACCCAGTCAGTCAGTCTCTCTGGTAAAGCTTTCCCAATGAAGGTTTTGTGGAAAGTGTTGTAGTTTCAATGAATCAGCATCTTTTGCCAAATTGGCAACAGAGATGTCAGTCAGTTTCTGCTGTGGAAGACAGGAAGGATGCAATTAGGGTGGGGAACACACACAGCAGACCCCGGAATAGCTTTATGCCAGGGGCAGGGTGAAGACATGCGAGAAAATCTAAACACCAATGGCTTAGAGAACTTGGAGGATGCACAGACTTATTCAAGACAAGGCCTCATTTATCAAAGTTAGCAGTAGTGTAGTAATGCTTTAATAGTCATGGGTAAAAGACTATAGACCAAATTTACAAAAGAGCACACCTCCTATTTAGGCACCTGAAAGGAGTGGCCAGAATTTCAAAAGTGCTCAGCACTCAATCAAAATTGGATCAAATTGCACTGTGAGGTTTTGAACAAATGTTCCTAAGGCTGGAAAATTCAATAGGAGCCACCAAGTACACAAAAGTCTCAGATTTTTATCTTGCAAGTTAAAAGATTTCAGGCTTTTCAAGTACAATTAGTCAAGTTTGCCAGGAAATATAATAAGTGTGTCACCAGAAATGATTTGCACTGTGTCATGTCAATTCTTTTAAGTCTAGCAAAAAGTATCTGGCCATATTTGCTAAAGGAAATCCTACCAAAAATCAGCTATAGTGTGTGCATTTGTTGAAGGAGAGGAAGAAAGAGGAGTTTCCAACACACAGTTTTAAAGTATAATTATTAAATACAGCAAACTTCTGGAAGTAAAGGACTTACAAAAATCACAGTTGCTAGCAGTTAAGACACAAGAGGAACTAACTCATATGACACAAGTTAAATGAATGGGACTAAATGCTTCCAATACTTTTCCAAGATTGCTGATGAAATGCAAATGTCAAAAACAGATCTCAAACTGATCCACCAGAAATATCTAGAAACATAAAATCTCATGAGGTTTTTATAAATAAAAATGTAAACCAATAGAAATGGTTTGTGCTACATCATGTCAATTCATTTAAGTTCAGGGTTTTTTCATAGCAAAAATTATCTGACCATATTTGATATTGGAAACTTTCTATTCCTAATGTAAACTGTAAGTCATTTGAAATTCAATCACAGTAATCTAAATGACCAGTTAATAGCCAAATAAATAATAGATTCAGTGTAGATTTTACTCCGTGGCATAAATTTGTTGACAATACATTTCTCAATAAAGAAAAATTGAATTATAGCCTGAAGGTGGTTTAATTTGGTACAAATTTTGAATAATGTCATATACATTTTCACAGCAGATGCTAAGAGACTCTACAAGGACACTCTGCTCAATCAGAAGCCAGATTAAAGTTCCATCTGGAACCTAACAGTACCACTGTTCTATTACAATTACCACAGTCAACAATGTCATACTCTACAATTGTACAATACACACCTCCTCCTCTTCAAAACGTAGCTATCACTGCCCCAGAAACCAAGCAAGCACTTCATAAATATGTCTAAAAAGAAACTTTTTCAAGCAGCCAGAATCATATGCATCTATAACTAGGCTAGTAAGAAATTCCTCCCAACACTGCTGTTATTGTAAGTAATTAATGGTGAGTTTAAGTAGTTCCATGTGATTTAACAGTATTCTCAAGAGGCAATGTACAGACACTCCCCAGATTACACAAGACCCAATTTACGCAAATTCGCACTTACAGGAAAAAGTTCCTTAAGCTAGAAATAGGAGGGTTTGTTTTTTCTTTGGGGGGGCGGGGGGGGCATAACATTTGGTTATGCGTTTCCGACTTACGCAAAATTAGAGTTACGGAAGGCTTTCCGAAACGGAATAACTGCATAAGTCAGGGAGCGTCTGTATGATTTGGTACCACCTTTACTCAAATACATCGTACAAATATTGTGTCCATCATTAAAATCAAGAGTCTTCCAGTAACTGTGATGTTGAAAATCTCAGCAAGACAAAAAGAATAAACACTACATACTTGAAATATAATTGAAGACTGAAATTTAAAGTGCACTCGCAGAAAACAGAGTATGACCCTGACTTACCCAACATCCAGATTGCCCATTTTGTCACACAATGTCCCCCACCCCCAACATGTCATTCTAAACAAGTTCTGCCCAAAGTAACTGCATTTTGGTTGTATCCTATGCAGCAACTAGAGTACAGTCACTACATGTGTAGCTACATACCACAGTGAAATCAGGCTGTGTACACATTTGTCACTGCAGCGTGTAGCTACACATGGCAGTGAAAGGCTCTGACACGGTGAAGACAAGGAGAAAGGCTCTGGCAGCAGGATACTACACTGCTAAAAATAGCAGTGTAGAAGTGGGAGGCACTGCTTGGGCATGTAGAGAGCCATGTATTGTAGAGTATATACCCTGCAGGTTCAGGCATGTAGGGAACTCTACTCTACTCACCTCAGCTGTGCCTCACCATCTACACTGCTATTTTATACTTGTGCTAGCTGGGTGTGCATTGTCTGTACTCTACACATTGCCGTAAGTATAGACATACCTTTATAATCAATCCCAGGGATCCTTATATGGAACAGGGGTAGAACTCTGACTACAAATTTTCACAGGTATTTAACAGATATAAAATTTAACATTTTAAAATTTGCTCAAAGATTCAACGTAACATGCTTTTTTCTTAAATGTTGTTAAACTAAAAGCTGAAGTCTAAATTCCAGTGAAAATCCTATAGAAAACATCACAAAAGCAAATCATAACACTGATTCTGATATACTGTCAGTCAAAAGAAACACACAAACCCCCTTAAATCTACCAATTTTAACGACAAAAATTTGGATTGAGTAATTGATTATATAAATAATTGCATCTCATTACACACATTTTCAAACAAAGATTCAGTTAAAGGTACACATTTATTCCAACCAACAGCTAAAAAACACATCAATGGTCTGTTTCCTAATCTTAAATAGCAGAGTATTTGATATCAAGTGTTATTTGTAATTTCTCTCAGCTAACAATAAAGGTAAGAAAGAATTAAGTACTCTTAAGAGTTAATTACTGTATAGTTAGTCACAAGTTTCATTAGTGAGGGAGCCCTAGGAAGTTTTAGAAATAAAGCAACATTTTGGACCAACAAAACTTGTCCTACCTTTATTCTAGTTCTTCACCATTATTCCTGAAAATACTACTTGGGAGATCTCTCTCTGCATGACCTCCTGAAACAGGCAGGTGACACAGCATCTCAAAAGTTGAGCGGATAAAGATCCATGGGAGAGTTAGATCAGATCCCAAAGACCTGATCTTCAGCCTAGATGTCAAGATCAAGGACAGTACAACCTAGCTACTGTCTTGGACATATCATCTCATTAAGGCAGCAGTCAGAAATCTTCCAGCCCCCAGGCAACATGACCAACCAATGATCCTGATTTGACTATGAAAACGCATAGTCTTTAACAAATTCCAAAGCCTGCTAAAACACAGTACTCCACCCACAAGACGAGTAGTCAAGAATCTGATGAATCATCCTCATTATACACTAGCCTCAACCATTGACACACTGGCTCCCAAACAGCCCCTTCTCCCCATCCCCAGGATAGATCACCTTGGGTTTTTTGACACTCTGCACCAGATAGAAAGGGGAGGAAACTTGGGCACCAACAGTGGAAAACAAAGGCTGGTACAGACAGGATGAAACAATTTCCCCAAAGCCTTGCATGAGGCCATATTGTAGGCCAAGAGAATCTTCCTATCAGCCTCCACTAAAGATGCCAAATCCTATTCCAAGGAGTTATCCACTTCATCAATCCTGTGTGCCTACAACATGTATCAGAACTAGCACTACGCACTCCAAAAAAACTATCATCCTACTTCGCTGAAAATATTACATTCAGGAAGCTCTCTCAAACTGCATGGATCCGTTCTGTCTAGAACCATGCAAAAGCCCATCTGCATTCCCAGAGTTCCGTACATTCATGGCCCAAGAAGTTCTAGACACCATAAGGGAGTCTCAATCCAAGACTTGTGAATCTAACCCAGGACATTCCTGATTTGTGAAAAAGAGTCATGAGGAACTGACACACTCCTGACCAAAACAGCCAGTGTCAGAAAGTCAATAGTCTAACACCGAAGAAACCAATGTATCCGAAGTAGATACTAACTAATTACTGCCCACGTTAAACCCTACCTTTCCTGAGCAAGGAAAATTAGCAAAAAGGGCAGCTTCAGTTAGATGAGCCTGAAGTTAACAGTCTAGACCTGGCACAATCTGGATTCAGTCCAGCAAATGGAACCAAAACCCATTGGAGCACTGATGGAGGCTCTCCTCCTGTCAATGGATAGAGAGCAGACATCCATTCTCAGCCTCCTGGACCTCTCTGCAGCATTCAACACCTGAGATGCTACTTTCTCAGCTAAAAGAGGTACCAGGTTAATACACTAAGATGGTTTGAGTCCTTCCTGAAGGGATATACCCAATAAATAGTGATGAGAAACTGCAACTCCACCACAAGACCTCTCACTTGTGAAGTCCCACAAGAACCAATTCTCTCTTCCGTTTCTTTCAACATGTACACGCAACCACTAGACATTGAATCAAGTGCTAGCAATATGCAGATGAGACAGAGCTTTACCTATTCTTCACCACACAACCCCACCACTTCTACCAAGACAGCCCACTGCTTGGATGAGAGCTCATGGACAAGGAACAGCTGGCTGAATCTAAATCTGATCAAGACAGAGGTGGTACTTCTGAAGAGAGGAAAGCATTTTGAAGAGTTTGTAGCCATGGTGCAGTCTCCTTTGAACATACACATCCATAATTGGTCAATTCAGACCATCGTTTTGAAGTGCTCTTGGATTCCTAGCTTGATAATAAGCTCTCATGTAGCAGCATCCATAAGTAACAGTTTCTATCATCTTCAGTTGGCTAGGAGACTGTCCCTTCCTGGCTGATGATTACCTGGCCTCAGTTATTCACGCCTTTATCACTCTTGGCTGGACTAGAGCAATGTGAAACCTGGGCATGAAACACTGCACTTGGGAAATTCCAACTGGTTCAGAAAGCTGCAGCATGTCTTCTCAGCAACACTAGCTACAGGAAACACATTAAACCTGTTCTCCATTCTCTACACTGGCTTCCCATGGAATAGTGAATCAAGTTCAAGGTCTTGGCCCTCGTTTTCAAGGCCCTCCATGGCCTGGGCCCTGGATATCTAAAAGACCACCTAAAGCTCTGCGATGAAGACCATGGTGAAGAACTATGCTCCTCTGGCACAGCTGAACTCTCTACCATAAGGATAAAGCTTGTCTGTGTGTGGGACACAGAACTTCTTGGGGCTGGTCTGTGGAATTAACTTCCTTAGGAACTAGGGGCCTCCAAACGTCACCATCTCCCACTTCAAGCGCAAGGAGCATTTCTTTGATACATAACAAATACATAGCAACACGTATTTTAAAGAAGCAGAAAACCCACACAACCAAAACAAGACATTTAACTTCACACACTTCTCTCCTTGTAGAGAGGATGAGAAAAACATCACATGACTGATATTAGTCATGTTCCTTAATGCATTATTGGAAAGCTCTCATACCACTCTCACCACCATAGTATCTAAGAATCTAAAGTCAGTCAGTCTCACTCCATCCCAGTGCTGTCTTCTCTGTGGATTTTTGCCTCCACACCCTTCAATGTTTCCACAGTTGCCATTTTGCTACTGGTTTCCCTACTGCTGGCAGCAGTTTGTGATCCCTTATATAGGATTCACACAGTAAGAATCACTGTTGTTCTACCGCAAACAAAAGTCTCAAACTGACTCCTATGGTTTTCCATGTAGTAACCACTTTCCAACTGAAAACGCTGTTGCAGCATACCAGTTAGAAAGCCTGTTTAAAAGCAAGAGACATGGTGTCTCCAGCTTTTACATCAGCATTCTATCCAGTACACTCTTATTCCCTATTCCATAGTTTTTTAGCCAAATTCTCTTTGAAACACTAAGTGCATTGCATCCACTGAATTTCTCTCGTCTCATCTATTATGGCAGTAATATCTACATAGAACTCCAACAAATTAGATAAGCATGAACTGCCATGCCTGAAACCATGCTGGCTATCCTTAGACTGCTTTTCCAGATGTACTTCTACCACAGCCTTAAAAAATAATTTCCAAGAGATTCCCCATAACAGATGTTAGGGTCACTGGCCCTATCATTTCTGGTGTGATTGGGTTTTTTGTTTTTAAAGGCAGAATTTGCCATTTTCCAACAGTTAGGAATGTCTCCCAAATCTAACATACATCTAAAAACATCCATTTAAATGTTGTTTCCTTCCTTGTTTCCATTAACATTCCTGGCTACTCAGAGTAGCAGCTTTGTCTACTTTGTGTGATTCAGTCCCTTCAACATTTTTATTATCTCCACATTGTTAGTTCAACCAACCAACACTAATCTTGATCGCCTAATTGGGATGTCTCCACCTTCCTCCTTCTTAAGGAGGGACAAGGAAAATATTCCTTACTTGTTAATTTTCTTTAAGATCTTCTGTACCATTGCAGGAAATAGTACCTTGCTCCCAGAACAATTAACTCTATTGTTGATGACTTCCCTCTGCTTACATGGGGAGGTTGAAATTTTGAAAGTAGTGGTAGTGTATAGGCAACCACCAAATTCAGAATTTTTTTTTTAAATCTCTTATACTATAAACCAACATTTTGTATCAGTGATCCATTAATTGCTTCAGAGTGTGGTCTGCATTGATATAGAAGATCTCTAAGGAAAACATTAAAAGATAAGGAAAAATTCCTCTTCCCTTTTTTCCATCTTCTAAACCAGTCCTGATGACTGGACCTTTCAAAATAGTAAATTTTATTTCCACTACCAGGTCCACAGAATAGGCATTTATAGGTATATATTTTATAAATTCACAGAAATATAGTTTTAAAAAACAGGGAGAGTTTAGTGCTTAATACCCACTTGTAATATCCTTCTGTAGTGATCACAAAGTTGTACAGAGATCCCCAGATAGCCATTTGTCAGTCTTCTGACAAAGAAGTTTCCACCACTCTTTTCCCAAAAAGATGCCATTGATTTGGTTGAGTGTACTTTAATGGCACCTGGAACCTCCTTCCCTGCACTAAAACAAGCTATTCTGTTCAGCTCCTTAACCCGTTTTAACACTATCTGCAGGATGTAGGGGATTTCATACAGAAATGGGCTCCTGGACCTACTTCAAGATTCACAGCTTTAGAACTTAAGATTTGTAGGCAGCCCCATACTGAAATCTCTGGGTAATAGCTAGGATTTTAACTTGATTATTCTTTTCTGTGCTAAAAAAGAATAGTGTTGAACCATGCTTCCAGATACAACAAGCCCAATGACAAGACAACAGAGCTCTTCTCCTCACTTAGTATCCAACTTTTGGTCTCCAAGATTCTGCAAATTTTATTAATCACTAGTGTGGCCAATTGCTTCAATTTGCCATAATCAGCTAGCATACAACCTCTGCTTCCTTAATTCAGCTGCCAGCAGTGCCATGATCTTGATAAAGGTTCTTGGAATTGTAGTCAGGCCAAACAGAACAGCCTATGGTTGGCACAGAATAACTAAATGAATACACACTGATAATCATTCACCTGAACGACACAACTCAGACTCTGTTCTGAAGCTTGACACCCTGAAGACAAAAAAAAATTCACTCTTCAAACCCAAGACGACATGCAGGTCTCCTATGATTCTTGGGATGGTGAAACAGATCAAATAAACGCCTTTACACTTCTAATCCTCTGGGACTGGAGCTAAGGCTTGAAGAAGGTAGCTCAAAATGTTTTCTATTTCATGCTTTTTGGATGGATCAGATCAGGAAAACTGAATGAAAGAGCTGCTGAAAGATTCTTTACTGACTCTATTGTAGGCCTTTAAGAGATACTATTTAGGGCTCACTAACTAGTCTTTTGGACACAAGCATGAAATAAATCTTATTTTTTCACTAGTAATGGGGATCTGTGAATTGCCCTCAGCAACTTCAAGATGATTATTTGATGCTCCTCTACCTTCTCTTTGGAGACAAAAGTTGATTAAAGCTCTCTTCAAATTGATTTATAGCTAGTTGCCCAAACTGATGTTTCTAAACCTGTACCTATGGAAACCCACCTGGAGCCACAACTGAGGCTTATGGGACAATAATCTTGGACCCCCTGGAGTGGGACAAAAACTAGATTTTCTTGAAATCTTTTTAACATATAGCAGCCCTTCCCTTAACTCTCTTTAAATAGCCCTTCAGTTTGAGTCCTACATCGTAAATTAGCTTTTTGCAAAGGAGACCACCAATCTAAAAGCCCCATCACATCTGAGTAATGCGTATATATCTGGTTTATATTTTTAAAGTTTTCAGTTCTTAAATGCAAAAGTTTCTACTGCAGACCTGCCCATACTATCTGAGGCCAGTCACCTCTATTTTTTTCCCCATTCAACTTCCCCTCCTCCCTCTCTGAAGTCCCTCCCTACCTTCTCCCTTTCTAAATGATCTTTTCACTTATCCCTCTCTGCTTCAGTTCTCTCATCTGCTTTCTTTCTTCTCTTCGCTTTCCTCAACTTACCCGCCTCTGTCCCCCCGCCCCTGACTCCTCATGCTGGGAGAGAGGGGGACAGGTCCTCTTTGCAGACAATAAGCATTCTAGATGTGGCTTCCTGAAAGAACAGGAAGAGAAGCCAGCAGATGACAAGATGAGTTGAAACTGAAGTCACAATCTGCTCTGCAGTTTCAACCTAGCTCCAGTGTGTTTCGGAAATAGGAAGGGGACTTCCCACTGCTGCTCTCCTGTCCCTTTATTTTGTCATTGCCATTGCCTCTGACTGAGTGGTCACAGCAGGTGGAACACTTGTCCCTCTCTCCCCAGTGGTCTCTTTTCCCCTTTCAGGTCACGAACCATCTTAGTGGTCTGAAGTGAGCCTTACTTAGTTATCATGGAGAGGATAAGGTGGGATGCATTCCATCAAGTAGCTGCTTTTAAGAAAGAGGAAATAAAAGCAGCCTTCACCAGTTAGACTTATGCACACACCTCTGGATCAACAGGAAATAGATGAATTTTACAAAAAGAAAAGGAGTACTAGTGGCACCTTAAAGACTAACCAATTTATCTGAGCATAAGCTTTCGTGAGCTACAGCTCACTTATCCGATGAAGTGAGCTGTAGCTCACGAAAGCTTATGCTCAAATAAATTGGTTAGTCTCTAAGGTGCCACTAGTACTCCTTTTCTTTTTGCAAATACAGACTAACATGGCTGCTACTCTGAAACCCATGAATTTTACAGTATCACTCAGAATTCTCTACTCTGTACATCACATACTGCACCTAGCTCACATGTGCAATGAAAAGGGAGTTGTTAAAAATGGGGTTTGGGGCGACTGGGAAGAGTAATTCTCTCTACAACCTGAAGAAAGTTTAGACAAACTTGCCTTTGATAATCGACTGAACAAGCTGCACTGCAAGCATCAAGGGATGGTGTAGGGATATCTAGCAGGTGCTGCAGTTTATCACAAAACCGTCTAAAATAATTGGAAGTGACAACCAGCACTACCACAAATGATTTATTAGTCTTTCACTCAGCTTTTCAGCTTCCTCAGGGCCAGAATAAATAATTTACCAACTCTGTATCTTCCAATCATTAATTCTTCCCTGTGCATCCAAACTACTCTGCTGGGTTCAGTGGAATTAGAAACACAATAAGAAGATTCCCCCCCTCTCCCCTCAAGTATAGTATTATCTGACTGTATCTAAAGGTAAAATTGTCAATCACTATTTATATCTGGTGATAGAAGAATTTAAATGATTAGATGTGGTAACTAATGTGGAAACAGAATATCCATGGAATAAAATTAAAAAGTTAAACTGGAGGGACAGCAACAATGAAACATTCCCAGGCGGTCAAGAGTGTGTTCAAGATATAAGGTACAGATATGAACCGAGCATATTGATCAGCATTGCCTCTCTGATCCATGAATTAGTACCAGCATTAGAGAGAAACAGCTAATGTATTCTACAAGGTAAACATAAAACAAAGCCATTGGATGGGAGAAGGTTGGAGAAGTCATAAAATAGAAAAAAAAATCATCAAGAGAAATTAAGTACTCTCACAGCTATAAAGAAGAGAAGACCTATGGAAATATCTTAATTATTTTAAATAAATTTTTAACTAACTATACTACACATTTGCTAGTATATGTCTTTTAATTCAAAGCAGGAAGAGCGAAAACAAGTATTTATACAAGGCAGACTTAGGATCAAGGAGCATAAAATAATATAAAACTATAGTACAAATTTCAAATTTAGAGTATAAAAGGTACCATATTTCTATTAATTATGTAGAGAAAACACAGAGAAAACAAAATCACACCCTAAATCCATTTTTGATGTAAGCTAGTCTTGTCTCATTAAATCAGCATCTATGATTAAAACAGAGATCATTTTTGGTACATAATGTATTGCATTGTTAGAGCAGCATCTGTTTGTTGCACAGCATAACACATTTTTCAGCTTTAAGAAACTGTACTCATATGGAAGAAACCACCCAGACTTTGATAATATAAAAAATATTTTTGCTTCCAAATGTATTTTTGTACTAAATGGGTTAATAACATTAATGTGCTAATATTCCACATTCTCAGAAGAAGCGTCAAGCTGTTGGAAACATACAGAAGAAGAATTTCATGGTACTAACAGCTTTCTTTTCAGTCCTATGGGACTGAGACAACTCAAACTTTAAGTGCTTAGAAGAAAAGCTCTGTAAAGCTATGAAGGCTAATCAATAGGGCTTTCACCAAATGATAATACAGTCTGAAATGAAATAAATTGGCCATAACAAAAATGCCTTACCCTTTTTCTCCTCATTAATCTCAATATAGGGAACACTACAGTATGAACTACATGAATCAAAAAAAAAAATCCAACATACAAATCAACTACGGTATTTCTTTATACTACTTTAAATACAAACAGCTTGTATTAACAATTCTCTAAAATGAAAAAAGTGAACACACTATATTTGAAAGGAATTAATTGGCCCATAAATGTCCTTTTCTTAAGCATCTGCCTTTAAGAGTTAAGACTCTAAAATTTGTATTTCAACTCTGTGGGATAGCGAAAGGTCTCCTTCCTTCAGTTCAGCTCTAGAACCTCGTCTGCTGTAATTGACCCAAACATGACAGTATTAACTGAATCAACCTCTAACAGCTACTTTCTAAAGGGATTGAAATAATTTCTTCATACTGGTAAGAGGGTCTAAAAAAATCCCAAACCAATAACAAAAAACAGTGCAGTTTGGCAACAAAAATGAAACGCAGAGAAATCAAATTAAAAGGCAAGAAATTGCCATTATCCATGCTTTTTCAAGCAGTGGGACAAAAACAGTACCTAGACTCATAGCAAACATAAGAGATGTACCTTGAAAAACATACCAAAAAGAATAAACATACACAAAAGGCCCACATAGGCTACCCAGACAACAAGACATTTGTTCAGTGAGCCAATCCCTCAGACCAACTGGAAGACTTCCACTTCCAGTATTGGCTGGGAATGCATAGTGGCAAGTTGCATCAGACTCATGATGCTGTTCTCAAGCTGAAACAATACCACCTGCTGCTGAATACTGCTCAAGACCACCTGCTACAGCCCTCTGCCAGTTCCAGCTCTACTCCAGATTCCAGCTCTGCTGCTGTCAAGAGCAGATAACAGGTGAGGCCTCGTCTACCATTTTGCTTATTCCTGCAGCCCATACTAGCCAGCAACAGCCAGGAGGCACGTGTAAGCAATTCCCATCCAGCAAGGTGGCATCCCCTAACTATTCCCATGTCTCCCAGTCCTAGGTAAGGCAAGTCACCCAAACAGGGGACAATGTGGAATGCTGGGGTGAGAAGTAATATTTTTTAAAATAGACAGCTTAGGCATATGGCATAGATTTCCAGTAAAAAGTTCTTCTTCTTGGGAAGAATAACCTACACCTCCCAAACAAGACTTCTTTCTCTCTCTGTAGATAGTCCTACATCCCTTCACATCAGCTTCATTCCTCTTCCTCCCCCACATGTATGCAAATTACTCATTGTGGTATCCATTCTTCTAAGCAAACAATGCTTGGGACATGCCTGTACATCTTTGATGCAGAATCAGTAAGTGAGGACTAAGACAATGAAGCCTAAGAGTCATGCATGCTTTTCTTAGGGGCCCAAAACAGCAAACAGGTGATGTGACTTTTTAACTTCCAGTGTCTTGTTCAGAGAGACAAGGTAGGTGAAGTAATACCTTTAACTGGACCAACTTCTGTTGGTGAGAGTCACAAGCTTTCGAGCCACACAGCGCTCTTCTTCAGATCTGGAAAAGGTACTGTGAGCGTCACAGCTAAATGCAAGGTGAAACAGATTGTTTAGCTTAAGTAGTTAGCACATATTCTAAGGGACCATTCAAGGTACAGTGGTCCATTAAAACCTCTGAAATCATAGGACAAGAAGAGAGAGTTAGTGGATTACAGATTTTTGTAATAAGCCATAAATCCAGTGTTTCTGTGTTCCACCTTGCATTTAGCTGTGATGCTTGGAGTACCTTTTCCAGACCTGAAGAACAGCTGGGTATGGCTCAAAAGCCTGCCTCTGTCACCAACATAAGTTGGTCCAATACAAGGTATTATCTCACTCACCTTGTCTCTTGTAATATCCTGGGACCAACACTACTACAACTACACTGAATACAACAATAGTGTCTTGTTCAGAAAGTTATGCAAAGTTCTTCATAACAAGGGCATGAAGGTACCTTGTTGTGAACAGAACATATTGATCCAAATGAAAAATAAAGGATGTAAGCATCTTGATAAGGAAATGGGGCTTGATCTCTACCTTTTAGTGATGAAAAAGCAAATACTGATTCTTGATTGATATAGGCTGAAGCTTCCCAAATCAACTGAACATATAGGCACTAGTAAATCAGTTTGAAGAGAGCAGAATTGTCAAATCCCTTTCTTAGGGATCTGGGGAGAAATGTATGAGGTACTACTCTGCAAAGGATGAAAATCCTATAAAGCCAGAATTTCATCTTCAGCTTACTAGCTACTCTAAAAAATTCACCACCTCCATGTGGGAACTCACAAAGGAATGTTCTCTTGTGTGTCCTCAAAACACAATAGCTGCTGTATCAATATACAAGAAACTGACAATGGACCTTTAGTCAGGCTGTAATGAAAGACTGATAGAAATGCCATAACCAGGAATGCTTAGTTTTTGATTTGTAAAATATGCAACGTTCAAGAATCTGGCATTTTACAATAATTTCAGTACAACACAAACAAGAACAGAACTTGAAAAATATCAGCTTTGATACCTCTCCAGCTAAGGCATAAGATCACAATTTTCTATATATCAGTCAACCTCAGTGTGATTTTTTTCACCTTTCTCCCTGTAGTTTCCTCCCTTTATATTTGTCGATCACAGACCATTTGTATACCCAAGCGAAGTATGAAGCAAGCACCCAAGATGAAGCAAAGGGAGAGGATATTTAGGAATAATGCCTAACTCTTATATAGCATTTTTCATCTTTCAATCTCACATTGGAGAGAAAAGTGTCATCTCCATTTTACAGAGAGGAAAACTGAGGCTAAGTGGCTTGCCCAAGGTCATACAGCAGAATCAGTGCTAGAACCAGGAATTGAACCCAAATCTCCTGACTCCCAGTCAATTGTACACTCAATTGTAAAGAAATTAACATCTTGACATCGATCTGTCATTATGTTCATCACCACCCGTGTTCACATTTCTTCTTAAAGAACTTTGTTCTAAGCTGAGACCACACGAAGCTATTTCCACTCTAAAGAAAGAGAAGTCAAAACAGATTTGGAGTATTGTAAGGTCATCCACAGCTGTACATCTTGGCAGGGCATATTACTACAAAGAAAGCTCAAATGAGATTGCAGAAAAAAAATCTAAAACATGGGAGGGGAAATTTTATTTAGGAGAGCATGCTTATAAACCATCTTCCTTGGACACCAATTTTTCCAGCTATTTTACTTGAGCCCTTGCCAAATAAGCTCTATAAAAGAATGTTTGTAAGAACATCTGTAGCTTTTAAGAGGCACCACTACTTCCCAGCCCACTCAGGGCCACAAGGCATCATATAGTGGAGTAGATTTCTTGTCTACTTACCAGACTCTGAATCCACCCTTAGGCCACATAAATCACATCTCTGTGGAGGTGTAAAGCTATCTTAAGTGCAACATTCTTGTTAGGAACAGCCAGCATCATGACGTGTCTTCAATAAAACAATCAAATAATGAACGTCTTGGAGCCCTAGCCAAGATAGATTCTCCTCATCCACAGACCCTAGAGACTGTGCGAGCTATTCACCAAGTCAGCACAGGCAGAGTACCCATTTTGAAAAATCTGACTCTTGAGAAATCCAACTACCCCCTCAGAAGGTATTTCATCCTTAACAGGTCCTGCATCATCTGTTGATATCGAGTTTGCAGGAGAGATGGAAAAATCATCCTTGCAGAATGCAAAGACTGGTATACGTAGAGTTAAGGTAGGAATTGGCACTACATCAGAAAGAGAAAGGAGGGATATCATGCAGGAGAAACTGGCCTCATTTAGGTTTTCTCCAGCCTGGCAGAGGAAAGATCTGGTGCTCTGGGGTAACCCAGACATTTAGAGTCTCCGGAGTCATGAAAGGGTGCTATGACTTTCTCTGAACAGACAAGGTAAAAATATATTGATGTAAATTACTTATTCACGTTGCTTTGTGAGACACGGTCAGGACCCTGTCAACAACAAGCATGGTAAGCGTTAAGTGAACAATAGTGCTAATTTGTATCCAGAAGTTTTTCCCTAAGAAAGGACTGCTTTATTCCTGTAGTTACCATACCTAAGGCAAAACCAGATGCAACAGTCACTTGCAGGCCTCGCCATGCATTTTGCCCAACAGGTGGAAGAATGAAGCCATGTGGAACTGGTGAAATGTTGGGGTTGAATGAGCTGGATTAACTTCTGTTGGGCTTCTGCTCACTCTAAAGCATTAAACCTTAGCCCTTTATAAGAAGCAGGACAGGATGCAATCAGAGGGTTGTTTCTTCAAAGGTTTTACCTAACAGTTAGGGCAGATGTGAGACACAACCATCTCTGGGGTCATCTCTGCACAAAGGGCTCTTATCAGCTTGAGGAGAAAATATTTTAAAATTTCTCTACAAGAGCACCCAACTCTAAACTAGGTGTTTTGGCAGAAACAAAAAGCTTCGGCAACCAAAGAAAGATAAAAGGTAATAGCCAAAAGCCTAACTGGGTCAGAAGAGCTTCTTCCACATGCTGGAAATCACATAATTACCACATTCAGACAGGCAAACTCTTGATCACAAGAACCTTATTTTCTTATTCATGCCCCAATTTTCGTCTGCTAGTCAGGATTTATGGGTTGAAGTGGCAAAAAGGGTTACTGAGGAAGATCCTGCTGTATATGTTTTATTGTTACTAAGACACGAGGAAGAGAACTAAATCTTGATTGAGATTTTGAAAGGCTGTGCAGCAGACTATTTTTATTCTCATGTTTTCTTAGAAGTTTGTGAGGAAACAGAATCTTTTCCAAACATCCCTTTCTGCCACCTCAGCTTGTAAGTCCTTCTACCACAAAATAAAGACTGGGGAGGGGGGAGAGTGGGAAAAGTTCTTGTTACTCTTTTTTGCATATTTCACAACCTGCTTTTTTACTGTGTGCCCCTCTGATCCCCCCCCTGCAACTGGAAATCTCTCCTAAGTTAACTCAATTTCTTGAACATCATGTTGTTTTTACTCAAGATTCTGTTCTGGACAGATCTTACATATCACTCGTTAAGTATCCTTAAACTTAAATGTTTGTGCAAGTGTATCACCTTAAATTGCTTGGTTTCAGAGTAGCAGCCGTGTTAGTCTGTATTCGCAAAAAGAAAAGGAGACTAACACGGCTGCTACTCTGTAACCCAGGAACCTATCCTTGCAACAAAGCCCGTTGACAACTGTGCCCACATATCTATTCAGGGGACACCATCATAGGGCCTCATCACATCAGCCACACTATCAGAGGCTCGTTCACCTGCACATCTACCAATGTGATATATGCCATCATGTGCCAGCAATGCCCCTCTGCCATGTACATTGGTCAAACTGGACAGTCTCTACGTAAAAGAATAAATGGACACAAATCAGACGTCAAGAATTATAACTTTCAAAAACCAGTCGGCGAACACTTCAATCTCTTTGGTCACTCAATTACAGACCTAAAAGTTGCAATTCTTCAACAAAAAAAAACTTCAAAAACAGACTCCAACGAGAGACTGCTGAATTGGAATTAATTTGCTAACTGGATACAATTAATTTAGGCTTGAATAGAGACTGGGAGTGGATGGGTCATTACACAAAGTAAAACTATTTCCCCATGTTTATCTCCCCCCCTCCCCCCACTGTTCCTCAGACGTTCTTGTCAACTGCTGGAAATGGCTCACCTTGAATATCACTACAAAAGATCCCTCCCTCCCCTTCCCCCTCCCCCCCCCCCCCCGCGCTCTCCTGCTGGTAATAGCTCACCTTAAGTGATCACTCTCCTTACAGTGTGTATGGTAACACCCATTGTTTCATGTTCTCTATGTATATAAATCTCCCCACTGTATGCATCCGATGAAGTGAGCTGTAGCTCACAAAAGCTTATGCTCAAATAACTTTGTTAGTCTCTAAGGTGCCACAAGTACTCCTTTTCTTAAATTACTTGTTGATTTAGGTCACACAAATCTGTATTAAAGTCCTCTGCTTTCATCAAAACAACTAAAATTGTCATATGATCCATTTTTGTGTGTTTTGAATCTATGAACAGAGAAAAATGAAAGTACAGTAAGAGTAGAATACTGTACTTTGTTCCATGAAGATCAAATTAGCATCACAGGAAAGTAATTCTTTATATATATATATATATATATATATATATATATACACACACACACTTATATGTATAGAATGTTTAATTAATTTAACTAACGCATGAGTTCTCAATATGGGAGTCACAACCAGGTGTCAGGGGCCCATAATACTGTGTTAGAGGAAGGCAAGAGTCTAGCTAAATGAGATCATGGTATAGAAACCTTGGTCCAAGCATGGACAAGGTTGAGAACCACTGACTGTAGGACTAATGGGGGAGCATACAAGTAAAGCCTTATAATTTCATATTGTAAATTAACAAGTTACATTAAAGTCCTTGCAATCTTCGCAACATTTTTTATCTTAGAAAAATGCTGACATTATTAGAGAGTTACAGATAGAAGGTAGAGATGGAAAAGGCCTACAGTATAAGTCAAATACTCCATTCCTTCCAGTCTATGAAGAATTTTCCCTTCATATATTTTCTAGTGCATAATGAAATTCTTTCAAACTTAAGCTGTATTTTCTGAAAAGATCTGCAAAAGCAAAACTGAGCAGAATACAGAATTTAGAGGAAGATGACTTGCTGTTGCAAAGTACAGTAGAACCTCAGAGTTACGAACATCTCGGGAATGGATGTTGTTCGTAACTCTGACATGTTCATAATTCTAAACAAAATGTTATGGTTCTTTCAAAAGTTTACAGCTGAACACTGACTTAATGCAGCTTTGAAACTTCACTATGCAGAAGAAAAATACTACTTTTAACCACGTTAATTTAAATGAAACAAGCACAGACACAATTTCCTTACCGTGCAAGATCTTTTTTTAAAACTTTCCCTTTATATTTTTAGTAGTTCATGTTTAACAAAGTACTGTACTGTGTTTATTTTTATTTTTTATCTCTGCTGCTGCCTGACTGCATACTTCCTGGTTCCAAATGAGGTGTGTGGTTGACTGGTCAGTTCGTAACTCTGAGTTTCTATTGTAGTGCCAGAACTTTAATGATCACAAGTGGCCAACATTCTCTGACATTTTATATAACACCAGGAACACAGTGTCTTACAACATCATATTAGGTCACTGGTTAAGTATGAACTCAGAAGAACGACTACTATCTACTAGCTCTGCAACATGCATTTTTCTTGGATGCCTCCCATTCAAGTACTGACTAGACCAGTGATTCCCAAACTTTTACCCATGAGAGATGGTGATCTAAGCAGTGCTGGCTGATCACATTATGCTGGTTCTCCTCATTTTCAGCTGCTAAATCACATTAAAGACAGCAAAATATAGACTATACATTTTTCTAACATCACTCTTCCATGTAAGTAATTGTGAAATTGCCATAGCGATGTTATGTGATTGCAAATGGAAGGGGAGGCATACAAGATACTCTGTTAATGTGATCACTGAAAACTTGAGAACCCCCTCCTCAACTCAATGCTACTTAACATCTGACAATGAGATCACAGGGTAGTTTGGTTTTAGTAGAGGCATAACTCACCAATACATACGGAATTTCTACAACTTCAACTGGCAATGATGGGAAGGGAAAAAAAAAAAAATCTACATTAAACCCTCTGTGAACTGAGGAAAAACTAGATTTCCCAAAGTATGACATCTAAACTTCACTCTTGATTCATATATATTAAAGTGAGAAACTGTCATCTTGAGATGATTTACATTTGTGTAATATATTAATTGGAAATAAAAAAAATCTATTTAACTAAACATTAATATATTTCTTCACACTGTTTCTTGATCACAAAAAAAAAAACTTGTTCCTCATTTTATCTTTTGTTTCTGCATGCAAATGTCTTTACTCAATCCCATTCCTCCAGCAGCAGTTTTACCTTAATTTTTTTCATGTTAATAAAATTAACTCAGCTCAAGATCTTCCTCAGGCTATAAAGAGGCCAGACAGCATGGAATATTTTTAGTGTCACCTTGTTTCCCCCATAGTCCATAGCAGTTGGCATGTGCTTTTTTTTTTTTTTTTTTTTTTTGGCAAAGATATTCACAGTATCAATCCTTAAGATAAATATTACCCAGGAACTCATGAAAAAAAAAAAAAGCACTCTACAAGTTTTAAAAAAAAAAAAGATTGAGATAGAAAAAGGAAAAGTGAAGAGGCCTGACAAAACAGCTGTAGCATATAAGAGACATTAGCATAAGTGACTGCAGGGAAAATCAGCAATAGGCTTCAAAGAAATCTGGCTGGGGTCACTGAAGAGAAAACAGCAGCAGATGCTAGGCTGCCTGGTCCAGGTCACTGCAGGGAGAACAACAGCTGGCTGTGTGAGAGTCTTGCCTGGGATATATAGCTGGTGATTGAACTCCTGAGCTCTTTTTGTAAGACATGCTTGATAATCTTAGTGTGGGGAAGTAGTCAAATAATCAAAACTGGAATTTTTTGGTGTGGAGCTGTCAGGACATAGACCAATTTAACTTTGTAAAGTGTAGTCTCAATACCACTCAGTATATTCACTCATGCTTAAAGACAAACAAACAGACAGTGACTGCAAACTGAGAGTGGCTACATGGATTTATATTCTGGAATATCAGAAAAAATGTTCTGAAATGCTCTATCAAGATACCAATATTTTAACAACCTTAACAGTTTTAGAAGCAGTGCATTATACTGTTAGTGACTGTACCATCGTTATTCTAGTAACTGCTGTATATATTAAGAGTTTTCCATTTTTCCTCTATATGAGGGGTTAAAAGGGAAAAGGGAAGACATTCCTTTATCAAATCACCTATGACGACACCCATTTTTCTCATCAAGGTCAATCCTCCCCTTCCATCCTCAGGGACCCATGTTAAAGCCACCATAGTTTTAGCTGAGGAGAACTGGACAGGCTTCCCTTTTAGAAACCATCACACCAATGCAAAACTGATTGGGGGGGGGGGAGGCAATGAATGACAAGTCATTCCTATCTGTCCATCTAGATATTTATACAACCCACTAGCACAAGGATATCTGAACACCTTACAAGAGAGCCATAGCTCCTCCTAGAAAGCTGAGCATTTTGCTTCTGTTCAACTCCCTGTCAGCCCTGGGAGGCAGAAGAGAGGATGTTATAAAGCCTGAAGTTCTGGCAGACTGGCCCATTTGTCTCATGAATTTCCCATTTTTTAAAATAAACTTATTTTGAAAACTTAGAAGTGGCTGAACATAATATCAAAGACAAGTTTCTCTAGTCCCTATCTCTGGCCTGTGACATGCCATATGACCTCTGTCTCTCAGAGTTGGACAAGCAACCCAAATTATGCTTTTTCTCCGAATTATGTTTTTTCTCTTTATCCCTACTGCTATTGTTTACATTGTCTTTGGTTTTTAAATCCTTGTATTACTGGATTGACAGTTCTGCAGATATGACTTCTGTTTAGCAATATAATGGGTACAAAATAACAGCTTCAAGACAAGCTATTGTCCCTGTTGTAGATTATTTTTTTTAAACAGATTATCTCTAGAGTTGAGAAATAAATTCAGCCTCCACATCTATTTAGGTGTTAGTCTTTCTACTGAAACTGAACAGGCTGTCAGCTCTGGTGGAGTTTCAATAATATGAATGAATTAAGATGCCACTAAATAAGTGTGCATGAGTCACCAAGCTGCCATCACAAGGCAGAAACTTTCATTACTGACCAAAGCTGGATTCAAACAAGTTATCTAAAAATGAAGCTCTCCATTACTGTCCTATACATATAAGTCATGAAGTCCCCCAATCATATTGATGATTGTAACTCCTTTTCATGAAGGCATGCAATTCTAAACTATCACTACCTTCATTCATCAGATTATTGAACAGGATCCTTTAGAAGCAATGTACAACTTCACTTAACAGATTAGGTCCTTATTTAAAACTTCTGTATTCTAAAATAACTAACGTACAGTATATCCCCTCACAAGTGTTCTGAGACAGGAAGTAAAACCAAGGAACATTACATATAATTCATTCACCCTGTGGACAAAATCCTAAGAGTAATACTTTACATTTATAGATTACTATTAATAAAGGCAAGATTTTTCTAAAAGTTGTCCAAATACGTGGGTGTTCTGTTTGTTTGTTTGTTTCATTGACTTGAGGTCACTTATTTATTTCCTTCTAACTATGGTGGATGTTTATAAAAAAGAAGTTTAACAACTGGTCTTGTCATTTGAGTTAATTAAATATCTCAATGGTGGAAACAAAGAAACAAAACTTAAACAGTTGCTTTCGCTGTATAAAGTATTATATCTCTATAATTAGGGTCCTACCAAATTCACAGTCCATTTTGGTCAATTTCACAGTCACAGGATTTTAAAAATAGTAAATTTCATGATTTCAGCTATTTAAATCTGAGATTTCATGGTGCTGTAATTGCAGGGATCCTGACCCAAAAAGGAGATATGGGGGACTGCAAGGTTATTGTAGAGAGGGATAGCAATACTGCTACCCTTACTTCTGCGCTGCTGCAGGCAGCGGCACTGACTTCAGAGGCGGGTGGCCAGAGATCAGAGGCTGCTGGTCAGGAGACCAGCTCTGAAGGCAGAGATGCCGCCAGCAGCAGTAACGATGTCATAATATGGTATTGCCACCCTTACTTCTGCACTGCTGCCTGCAGAGCTGGGCCCTCAATCAGCAGCCGCCACTCTCCGGCCGCCCAGCTCTGAAGGCAGCAGTGCAGAAGTAAAGGTGCCAATACCATGGCACGGCACTGCCTTCAGAGCTGGGCACCTGGCCAACGGCCACTACTCTCCAGCCACCCAGCTCTGAAGGCAGCACAAAAGTAAAAGTGGGAATACCACGATCACCCCTAAAATAACCTTGTGACCCCCCGCAAGTCCCTTTTGGGTTAGGACCCCCAATTTGAGAAACTCTGATCTCCCCTGCGAAATTGGCATAATATAGGGTAAAAGCACACAAAAGACCATATTTCATGGGAAGAGACCAGATTTCATGGTCCGTGACATGTTTTTCATGGCCGTGAATTTGGTAGGGCCCTATCTATAATCATTAATAGTAAGGAGATAACATTAAACAGCATGCTCCTATAATGTACACTTAAGCACCTCTGTGAAACAACGAGCATCAAACCTTTCTGAACAATTTAAGTTTAGACATTATGTTCTTTGGGGCAGGGAAAGTCTTCCTCTGCATTTAGAAAGTAAGGTACACATTTTTAGTACTAAAGCAATTTAAATAGGAAATAATGCTTCCTTAAAGCCACATATATTTCAAATAGCTAATCTGCTCTAAAACAGAATTACTGAATATTAGACACCTTTTCAGCACATCAGAAAAGCCAAAAAACAATATAACTAAAGTAGCCTAATCTTAAAATACCAACAAGTTTGCTCCTGCTGAGGTCTAAGTTGAAAGTATATTAGGAGATACTTTACCCACAAAGCTTACATCATTCCTCCACTTTGCCCATGCATATCAACTCCACTCTGGTATTGAAATCTCCATGATCAAGAATTACCTGTTTTGTTATCTGAATCAACAAATCACATTAAATTCATACTATGGTTTGCATACAAAATTATGGTTTGCAATTTTCCTCAAATCTCATACATATGATTGACATAAATATGAAATAATGGGGCAATCACACCTTTTGTCTAGTTTGCTTTGAAAGTGCGGGTCAACTGAATATGGCCCATTTCTAAAACCCAAGATACATCTACCCCACAGACAACTATGAAATGGGAGGATGATAAAACCCTTTAATCTCCATGTTTTTGCTGACTACTTTCACAGCAACTAACAACGATGTTTCTAATGTTTGTTGATCCTCACAAAAGAGTGAGGAACATTAATCCAGCTACCACCATATGTCAAATGCATTAGCTGGCTAGAGTCTGGGATGAAGACAGCATTTTGAAAGTGGTGGGTGTTTGCTAAATATATGATTGCAAGGGAACATTCATCAACTTTCATATGATTAGTCACGTCTTAAGCTAAGCACATGCCTAAGTGTTTGCAGGATGGAGCACATATTTAGAGGCAGGACGTTCCAGTAGATAGAGCACTAGCCTTGGGCTTGAGAGACCTGGGTTCAGTTTCCTGCTCTGCCCCAGACTTCCTGTGTGACCTTCAAGTCACTGAACCTCTCTATGCCTCAGTTCTCCACCTGTGAAATAGGTGTTTAATGATTGTGAAGCACTCATATACTATGGTGATGGGGACCATACAAGTACCTTAGAAAGATAGACAGACAAGATTAGAGCCTGAGCTTCAAGGAGACAGGGGTGCCCAAGACGACATTGACACATTCACTGAGCTTCTTGCCCCCGATATTTGAGGGGCTGCTTCCTATGGGCATTCAAAAGTACATTAGTGTTCTTGTGGAGTTTAGCCTAGCAAAAGCTTACAGAATTTATTTTTTTTCCCAAGAAAAATCATTCTGAGAAGTACCACGACTATATTTAGTAGAAATTAAGGTTGCCTGATTAAATGCTTGAAATCAGTAAATTATAAAGTTAAAGTTGCACATGCAGTCTTAAATATGTCCCCTTGCAAGTATGTTTCAGAATATTCTCTTTTATTTACACAATTAGGTATTTCTCAAATTCTGTAATATACATTTTTCTACAACTAGACATACCCATGCCGCATCAAAGTTCTGTATACTATTCTGTATATGTTAGACAAACAGTCCATTAAGTCATATACAGAAAGTAAAATACAATAGTAAATCAATTTTACACAACGTACACTATATTAAGAATAACGAAGTAATAATGGAAACTTTCAGGCATATACAGAACACCTAAGTGTGAAGTTAAGTCAGTTTTATAGTTAGCTGCTTCATCTCCCAGTTACACTTTGTGATGTACTGGGGCTATGTCTGCACAACTTATGAATTCTGATTGATACTGTGAAGTTGTATTATGAAAAAATGCCTATATGTACGTGGATCAACTATTGCTGATAGATCCTGTAGCAAGTACACCCCAGACAGATACAAAGGAAATACTTAAGTTAATGATGGTGATTAGACCTCTAAAATAAAAAAAACACAGGAAAAGGGTGATTTTCTCCAATCCATGAGGCAGATTCCGCTCACCATGTAACTGCATGAGGCAGGGGACACCTTTCCTGCCTGCCTTCCTGGACCCAGATGGTTCCCCCAGGACTCAAAATGGAAGGGTGAGCTAGAAAGTTAGGGATATTGCGCTTTCAGATTTATTATTTAATGATCTATAATCGCCTGTGGTTTACATGATTAAGTATAAAAAGGTATAAAGGTGTAGACTGTGCAAAATGTATGCATGTCAACTGTTTCACAACTACTGCATGCCTCAGAGAGCTAAACTGTAATCCAAAAACTTTGCATCTTTGGGGTGAAGCTCTGGGACAGGGGTGGTATAAGTTACTGGGTTATTTCAGGGGTCAGCACAGGTCCTGGGGCCTAGGACAGCTGGGCTGGGGAGCCCCATTTCCAAGAGGGATAGCAGAGTCAGTGCCCAGGAAATGTGACGGAGAGACCAAGGGAGGAACAATTGCTGCAGCTTGTTGAGGCTCCAAAAGCTTAGCACTGCCCAGGGAAACCAGAACAGAGAACTTGGATTCCCCACATAGCAGTCCTACTGGGTGACCAGGAGGGGGCGCTTTTTAGAGTTTGTGACACCTCTGGAAAGCTCTCTCAGTGACTGAAAATACACTGTATAGTATGTGGCTATGTAAAAGACCAATTCTACACTGCAAACATTTGCTACCATGACTGTCTCTGTCCAACCTAGCTATACTAGCAAAAACCCTTAGTGTCGATCCAGTTGTTCCAGCAGAACTGCACTTTTGCTGGTATAGTTTATTTCGTTCAGGGGGCTGGAATAAGCTGTGCTGGCAAAAGAGTAGTTTTACTGATATATTCTGCATCCACACCGCTAAAGCTATATCAGCAAATCACTCCTAGCAGAGACTTGGCCTGAATCATTAAAAACATACTTGAGAGAGAAAAGAGAAATCTATCGTAGAAGTGTTCTGAGTTTGTGGTTCTCGAACTATGGTCTATGTACCACCAATTGCTGGTCTGCAGAGAGCTGGCTGGTCATCTCCATCTGCTGCTGGCTCCGCCTTACTTCCTAAAGCTAAACTGCATTAATAAACCAGGAGTACATTAAATACTTCCCTATGATCACTTTTAAATGCAAGCACAGTTGCTATAGTTTTCACAGGGGTGATATTTGGTTGCTAATTGAATAGGAGATGTTTACTTCTCGTGGAGGCACTGACATACCATGGTGATGGATCTTATAAAAACCTAGAGATAGAGGTGTTCCACACACTCATTGAAGGAAGGGGAGGCATTCTAAAACTATGTATTTATCATGTTGCCTACACTAGGAAAGAGTCTGAGAACCCTTGCTCCCTGTCAAAAATATAAGACAATGAAAATAGTATAATAATAAAATGCTACGTGTAGAATGCTATTGATAAAGCTGCATAATATTACATGATCACGTAATCACAGATTATTGAAATGTATTCACCCAAACAGATTATGCAACCTTAATTTTGTGATGCATTATTTGAGTGCTTAATGACTGTATAATATACATATATATTACACAAGTGTACACACAAATATATTCGTGTTGAGGAAAGTATTATACTTCAATAGTACAAGAAGATTTATCCCTAGTGTTGCTCACAAATGCTCATCACAGTCTCAGTACAGGTTGTTCAAAAGCACAAGCCTGCTGCTAGCCCTATGCCCACGAGTTCCTATCATTATACTGCCTTCTCATGCCTACGCTATTTCCTCTTGACTTCACATGTTTCCACAACTCTGTCTTCCCCTGGGACTCTGAGTTCAATTAAGAACAACTGTTTACTCCTCTTTGACCACAACACAGAGTGTGATCTTAGGTTTGGTACAACAATTTCTCTGGAGGAAATATTCCCCCCCCCGCAAGATAATTTTCTTTTCCTGGTCAATGCAGCAAAGATTTATTGTGGAATTTTCTTCTTTTTTTTTTTTTAAAAAAAAATCAATATTCTATGTGCCTCTGGGCATTTTAACTTAAAACAGTAGACACTCTGTGGTCTTCACCTTCTTTGAACCCAATATTTTTTCTTTAAGATGTTTGCAATTTTTCTTTAAAATGTCATGCTGCCATCACTGTCAGTTCTGACCAGTCTCACACTGCAGATTGAAAAAATATGCTGTAGAGTCTCTTTTCTAGTAAGTGAGGTAAAACTATCAGTTTCATTAACCTTCATTTTACCTAATCCAATACATGTATTTTCACTGCCAATACTTTACTCTAAGATATTTATTATTATTTCTCTAGTAATTCTTTGAGCATACTCTTTTAAACAGATAGATAAATTGTAAAGACAGAATCACCAGTCTCCTCTCAAACCTATATTCTGGTATGTGTACACTGAAAAAAATATTTCAGCTCAGGTTAGCTAATTTGGGTTAAAATAGCAGTGAAGACATGACAACTGGGTTTTTAACTCACCTTAGCAGCTCAAGTTGAAACCTATAACCCTAGATTCTAACACAACTGAGAAGCAAAGCTGCCATGTCTTCACTACTATTTTCACCTGGGTTAGCTAACCCAACTTAAGAACACACCTCTTTTTGCACTGTAGACGTACCGTGTCATTAGGATGACACAGACAAGCCTCATGGGGGCAAGAGAAAACACTGCCTGAAACCAAGCACATTGTGCTGTTTCATCCGTGAAACAGTAATAGGTTCAGTTTCAAAAGCAAACACTGTTGCCTGATGTCACATCTGCATGTTTTACACAACAGAGGTAAATCTTAGCATAAAAATCTTTAAGCTATCATTATCTAAGTAGTTCATCTAACATTGTGGAGAGAAAAAGCCATGATATATACTGTGCACACGTTTTTATCCATGAATATATAAAGAAAAGGAAAAAAACTTTGCAGACAACTGGCTGGTCATCTGCTGCTGGCTTCTCCTTATTTCCTAAAACTAAACTGCATTAATAAGACAGAAGTACATTAATACTTCCCTACTATCACTTTTAAATGCAAGCACAATTGCTGTAGTTTTCACAGGGGTGTTATTTGATTAAAATTACAGGAGAGTGTAGTTGTAGCCATGTGGGTCCCAGGCTATTAGAGTGACAAGGTGGGTGAGATCATCTCTTTTATTGGACAAACTCTGAGATTACCTCACCCACCTTGTCTCTTTAACTGAACGGGAGATATTTACTTCTCTCGGTGCCTCCATGGTACCATGGTGATGGAGGACATTATAAAATCCTAGATGGAGGTGTTCCACAGACTCCATAGGAACAGCAAAGGGGGGTGAAGGGGGAGGAGACAAAATAAGACAAATGCTAAATACTGAAATATTAATTAAACACAATAGGGAGACTATATGATTCAGAGGGATTTATTAAGAGGATGCAAATCCTTTCATCCATAGGTCAGGGGTTCAAACAGGATCCAATCTGACTTCTATGGAGTCATACTATTCAGATCAGTAGTACCCCTAAAGTCAGGCCACAAAACCTCTATCCCATGGATGGTCAGTAGCTTATGTGAAGTGCATTAGTAGTTTCACTTCATTTCCTGATTAGCTTTTGTGATGTGGACACTTGGTTTTGTTATTTTTAGCATCTTGGTTGGCAATTTCAGCACAAAGCCAAGAACAGAATAGCCCTAAGAAATGAACTATCCTCTCACCCTTAGTGATAGGAACCCTTTAAGTTGGGGCTGAAAAACAGCGGTCAGCGTGGAGTGGTTTGAATTTCCTGCTCCTAAATAGCAGACTTCAGTTACCAGGACAGTGAGTCTAGCACTTTACAAGAAGATAAAATTCACCTACAAAACTGTAAAAAAAAAAAAAAATTTTTTTTAAATCAGCATTTTTCCACTTGAACTGTAAGAGGAAAGCCATTTTTATAGTCAGACCACGTTAATACAAACATCAGTTTGCACACATGGACACAAACAATTCTCTTTCTGGAATATGAAATTATGCTTTTAACTAAATTTATATAAGTTAAAAAATATATTAAAGCAGAAATATTATTTATTGATACTGTATAATTTTATCCAGAATTTAACTTACTTTAGAATAGTGTAGTAGCACTTAAGGCAACATGCAAAAGTTCCATGCTTAAGTTCTGAACTATGAACAAAATAATACACAAGCCACAAAAAACATTTCAGGGCAACTGAATCAGTGCTTTCCTTTTCTCTTTAAAAATATGGTAGTGTAGGGACCAAATTCATGTTGTGTGCTATCCAGGAAAAGGATTAGGTGTGAAAGAAATCTCTTGTTTAATGTGACCTTTGGCTGTACTTTCACTTGTCATAATTACAAAGTAGCTACTCTCGGTGCCAACACATACGCTTCATTATATTACCCCTATAACTATAGTAATGCATATTTCAGGAAATGTTTCATACTATGCAAAACTGGAGGCAGAATACACTGACAGCACTTTACCTGCTGTTATCTGTAACAATGCATAATAGGCCTTATTGAACAAGAAGATTTCACGTATGCAGGAAAATAAGAGTAACTGTACAAAATTTCATAAAACATGCCATGTAATTTTAATATACATTCAGGAACTTCCATGGAGTTTTCAGCTTTAACCAAAATATTTATATAAAGAGAAAACTCAAAAATTTCAAAATAAAATTCTTCCCCAAATAGTGAAAATATTTGGGGTTTTATGCTAGTATTAAAAGTTGCAATATACCTGACCTCTCTAAACATGTGAAAAAAATATTTCTGGAAGGCAAAAGAATCCAAGAGATATGCCACTTCTGCATGTTTTACACGCAGTGGTAACTCTTAGAATAAAAATCTTTAGCTATCATTTAAAGCTGTTCATGTAATATTGTGAAGAGAAAAAGCCATTGATACATACTGTACACACGTTTTTATCCATGTATATAAATCAAAGGAAACAGCTTCCTTTAAGGCAAGCATATGAAGATACTAAAGCAAGATACCAATTAAATATTCATACATTCAATATTTCAAAATAAGGAATTTGGATATACACATGCATAATTTAAATTCTATAGTGAAACCTGTCTACAGAGGCCATTTCTACTGTATTTCAACAGCATCCTAACTTGAAATGTACAATGCAGCCTTTCCATGCTGTGTTAAAACTTTAAAGTATATAGTAATTCATCTCAAGCACTAAACACAGAATAAAGGCCATGTTATGCACACGGCACTTTTCTACGGGAAGTACTGCTTTGCCTTGTTCATTAAACTCCCTTCAGTGCTATGCAATAAGGCCCTAATCACTACACTTTCCTATAAGGTAGGAAGGTAAAGTATGCGTTCCCACAGCGTATCAGGTAGAGTCAGATTAGAGAAGCAATTTACTTATTTGATCCAGAAGTTAAATAGATAACTTTAGATACAAGGTTGATAGCTTCTCAAATCACAGCAGCCGTAAGTTAATGAGACGTATTCAGAACTCAGATATTTGTACACAACTCCCGGAAGCTGATGCTCATATATGAAGCAAGAATTTAGCCCTTAATTTTGGTTTTACACATTATGTCAACCCTTCGTTGAGTAAAAACCCAGATTTAAGAGAATTGCCTACAGAAAGCACCACCAAAAGGTGGTCATGATATTTGGTACACTAAGAATGGTTCTTTGTGAATTATATAAAATAGTGGCTAACAGTTATTTACCTATGGGAATACACAAATGCTAAATTTGGGGAATTTATAAATTCCCCATTCATATAAAAAAATCTGCAGCCAAGAATTTTAAACACATCTTACATACTGGTCCACTTCCTCCTCCTAGTTATGTGTAAATATTAATCTTATATATACACATCTGTACATATCATATGTTTAAAATGGTCTCAGTAGGACTGATTCTCCCCTTGAGAAGAGTTCTTGTGATTTTAATCCCGTTATTTTCTTAACAGAAGTTGTTAAATAAGTTATTTTTGCTATCAAGAGGCTTCATCAAAAAAGCACCAATTTCTTTTTTTGACTAAAAATGCTGGGATCAATTTCAACAACTCTAAGAACGATAATTAATAGCTGTATAAGAAACAACCCTATTTTTACACATTTTTAATCTTTGCTCCTGAAGGTCATTCATTTCATGTTTATATTTCTAGGAATAAGCAGAGTAAAAACTCATACAGGTAAACAGTAGTGTTAAGAAAAATAGAACTATACACCATTTGTCTCTATATGGTAAATTACTTCATATGAAAAACATCTATGGATCTTGCAATGACTATACTTTTCCCTTGGAGCTAATACTTTAATTTTCAAGAACCAAGTAAGAAAAAAAATCAAAACTAGTCAGTAACAATGCAGCGTCGAAAAGCAATAAACTCAAAATTAAGTTATAAATAATTTAAAGCATGTCATGAAGATGTATTAATAATTCATCAGATAAATAATTTACTAAATAATCAAATAAATAAATAATGAAATACATAAATAAATCAGCAAATAAATAATTCTGCAAAATAACCTAAACAATAAGTCACTAAAACAAATGACAAACCTGCAAAACTACAATAATTTTCTAAATTCTGATAGTTTTAAATAAACAAATGTATATAAACTAGATCAATCTTTGTTGGATAGAGAAATATTTTTCACTGCTATTGGTAAATTCCTGATTACACTGTATAAGGATACAATTCAGATTTTACAAGAAGGCAGTTTTTTCCTTATAAATTATTAACACGATTCCTACAATTCCTGCTCTGTATTTTACATGCAATCCTTTTATGTAGCTCATTTTTTCCAAATATAAATGGACAGCCTCTTTATAACACTCTTAATTCTTAATTTTCTTTTCAGTGCAGTACTTACAATAGTACTATAGCCTTCTTGGTGGTTCTCTCACTATCTTCTCCAAACCTTTAGAAGTTGTGCTGCAGGGGGAAAATAAGTACAATAACCTTAATTATTACAGATGGTATCTCATTCATTAGTGGATGACAACATTTTATTTGAAAGCACAAGAAAAGCTGTTTTATAATTCTAAAAAGCAACTTAATGTGAAACCACCATTGCTGTTTGCAGACTACCTAAAGTTTTTAGAAGTCTTTGGTGGAATGAGTTCAAGCAAACTGAGGCCTGTTTCTTGTATTTAAACTGACATGCAATCTGTGCAAACTGGCACTAATTCAGATGTGAAGACAAAACGTGAGAAGGACAAATGTTTGGCTGACATCTAATGCTCTGGATTTTGGAAGCACATAACCCTTCAAAGAATACAAGACCACTTAATTTCCACTATCTAAGTTCCTTCACAGTGTAATTAGAACACTGCACTTCAAATCCAACAGTGATACCAAGAAGGGTCAAGAAACTACTGCCCTCATAAATCAGCCTTTATTCCGCATTTATTTTAATACACTATATTGACACACACTGTAGTTTGCTTCAAAAAGTGGTATTGTGTAAATAGTCTTTTAAAGGAACATGCCAGAAACGTTATGCATGCATTGACTTTACCTGTAGTCTCCAAACTCAGACTTCGTAACACACCTTATAAGCAATGTCACGTACAAGTATTTTTGGACTCTGTACAAGTCTGTGAAATTGTAGATGTTATGTACAAAAATTACAGTATGTCACTAAACAAATTTCACATACTCGTGAATTTTGCTATTCAAGCCAAAGGAAACAGGTAAGCAGAACTATTTTCCTCTACAGATAAGATTTTAAACTGCATTGGTTTGTGTGTATTTCTGCATTCAAAGTACAAAGAAAAATTCATTCCTAAAAGAACTTACAGACACGTTATATTTAACAAGTCTCAAATTCTCTTTAGAGATTATAATAAGGAAACACTTGCTTAATCATAAATTTTATATTTATCTTGGCTAAACATCCTCCTTTGGATAGACTGCCATGTTTTGTCAAGAAAAATCAACACAGTGGAAACAGAGTACTTGTTCTGTTATGTGGTCATTCAAAAGAGTTTGTAGAAGTAATGTAAATGTGCACCAGCACTGCTGATAATTTCACGCTCTCATACTCTCATTTCAATTTGCTTTAAAAAGGACTATTCCTCCTGGCTAAATATAGTCATCCTGAAAAAGCACACCTCTCCTCTGAGCTAACATTACAAACCCTAAAACACAGCAGTGCAGAGGCTTCTATTTTAAGGTATCTGAAATGCACCTGTCTCAGGATATAATCTTCTAAATTGGGGATAAATGAGATGTACCTAAAGAAGATATTTTTCTCCTGGTACTGATGCATTATGTGAATAAGAAATAAACTTTCTTTCTTTAGTAATGTTCCTCTCCTTCAAACTACACAGCATGAATTCTTCATAGATGAAAGGATTTAGAGTTTCCTGGGATATACATTAGACCACGCTTGATCCTGAGCCTCTAGAATCAGAGTTTCTACACTGTACCATTAAGCTACAGGACTTCATTTACTATTTGTAAGTTTGTGTCGCAATGTGATATTCACTAATGAATTACAGTAGAGTTAAGAACATAATTATACCCACCAATATGTTTTATAAAAGTATGCGTCAAGGTAAGCGGCTAGGTTTTTGGTAACTGTGCTTTGTTCTTAATTACTTTAAAGCTTAATTTGAACCATAAGGGGTCCCAGGATTGACCTACTAATGTTTCTTCCTGTTTTTGCAAGGTAGAGGCTCACTTCCCCTGCTCAGAAACATTGGGGGAACCTAAGCTAGCAGAGATTGCAGCTATTTTAAAGACCAGCAGCTCTAAGAGAGCCTGGGAAGGATCGAGGGGGATAACCGATTCTGTCATCTTCAAAAGGATTCGGGACAGCATTAGGAAAACCTAGGAAGAAACGTCCTACACTCCACTCCCATACACACAGCATATGGTAGAAAGACTGTAGGGAGGATTGGCAAGGAGCACCCCTACCAGCCCATAGGATAGCCACTTTGGGAGGCAGGTTGAGAAGCACCTATGTGCACACCCCACAAAATCTGGGGAGCACCTGGGATGGAGAGAAACACCACTTTCTCTTACCAAAAGTGAGGCGAGCTGGCAGGTCGGTAGGAGGCGATGGGACAAGGGAAGCAATGCAGAAATAGCCAGTCCAAAGGCCCATCTAGCCAGTATCCTGTTTTCTCATAGCGGCTGGCACCAGATGCTTCAGAGGAAGTGAACACAATAGGGCAATTTATAGATACATTCCCTTTCATCCACTCCCAGCTTCTGGCAGTCAGAGGCTTAGGGATACCCCTGGCATGGGGCTACGTCCCTGATCATCTTGGCTACTAGCCATTGATGAAACTATCCTCCATAAACTTATCTCATTCGTTTCTGAACTCCTTATACTTTGGTCTTCACAACATCCCCTGGCAACGAGTTCCACAGATGACGCTGCGTTATGTGAAAAAGTACTTCCTTATATTTGTTTTAAACCTGCTGCCTATTCATTTCGTTGGGAGACCCCAGTTCAAATATTATGTATGGGGGTAAATGACACTTGCTTATTCACTTTCTCCATACCATTCGTGATTTTATAGACCTCTATAATATCCCCTCCGAGCCATCATTTTTCCAAGCTGAACAGTCCCAGTCTTTTTAAATCTCTCCTCCTATGGAAACTGTTCCACATCCCTAACAATTTTTGTTGCCCTTCTCTGTACTTTTTCATATTCTAATATATCTTTTTTGAGATGGGGTGACCAGAACTGCACACAGTATTCAAGGTGTGGGTGTACAATGGATTTATATAGTGGTATTATATTTTCTGTCTTCTTATCTGCCCCTTTCCTAATTGGTTCCTAACATTCTATTAGTTTCTTGAATGCTACTGCACATTGAGCAGATGTTTTCAGAGAACTATCCACAAAGACACTAAGATCTCATTCTTGAGTGGTACCACCTAATTTAGACGCCCATCATTTTGTATGTATAGTTGGGATTATGTTTTCCAATATACATTAATTTGCATTTATCAATATTTAATATGATTTGCCATTTTCTTTCCCAACCGTCCAGTTTTCTGAGATCCCTTTGACATGTACAGGGCTCTGTATCTGGAGTACGTTCAGTACAGATAGCATGTTTAGAGATTTTAACAGCAAGTCTAATGAGTTCCACTGAGGACGTACAGATTATGATTTTCAAAGGTTTATATCCTTAGCCAAGACTCAATGGATTTTCATGGAGATTACAAAGCACCTGTCTCTGAATCCATCACCACACGCCTCTGCCTAATTTCAAGTTCCTGCTTCAAATCATAAAGCTGCTACAGCTCGTCAAAGAAATAGTTGGAAATTTTTTAACACTGGCAAAACTACTAATTTTTTCCTAATATCATTCTCTGAAATGGCTGAACAATTTCTGTTGAAAAAACTTTCCAAACAAATTCAGCATGAGGCAGAGAGCAACCATAAAATTTCACCCTGAATGGTTACTGTTTGGCAAAGTTAGAAGCGACTGAACACAAGAGTTTATAATGCACAGTAGAGATTGCCTAAAACTTTCCATGGAGATAACATCTACAATAGCACTATCAATTGCTTTGGATGAAGATGCTATGTTTCCTCAGTTTGTAGGCACTAACCAGAGTCCCAAAAGCACTTGCTTCTTTCACTTGATACCTCTGATGGAGTAAACAGCGTCCCAGAGGATAGAGGTGGGAATTAAGAAAAGTATATAATTTTAAAATTAGGACCGAGAGGGGAAAGCTTCTTAAATGAAAAAAACAAAAATATGTGACCTTGGGGGAAGAGATATATACATACATATCAATCTCACCAAACTGTATGCAAAGAAAGCTTCTGATCATTTAATATTCACACAGGTTCCAAGATTTCAGTTTCTATGAGGTTATGTGAAATATTTTGTATCTAAATATCAAAGTAATTTTGACTTCAGTGGGTCATTCTATTTAGGAACTTTAATGCTGTGTATTACATTGAAGACTTTCACGGGAATGGTCTGTTTTTCAATTGTTTTCTCTAACTACCACACTTTTAATATATTAATGAATTTTTTTCTGTTTTGTTCAAGATCCTCCTCTTTATATTTCATCTTCGTACTTCAAAGACTATAGTGTTTACTGTATTATAATTTAGTACTAGACTAGACTATATGACTAGAATGCATACATATATCTCCATTATTCTTCTTAGTGATTTTGATTTTTCAAATTTTAAAATAGCAGGGGAAGGGTTATTACTGAAGCTTAACTAAAGGTTTTAAAAATAATCCAGCATATCAAATAGTTATAGAATTACTTTCAGTATGTTCTAGGAAAAGACTTCTTGGACGTTTGGAGACTAAAGGCTGGTCTATGGCGAAAATTTACATCAGCGTAGTGATGTCTCTCAGGAATGTGAAAAATCTACACCAAGAGATGTAGCTACACAGACCTAACCCTTGATGTATGTACACAGTGCTAGGTCAATGGAAAATTTCTTCTGTTGAGCTAGCTACCACCTCTTGGGGAGATGGATTAACTACAGTCACAGGAAAACCAGTCCTGCCTTTGTAGCGAGTGTTGACATTTAAAAAGCTACAGTGGCATAGCAGCAGCATTGCCACTATAGCATTTTAAGTATATATAGTGGTATTTTATTTATATAGAGAGAGAGTTTTCAGCCACCATCTTTTTATGACTCATCATTTTAGGCCAATCGTAGCTAAGTGCCTCTTTTGGAAGGCCAAACTTTTCCATGACACATATGGTGGATATTTTACCTTGATATGCATATTTTTTATATAAAATAAATCCTAAAGTATTAAGATGGGATACAATTTATATAGTCCTCTCCACACTGTCTCCTAAAAAGTAGTAATGCAGAATGTTTTACCTTATTAGACAATACATTATTGAATCAACTGCTATTAATACAACATGCAGTTCACTGGGCTGTAGATATCTAGCAGCCAGGTTTCCTAATAGGTGATTCCTAGAAAAAAAAAACTGACTGATCACTAGCAAAGGTTTATCTCATATTCCCACATGTACAGCATGCCACATTAAATATATGCAAATTAACCTTTCTCCTCTAGTTTTTTTAATCTGACAACTCACATGACCTGAAGCCATGGTTAACAATTACAATTATTTGACTTTCATATTTATATAATCAGTCATCTTATATGCATGTTAATCAATTTCAACAGATACTCTTGTATTTTTATGATCAACATTAAGCCTATATTTTACTAATCCCTTTTTTTTTTAAAAAACAATATCCCTTACACTATTCTATCAATTTCCACTATGCACCCTTTTCTAGTATCTGCCTACAAGATGGTCATCGTTACAGCTGGTCATATTAAATTGTCTGAAATATGACCAGGCAAATATTTTTATTACAAACTGTATCCTACAATAAGATCCTCATTTTGATGGTAAAGTCTATTTTACTATCAGAGATATTTCTCTTTACACAGTTTATACAGATAAAATTACTATGTTATTTAAACATTCATTCATTAAAACAGAAGTGATGAAAAACATTAATGCTGATTAAGTAAATAGAGAATAAGCAAAGGATGATTTTATGGTTATTTGCTGGTCAGATTTTAATATTTAAGGTTCTTTTCACTGTTGAAATATGATAACCAAGAGAACATTCCTCTGAAAGAATCTAAATTATGAGCCTCAGATATGATTCTAATCAACTCCCAAAATCCCATCCAGGAGAGCATATGGCTCTATTATTAGGATGCCTATTTCTAAAGGAAAACACTGTCTAGGAGAAAGGTGGTTTAAGACCAAAGCATTCCAACTGTCACCTCCACAAAGAGGTAATTTTGAGATAGCGTTTTATTTTAATGACCAAAGTAAGATGCTTTCTAATTACCTGTGTATTTATAATTTGCCCATCATTGTAGCACCAAATGCAATGTTAAGAATTGCACAGAACTTCCCCATGAATTATCCAATCATCCACTATTCTTTGATTACACAATTTTACTTAGTGTATGTTTTAAAATCATCATTATCCCCAAGATGTGATGCCAGGTTCTTCTTCCAGACACAAGTCATCCACAAAAAAAAAAAAGTAGGTCTCATCTTGTTCTCAAAAAGATCAGGCTTGGTCTCATTCCACAGGCAAGGGTTCTCCTCATTTAGGCCTTATCAACAGTTCACAGGAAGATATGCTGTGCGAGTTGCAAAGCAAGAATTGTCCATTTCCCCAACTAATGAAATTGCTGGCACTGATGAGAATATTTCATAATCTATGGAAAATGTTGATGGACTTATGGGTCCTTTGTTCATCTTTTAGCACATCAAAGAGTAACATCAGGATCTGCTTTCATTTACAGAAGAGATGAAAGATGTTTTACAATTATAGCTAATGACAAAGAGAAGGATGGAATGAGCCCATAAGGTGTAGGATGTGTGTATGGTCATCAGATACATTAAGTTGCACAAGGCACATATAGGTTCGTAGCTCATCGAAGGTAAGTTTGCACAAAGTAAGTAGAATGTCTGCAGTTCTTCAAATTTCATTAATACAAAATAACCTATATCAAAGTCTGATTATAAAATAGTTTCCATTTTAATCAGAAAGTAAGCATCAAGTTAAGGCTTTAAGGAATAATCTATAAAAACCTCAAGTATAATAAATGATCAGAACTAGAAAGTAGTAATTTCTGCAGAAAACAACAGGTAAGATAGCCGACGCACTGACATGGCTATCTAATATATTCTTATAAAAAGCAACAGTTTTCATTCCTGAAGATGCCTCATGTTTTAAAAAAAAAAAAAAACTGAGAAAAGGGTGATTTTAGAAATTATAGACATATTTAATCACACTTTAGCTCTGGGAGAAAACGGATTGGAAATGTAATGAACACTTTGATAAATATAAACTGATTGTGTCAAACCAGCCCTGCTTCTGTAAAGGTAAATTACTTGAACTTCTTAGTATTAATTGAAAGTGGTAATAAGCTAAAGCTGCAGTTCTCAAACTGTGGGTCAGGACCCCAAAGTGGGTTGGGACCCCATTTTAATGGGGTCGCCAGGGCTGGCTTAGACTTGCTGGGGCCCGGGTCCAAAGCCGAAGCCCGAGCCATACCACCCAGGGCCAAAACCCAAGTCCCGCCGTCCTGGGTGGCAGGGCTCAGGTTATAGGCCTCCTGCCTGGGGCAGTGGGGCTCAGGCTTTGGCCCCACCACCCACAGCATAGGGGCTTAGGAGGACTCAGGCTTCAGTCCCCCCTACTGGGGTCATGGAGTAATTTGTGTTGTCAGAAAGGGGTTGCGGTGCAATGAAGTTTGAGAAACCTTGAGCTAATGGATAAGGAGAAGATTGAAGACAACGTACTTGGATTATCAAAATTTTGCCATGTCCTTGAGCTGAGATTAAAGAAAATAACCACAGAGCAAGTGTCAAAACCCTGTCACTTACTACATTTAGGTACGCAATAAAAACTGTGTGTGTGTACATATACTAACCAACTACTCATCAGAAGGAAAATCGGGGATTAGAAATGACTTTAGACGAGAGATATCCAGTGTATTTATTATGGATTTGATGAAAGCAAGTTGGTGAAATTTGCTAATGACAATTTATAAGCTAAAGAACCAAGAATGTGAGGAATTCCAGACCCAATTGAATAAAAAAAACAAAGGGATTGAGTTGAAGGAAAACAGATCAGATTTAATTTGGGAAATCTACAAAATAATGCAGGTAGCAAAAATTTATGACAGTAGGTTTTTAACTTGCATTATCTTCTCACAGAAGAAACACCCAAGAATCATTATAGAAGCATACAAACGTAGGACTCAAAAGGTTATCTACTCCATCTCCCTGTGCTAAAACAGGATTACAAATATCTACCATCTCTGGTAGGTGTTTGCCTAACCTCTTCTTAACAACCTCCAGCAATGGGGATTGCACAACCTCCCTAGATAGCCTATTCCAGTGCTTAACTATCTTTATAGTTACAAAGTTTCCAATCCACATCTCCCTTTTATGGCAAACTAAACCATTACTTCTTGTCCTACCTTAAGTGGCCATGGAGAACAATTAATCACCATCCTCTTTTAAATCGCTTACATATTTGAAGATTTGTCCACCCTTAGCCTTCTCTTCTCTAGACTTTTTCCATAGATCATTTTTTCCTAAACCTTGTTTTTTTGTTGCTCTCCTCTTCAATCTCTCCAATTTGTTCAAATCTTTCTCAAAGTTTGGTGCCCATAATACTCCAACTGCCAACAAGCAGAGTAGAACGCTTACCATTTGCGTCCTATTAACACATCCCAGAATGACATTGCCTTTCTCGCACCAACACCACACTGTTGGCTCATATTCACTTTGTGATCCATTATAACCCGTGATCCTTCTTTTCAGTACTGCTACCTAACCACTTATGCTCCATTTTGTATCTGTGTGTTTGATTTTCCCTAAGTGCATTACTATGCATTTGTCTTTACAGATTATGAATAGTTTAATAGTAGTAAGGCATCATCCAGAGCACTATGGTCGATTTTGGTCACTGATGCTCAAGGAAAAAAAAATAAAGCAGAGAACAAACAACAGTAAAATAGAAAAACAGTTTAAGGTCTGGAAGTGGATGCAAGTTTAGTCTCAAAATGATTTTAAAATTACATTTTTCATGCATCTCAGTTAAAATGCACTGGTACAGGGAACAGTCAGATACTCTTTCTCAGTTTTGCCATATGAAGGGAACAAATATGGAAACATAATAAATTTAACAATCAAAAATAAAGACCACATACTTGTAGAATTGTTCCAGGTAAATTGTTTACTATTATTTCAAAAACATTAATTTTAATAGTTTTTATTAGCATTTTATATATCTACTATATCAATATATATTTTTCACTAGCACAAGGAAGCAAAATCTTGTGTTTTGAGATAGGCTCTGTGAGAGAGAGAAATGAATTTCCTTTCCCTTTCTTCTATACACAAACTGGAACAACCTGGAGGTGGGTGTTGTGTGTCTGTGGTGCATAGGCCAACTACATTCAGTTGTGAATAATAGCTTGGTGGTTTGAGCCCTCCAAAGGATGTGGCAGTTTCTCCGATACTACAATAAAGAGTACAGTATCAGAACCTAACTAGAACATGATTGTGGTCGCTGGAAATTATGGGAGGTGGTCAAAAGTTAATAATCTTCAAAAGTAACTATAGGGAAAAAGTCAGGCTTCATGGGAATTCCGAATAATAGCTGATTAGAGTCCTAATGTATGAGTGAAAGTTAAGAAAATTGTTGCTGCGGGAGAAGGAAAAAAGTTAGTCCCTGTAAAACAGGAGCGGGCAAACTTTTTGGCCCGAGGGCCACATCTGGGTATGGAAATTGTATGGCTGGCCATGAATGCTCACGAAATTGGGGGCTGGGGTGTGGGAAGGGGTGAGGGCTCCGGCTGAGGGAGCAGGCTCTGGGGTGGGGCCAGAAATTAGGAGTTCAGGGTCTAGGAGCAGGATCCAGCCTGGGGCAGGGGTGCAGGCGAGGGGGGCGGGGTGAGGGGGGCTGAGGATGCAGGCTCTGGGATAGGGCTGGGGGTACAGGAAAGTGCTCTGGGGTGGGACCAAGGGGTTTAGAGGGTGTGAGGGGAATCAGGGCTGCCCTGTCCGCAGAGCTATGGGGGTGGTGCTTGGGGTGGGGGCAGCATGCCGAGCCTCTTGGCTGCCCCTACGCGTAGGAGCCGGAGGGGGGACAAGCCACTGCTTCCAGGATCCACGGCACATGTGGATTGGGGCAAACCCACGACCCCACTCCCCAGCAGGAGCTTGAGGGACGGATTAAAATGTCTGAAGGGCTGGATGCGGCCTCCAGCCCATAGTTTTAGAGCTGGGGTGGGCAAAGTTATGTAAAGCTGAAACCATTATTAAACAAGGATACATTCAGACTGCTTTAACACCTCTAAAAACAGCAACATTTTTCACTTCATTTCTAAATCTTATCCACCATTGTAAAATACGCCAAGCGTCCCCAACATTTATTAACATTAAATATGAAAATATAGCAACAGTTTAACTGTATGAAATTCTGTTCCTCTATGGAACAGGAGAAAGTTCATAGTTTTCCAGAACAATGCACAACCCTATGTCACTAGAATGGTGAATGTAAACCTGTAAATACCAGAAAACTGCTGCCATTTTAAGAATGAGCGTAGGGCAGAGGAAGGACATATTGCAAATGTGAAGTGGAACAGTTATTTGAACACACTTAAGTTCTACATTTTAAGACATTCGAAACCATTAAATACATGGAAATTATTTCAAACTGTACCCAGTCCCTTTAAAACTCTTGGACCTTAAGGTTGGATACATTAGAGACATAAAATCCACATGAGGAATGCTGAGTTATGTTACTGTTTCACTAACTGCAGTAGTTCCCTTTCAAAGTTTCTCTCAGTGGCTTTTTGCATATTGCTGAATAAATAACGCTGGGACTAGCTTACTTTTCTTGGAGGCATTATATAAGATTATTTTCTTAGTCTCCTCCTCTTTGATTTAGTACACCTTTTAAGATAATCTATCAATGTTTTGGATATCTCATTCATCATCCATTACTGTGTGTGTCATAAATTAGAGGAATGGAACAAAGCACTGGACTATACACTTTTTCCATATTCATCAAACAAAACAGCCACCCTCACTGACACATAATGAACAGGGACAAGTTGGTTTCATCCACTACAATGGGAGAACTACATCAACACAAACCACTTGTATGGATGGTGTGAATTTCAAAATTTGACACCATCAAATCTGGGGCCTCTTATGGTACCAAGGAGCAAAGATGAGTGCCCCAACATTCAATATAAAGGAGCGAAACATTTTTGTCTGTGAAAGGTCAAAATGCTCATGAAGGAAATTGTTGAACCCAGTTAATCAACTGCACTGGAGCACTGATTCAGTGGAGCCTTGTATAAAGAAATAAATGACTAAAACAAAATGCTGTGCCCCACAAAACTTAGAGAGACACATCAGTCACGTAACGATACATTTCTTTGTACTGGCCATTATAAATGGGAAACAGAGAAATTATTTAAGTGGAAAAACCTGTATTCTTGATGAAGAATATCATTATCTGTGCCTAACTTTTTGGTGGCATCAAGAAGTTTTTCTTACAAATTAGGGTCTCTCTTAAAACAAAGTCAGGGCACATGCCTACACTTAAACTCAGTCACATGCAGCTAGCCCCGTAAAGTAGTACTGCAAACGATCAAGTATTATATCAGATTTTTTCCAAATATTTTCTATTTATGAATCCATTAATTAATTGATAATTCTCATCTTTTGCTTTTTTGGATTTGCTGATGCTCTCAGCCCAACTGGACAGAAAGATATGAATACCCCTTTCATCATTCCATTCCCCTCCCTGAGTAGTGAGTTCTGTCTTCCAGAATATCATTTATTTTCAAGAAGTATATGAGCATCAAAATCTAGTGGGAGAAATTTGAATGCTAACATACATAAGAAGTTTTTCTCTCTAACATAAAAACAAGGGAATGAAATGCAAAATAATGTAAAAATCAATGTTACATGAAGATTATATATTCTTAAATAGAATAAATCATGAAATGCAGAAAGGTAGTGGAGGCTAGCAAACTACTGAGTTTGTCCATGTTTTCAGATTATGAGACTCAGTCTATAAAGACTCATTTCTACTTTATTTTTTATTAAACACCCTATTTGAGGTTTTGTTTTTGTTTTTTTTAAAAATAGTGGCTCTGAACTCCACCCCATGGGAAAACCCAAATGTCCAACTAAATGTCCAAGGACCTTTTGTTGCCAAGTGGCAGAGGGCACAAAGATACATAAGGGTACAGAGACCCCCTGCATTCACCCCTGCAAGGTCCCTAATGAAATCCTGTGTCACACTTGTCATCATCATTGTGAGATGTATGACCAGAAACTATGTGAGAAGTTATGTATACTGTTCTCTAGCCTTTGGTCACTCAAATGCAGCATGCCTTGAGGAAAACTGCTCCAGACTGGAGGTGGGAGACACTTACCTCCCTGGTGAACCACTCTCTCTCACACTACAAGTCTATTAGCATATTGAGTCAAAAGCTAATGAAGAGCTTGCAGAGACTTCTGAAGGAAATTAACAGGAAGAGGTAAACACATGGGTGCAAACACATGTTCTGGCATCCTCCAGTGTGTGAAGACAAACTACCAGAAGCCTTAATCTTATAAAGGTGAATCTCAGCCATCCTGGCTGAAAATGCTGGGAAGAGGACTTGGGGTAAACTATCCTGTAAAAAACAGGGGAATATCTTGAGAGTTAAGTTTATGCACTAGAAAACGCGTTATAACTTTGTTTTATTTGTAATCCTTTGTTTCCAATATTCCCACATCTTGAATATAGCATACAGTTCTGGTCACCCCACCTCAAAAAAGAGATATATAAAAATTGGAAAAGATACAGAAAAGGGTAACAAAAACAATTAAGGGTATGGAACAGCTTCAGTAAAAGGAGAGATTAAGACTAGCACTTTTCATCTTGGAAATGAGATGACTAAGAGGGGATATGATAGAGGGCTATAAAATCATGACTGGTGTGTAGAAAGTGAATAAGGAAGTGTTATTTACTCCTTCCCATAACACAAAAACCAGGGGTCACCCAGTGAAATTAACAGACAGCAATTTTTTGTTTGTTTTTTTAAAAAAGGAAGTACTTCTTCACACAATGCACAGTCAACCTGGGGAATTCGTTGACAGGGGATGTTGTGAAGACCAAAACTATAACAGGGTTCAAAAAAGAACTAGATAAGTTCATGAAGGATAACTCCATCAATGGCTATTAGCCAAGATGGTCAGGGATGCAAACCCATGTTCTGGGTGTCCTTGACCTCTGATTCCCAGAATCTGGGAGTGGAAAACAGGGGATGGATCACTTGATGATTGCCCTGTTCTGTTCAATCCCTCTGAAGCATGTGGCATTGGCCACTGTGGGAAGACAGGATACTGGGATAAACAGACCATTGATCTGACCCAGTATGATCGTTTTTTGTTCTTTCTTACTATCATTTGAATCTCCGTTCTTTGATAATAAATTTATTCTTGTTTTCACTGCAAACATATCTAAGTGCTGTGTTTTAAACAGAGTGGTGATCCTGAGTTGAATCTTGTAAGTTGGAGTATACTATTCCTTCGGGAATAGAGAATCAGAGTTCTGTGATCGTTCAGTAGAAGAGGGGCTGAGGACTCCAGAGCAATGGTTGGAGGATTTGGCAGTGTGTCTGTGCTTACCACTAACCCGTAAAATAGGGCCTGAGTTGCCAGAGACTGGTAGAATGTGAGAGCTGTTCAACAGCAGGCACAGACAAGACTTCCTCACACTAAGGGCAGGCAGTAGCGAGGTGCCTCTCAACCCTGGGTACTCCTGGAAGCATCACAAGCATATGCACTGAGAACTAATTAAAGTTGCTATGAGAACATTCACAGTCTGTGTTTAAATAGAATACATAACCTTTCTGTAGCTTTAATGTAGTTTTTTGCATTATATGTGCGATTATGAATATGCTTTTTGCCATTTTAGGCTACATCTCATTCTGTCAACCCTCTAATATTTACATGCTTTTAAATAAAGCAAAATCTCCCATTAAGAGAAATTAATATTTTACATGAAATAATGGTACTGCATCAGGCTATTTTCTGTCCACTATGTAAGATGGAGTTTGAGCAGAGTCTAATTCATTCATTAATAGGATCAGATACTGAAGAATGAAGTTCTTATAGTGGAAAAAAAAAAGCATTAATGAAAACAAATTGTGTGTGTGAGATTTAAATGGGTAAAATGTTTCAGATTACTAATTGTGTTTCTATAAACTGCACTAGCAACAAATAGCTGTTACCTAAACTTATGCCACTAAGGAGAAAAAAGTATCCTAGTTTGGAGACAACTGGAACCAGAAACATTAGAGTATTTTACTCCATTCAACAAAACAGTCAGTTTCTCTGTGCCAACTCCAGATCACAACTATTCACATAGTCCAATGGACACCCAAAATGGCCTGTATAGCAGCATTGTTCAGGGAGTAATTGCTGAATGTTGACAGATCACACCTTAACAGTGCTTTTTAAAAGTAATTATCGTTAACTAGGTTCAGCTTGATTCATTGGCGGATTTCAATTTCAACTGAAAACAAATCTATACACAAAGTTGCATTTTCCCCTTTGATTTAATACATTATCTTTAGGATTACTAATAAATAATTTGGAGAGCTCCAATTTATGCTTTATAATTTCTTCAAGCTTTTGAGCCTTTACTTATTAACATTTATCAATGGAATGGAAAATCAGAGAAACAGAACAAAGAATTGTTACATATAATTCTAGGCATCCATGATAGCCTTTTTTAAAATCAGGGTGAATAAAAATCAATGATTTTTTTTTAATTAAAAAAATCAGATTTTTATTTAAAATGGATTTTTTTGATAAAATGTTTGAGGAAAAACCTATCTAAAGATAGTTTTAATTAAGATACATTGTAGCTCAAAGATATCTCATCATGGAATAGGGATTATAAATTCTAATTCTGTAGTATGAGACAATATATTCATGTAATGTTTAAGAAAAGTTTTGTAAATGAGTTCCAATAGTTCATGGATTAGGGACCCAATCTTATGGGGTTCCAGGGGCTTCTGTATAGATTATTTAGGTTAATCATTCTATCTGCCCAATGGGACGCTGTGCTCAGTCTAGAAGATACCATCAGAGATGCTTAGTTTTGCAAACTGTGGATTTGCGTCTCCAGAGATAACATGCTTAACAACAGCAAAAATGTTTTTAAATAAATATATAGAAAGGAAGGTGAGAAATAACAGACCTCAACCCTACTGTTCCTCTGCAAATTTGTGTATACAGAGTCAATCCCTTACCTCTCTCTAAAAGTACAAAATTTCAAACAGTTCAATGAATAGAAGATTGTACAGGGGGAATAAATCTGGACAAGGAGAAGTCTGGAGATAAATGTGAGAAGGGAAGGACAGGCAGTAGAAACAAAAGTAAAACGGTTTGAGCAGCATATTCCAGAAGTCTTGAGGTCTTTCTGAGTGTAGCCTGCATTGATTTGAGATATACCATACCATTCTCTCACTTGAAGGGGAAACCTATAATGTCAGCAGGCCGTAAGAGACCCAGTTTGGGAATATTTTAATGAAGTTCCTCTACCTGTGGCTAAGACAGGCATGGGTGCAAATGCAAACAGTACAAAAAAGAACTGCACGGCCTGATTGGCCAAATGAAACAACATCATGAGAAGTGTTCCTTCTCAGGAGGAAGTGCATTGAAGATGATGAAAGGAACATGTGTGAACACGCAGGATCTTCAGGTTGGTAAACTTTTTTATTTCATGCTTCTTTCTTAAGGACTGCCCGTCTTCCTTCTGGACTATTCTTGAATTCTCATGTTTGAGCAAAAAATATAGGTGTTACTCTATGGTACTATCATTTTAGATACAGTTGTGATAAAAAGAATAAATAGCTGAAATAGGCAGATCTTCCTTTTACAATTTCACCTTTAAAGTAGTACTGAGTGTCAATGAATGCAATGAGTAATACTAAATGAGCAGTAAATACTAATTTAATAATAATTAACTAACTGCATTGGACTTATTTTGTTTAGGAGAATCCATCCTCAACATACAGGATTCTGAAGACTGTCCACTTTCAAGATCACCGTTATTTTCTATAGTTTCAGAGTTATCTGCCAATGATAATGTTTCAGTCACATCATGCAGGTTACATAGCCACAGTATATTCCCTGCAGCAAAAAGAAAAAAAAAAAATCTCCATCATCCAGAAACAACCATAGATAAGTTTGTGATAAGAACCAGCAGATTACAAAAAGAGGTAATTGATGAAAAAATTGCCCGGTTTGTTTATGCAACAAACTCTCCTTTCCGTATGACTGAAAACCCACACTTCCTTAACATGGTTCAGTCATTAAGACCAGGATACAGTCCACCCAACAGAGCAGCAATTTGCCTGCGACATCTGGATAAAGTATATGAAAGAGAAATTGAGCAGTGTGCAAAAAGTCTGCAGCAGGGGTTGGCAAACTACGGCCCGTGGGCCGGATCCGGCCCCTCAGGGCTTTGGATCCAGCCCCCAGCCCGCACACCACTCCCAGAAGCGGCCAGCACCACATGCCTCCGGCCCCTGGGGGAGGGGGAGCAGAGGGCTCCACGCGCTGCCCTTGCCTGTGGGTACCTCTCCCCTGAAGCTCCCATTGGCCGGGAACGGGGATCTATGGTTATGACATGGACATCCAGCAATCATCCCTTCATAATGCCAACTATAATAAACTTCAGAGCTAAGGGTGAACCAGTCAAGAAATATATGTTTGTTGATGTTTTAAAGAAAGTCACACCAGTGAACTGGTGGAAGTCATTTAAGCACTTCGATTCAGAGACTGTTGAAGTGATAATCTCACTTTTAACAGCAGTAGCTTCTTCTGCCAGTGTAGAAAAAATATTTTTTTCCTTTAGACTAATTCATTCCAAATTGAGAAATCGTTTGGGACCTGAAAAAGGAGGATAGTTTGTTTTTCTTTTCCAGATTACGAACAAATAGGAAAATGAAGGTGAAGACGACTGAGTTAGCTGCAGAAGCCAATATTTTAAGTTTCTCATGTTGATCTGGCTGACATAGTCCATTTAATATTTCATTTAACTATTTTAATTAAACAATTAACAAAAACAAACCTGATTTTAAAAAACTTGAATGTTTAGCTAAATCCAAAAATTAATATGCTTGTTTTGTTAAAATATTATATGTTTGCTGTTGAAGAAAAAAATCCAGAATACATAATGTTGTTGTTTTAGTTAAATAAAACAATTTAAATGTCTATCTGGTGATGTTCTCCTAATACAGCATGGCAAGAAAATCTTCCAAATATTAATGATTAACCTGTTGAACTGGAGATAGTTCACCTCCCAAAGACTTCATAAATATCTGCTTCAATTACCCTTGGTAAATGTAATAACCAAACAATTATTCATTTTCTGACATAGCTGTAAAACTAATCTGAAAAGTTTTCAAAATAAATCACTTTAAAAATGTATAGTGTGTACCTTCTAAAAATAAAATCTACATCTATCTCTGAGTTGTGAAGAATATGTATTAAGGTTATAACAACCAACAAGAATGAACTTTTATGTAGAAATCCATGATTAAATCAAGTATTTTAATCCAAGTCTTTTAAACCCTGGTTAAAATCTTATAAATTCCACTGAGTTTTTATAAATGATCCTAACAGTTATGTTACATATTTTTCCAACTCATCAAGGAAAAATGTTTTGCCACAGAGGAAAAAGTTTGTAATGCTTCACTTTATAAGATGGACAGCAATATCTTGGCTGGGGGAGGGGGCAGAAAAAGATTTTACCTCCTTCTCTGTTGCCTTACCAAACTATTGAAAAGTTGGCAGCCCGGGCACAAAACCTATCCACTTTTTCCATGAAAACAAAGAAAAAAATTAATGATATTTTACTTGACCTTTATTATGTCCCAGGTGAACAAGCAAGACAAATTTTGCTAAGCTTTTCTAAATTAACAAAATCAGTTTGCTTTTAATAAATATTTGTATTAATATTTACTCTACAAATGTGTTTTTAAAAAGTGTAAATGAGGGCCTACTTACAATGGTTTGAGTCTGGCATAGTGTGACCTGTGTAAGTTTCCTCAGATAATTACGTGAATGTACCTTTCTCTTCACTTGTAATATCCAAGCTATTCTGATTCTGGGCCTCTTAAATAGAGATCACCACCACCAGTAAAGTATGTGGTGAGTAAAAAGTGTCCATTCAGGAACAGATTAAGATCAAACTTATTTAATTAGAAACTAAATTTGAATTCAAGATTCTGCTAGCTCAGAGGTGGGCAAACTACGACCCACATCTGGCCCACAGGACTGTCCTGCCCGGCCCCTGAGCTCCTGGCCGGGGAGGCTAGCCTCCGGCCCCTCCCCTGTAGCCTCAGCTCGCTGCGCCACCGGCACTCTGGCCTGCCACTCCTGCCGGGCAGCGCGGCAGTGAGGCTGCGAGCTCCTGCCACTCTGAGTGACATGGTAAGGGGGGAGGGGGGTTGGATAAGGGGCAGGGATTCCTGGGGGGCAGTCAGAGGACAGGGAGCGGTTGGATGGGGTGGAGGTTCTGGGGTGAGGGACAGTCAGGGGACGGGGACATTGGATAGGCATGGGAGTCCCGGGGGCCTGTCAGGGGGCGGGAGTGTGGATAGGAGTCGGGGGGGGGGGGCAGTCAGGGACTGGGAGCGGGGGGCATGGGTTCCCAGGAGGGGGCAGTCAGGGGACAAGGAGCAGGTGGGGTTGGATGGGTCGAGGTTCAGAGGAGGGCAGTCAAGACATGGGAAGGGGCAGATAGGTGGAGGCACAGCCTTCTCTACCTGACCCTCCATACAGTTTCACAACCCTGATGTAGCCCTCAGGCCAAAAAGTTTGCCCACCCCGTACTAGCTTCTATCACTCTCCATGGATTTTTCAGTAAAGATGATGAACAGGGGGGAAAAAAACAAAGAACATCCCTTCTTCCTTTTAACAGCCAAAGGCTTGGAGGCTTTGTATTTATCATACCTACTCAATGGAAATTACAAAAGACAGAGTCCCTTAGTAATTCCTAGGACAGAGGTAAAAATACAAGTGCCGTCCTCTTTTCCAGCAACAGTGAAAAGGGGAGGCTTGGCTTCTCACCTGCATGATGCCCTTGAACACCAGAGTGTCCTCTGTTTATTCAGTATTTGGCAAAAAATTTAAGTCCTATGAGAGTGAACCAGGACATTGGTGTATGTGTGAATGACTAGATGGGTGGGGGGAGAAAGCATTGCTGCAACCAGGTAAGAAACAAAATAGGATAATGAAAACACAAAGGATTTTTGGGGAGGGTGAGGGACAAAAATAGAGGTGTAGTGGAATACAACGTAGGGAAGCGAAATGGACATAATGGAGTGTGCATATATCCTACCCCCATTACTTCTCCATGATTTTGATCAAAAGTGTACATTGCAGCTCTGGATCAGCAGCAACTAACAGTATTCCCCAAACCACTGTGTCTAGTGAGAGGGGCAAATGGGGAAAGGAATGAAGGGATAGGCTGACTGGGGATAGGAAGAAATAGGATGGAGCAAAACCAGTGACTAGACATGGAAGAAGATGTGAAGGTGCAGGGATAGTGAGCAACTGGCATGCAGTTGGATACCAGGAACAGTTGAGGGCAGAACCAGAAGATATGAGGAATGAGGAGGAACCCCTCAGTAAGCTACAGCATGAAGTAGAGAGAGGATGACTCCCAAAGAAGGGGGAGCATAAAAAAGTGGGGAAGAGGGTTCTTGGAGGAAGCCCCCAGCTGGGAGCAATAGCACCAGATGAAGGCAACTTGGAACTGAACATGAATGGGCACTGACCTGACACCCAAAACTCAAGTAAATGTTCCCTTTCCAGCCACTACTTTCTTTCATGTCTCACTACCAGAAATAGATTCTAAGACGTTGGCAGTTGTGAAGTCTTAATAAGCCTGGAGCCAATCCAGCTTTGAGTCCACTAGGCCAAGACTCAGATTAGCTTGCTCACCAGGAGCAACAGCCACATAAATCTGCCTTCCTATGTGGCCTCCTTTTGCCCAGAGTTCAGAAAAAGTGTATAGGGAGCCCAGAAGGATGTGGTAGGGCAGATATATTGTGCATTGCTAGCAGGGCTATACTTCAAGTGAATAGGTGCAAGCAAATAATGTAAGTATTCTTATTTAATTGATAAGCAAACTGTTCCACGTTCATGTGTACAATCATAAAGCATACTAAAGCGATATGGTTTAATAACTATTAAACAAGTACCATTAATTTAGAAATCTATTAGACACTATAAACTCAAAGAAAGGGTGCTTGTTTACTCCTCATTATCGTGTCAGTGAGTCAAAGAGTTGATCTTAAACAACAAAAGCCTGACAGGGCTGGCTGCATTTTCTTCTGTCAAACACAAGGAACAAAAAAGTCAGGTCTCAAGTAATTGTACTGATCACTGACTACATTTATAAAATGAATCAGTCTCTTCAAATCCAAATGTAAGATCCTACCCAAAGCTCTGAGAAATACTCCACCTTTCTTCCTCAATGAATTTATTGATGCCAGAAGTCATGGTGTATTTGTGGAAATTCTTAATCTTAGTGGGGAAAAAGTTAAGATGAACATGTGAGACCAAGGCCTATCAAGGTCAGGATCAGAAACCAATCTAGGATATTGGTTTAACCTACTAGCCTTACTTTTACGGTTTTGCCACTTAAATGCCAATATCATTAATAAACAAGATTCAAAATATTAACTGTAAATTAAGGTTTTAGCCGTCTGCTTAATTTTTTTCTTATATCCCCCAAAAAACTACTCCAAAGACTGAATTCTTGCATTTATCCATACTCTCATTCTCAGGTGAAATCTTTGGCAAAATTTTGATGGTGACCTTTAAACATTTCAAAATCAGATACTTCCCTGAAACATAAAAGCAATCTAAATTCATCCTGCTAAAAAGGTAACATCCATAAAATATACTGTTGGGTTTACTACCATAACTCAAACTTAACAGCAAAACATGATCTTTCCTACAAAATCTCCTCTCCCCAATCCTCACAAGTTCTCACTGTGAGCATACCATCATCCCGTGTGTGTTATTGAGGCCAATAACCCAAGAGGTCACCTGAAACTCCCCCGCCCTCCCCCCCACCGCCCTCTGTCCTCACACTTCCAGATAGCATCCCAGTCTTGCAAATTCATTCACTACATTTGTAAGATCTACGTCTTCCTCGGTCCACAGAGATAAAACCATCAGGCAGGTCTTCATCACTTCTACTTATTCTAACCTTTTCCTCACTAGCCGCCAAAACACCCATTTCAACCCATTCCTATTCCTAAAAAAAAAAAAAAATGTAGCCACAAAGATAATTATATCTCCTGGTCATCATTCTGACCATATGACTTGTTTTCTTCAAATTCTTCCCTAAGTTGCCACAGCACATCAAGGTCAAATTTTTTATAATTACTTTCAAGGCCCTACATAACTCTGACCATCTCTTCTTAACCAGCTTTGATTTTATTCTTTAGGAAATGCATGTATTGTTCATTCATTAAGCCTTTTTCAGTAGTATTCTTGCTACTACTTATTTGAAATAGAAAATAAACAGAAATGGATTCTATTTGTTAAATTTCCCTGCATTTGGAACAAAATATTAACCTATAAGGCAAATAACTAATTAGTACACATCAAACACATTTCAACCACCACCAGACCAAAAGTCAATAGAAACATATAAACAACAAACAGAAACAAAGGCAGAAGCAATAAAGAGAAAGTGGCTTAACTTGATAACTGCCTGGTATGCTCCACACTCACCCTCCCTCTCAAGCCTCTTAGTAAATTTATATTGATTGTAATTATATTGAACCATTAGTTCAAAGTTTATTTAAATGGAGGTTTTTCAACTGCTGAAGTCAGCAGCAATGCTATTCATGACTCCACGCCTATGAGAACAGACCCATTTTCCCTTCCTGGAACAAATCTCAAACAATCTGAAACCTAGGACTGCAATGTTCGACTTCACGAACTAAGTGCTTACTCAGCAGGCATCCAGAAAGTAATGCATTACTCCACTTAACCATGCTAGCACTATTATCCATTTTACATAAGAATCCATAACAATAACAAGTGTATTGTTTGACATATTGCAAAACATATGGGCAAACAACAGATATTTTGTCTGACCCCTGTCAGGTAAATTAATTTCCTTAACAGTGACAAAATGTCACAAGAACAGCAAAACAAGACAACACAGAAAAAAATTATCTCCACTAGTGGAGAAAGCCTATGGCAACCCAAATATATTCAGTGAGATGAAATGTCTATGTTAAAAAATAAACTGTGCAGAAGTAATTTTCTATTCCTACTGTACAAGCTTCATCTTTTGAGTCATGTATAGTATCAAATGCTATACTTCACAGTAAACTAATTTTATGAAATCATATGGTTGTCAGAAAGAGACAGCATTATTTTATTTATTATTTATAAGGCACCTATCCAGAGCTTCATTCCATTAGAGGAATTCATTTCATTTTAACCTTATGTTTCACATGCAGTACAAATGATTATTTTTAAAAATAGCTAATGACATTATCTAAAGCCCAAAACCTAAACACGAAGCAAAGTCAAATATAAACAGGAATGATGTCCACACAAGTTTTATACAGTGTAGTTTCTAATCTTATGTATTTTTTACCAACGCAAAATACATCAATTTAGAAAATGTAATCAATGTTCTTTAACATTTGTGATTATGAGGGATTACCTTCAGGATCAAAAGCAGCACTACATGAATACCAATCTCAAATAATACTGCAAGAAGAAATTTTCTCAATTTTCTAGTCATATGACAAAATAAAGTAAATCAAGACGATTAAATCATTTAAGATTTTTGACAGGATAGGTGTATGCTTAGTTATTGACATTTGTATCTCCATTTCAACTGCCACCCAGAGTCGTTTTTCTTAATGTTGGATCTAAGATTCCAGAGATTCCTGGAACAAACATTCCTGACTTGTTTTCTGTAACAACTGTTTAAAGTGAGTAAGCTGAAGAGCTGTAAAACTGAAATGTGCAATCTAAATTTCTAAATAAAGTCAAGTCCAAACATTAAGTCCTCCAAGATTTCTTATTACTGTAAATAATCTGAAAACTTTACTGATGATCGCTCAGTCCTGCTTTTGAGAAAGAACCATTTTACCTGCTGTAACAGAAAGCTGTCTGATAATTTTGTCTTTCACAGTGAAGCAGATCAATGAATATTTGTGACAGCTGGTGCCGCGACTATCCAATAAACCAGATTCAATGTTAAACTATTGTAATTTTGTTATTGCATCTATACACTTATGTTATCCAATCAAAGACACACTCCTAAAACAGGAATACTCAGACACCAAGTTGGGATGAAGACTCTTCAATTGGATACAAAATGTCAAAGGTAATTATGTTGACTTTAATTAGTAATTATGTGTGAGGTATCCAATTTAGAAGTCTAAAATACACATTCAAAGCATCTTTTAAAATGAGCAAATAAACCTTGCCCTGCACACAAGGTTGACTTTATAACTAAGTAGTGGAGCCAAACAAAATAGGCATGGACTTAATTAAATCTGTTGTTACATGTAATTGTGTAAGGATATTTTAATTAAAGGCCAACATAATACACAACAAGCTAATGAAGACTTAACACCTGGGCTAATAAAGCCCTCCGAGAATTAAAAACAGAGGGCTTCTGGCTACACAAGGAGACAAGTCAAGGCAAAACTGACAGACACTGACCATAGACACAGCTTGATCAGTCATAAAAGCCTGAGACAGATGTTAAGACACAACATGCTGCTGTTAGGAGGGACAAAGCTTACTGCTATGTAACATTTTCAACTTGCTAAATCAACGGATTGTTACTAAATTCAGACACAGCTATGGTTGCTCATCACAGGGATAACCTAACACTTTATTGTCTATTTTTGGTAATATCCCCTTAAACTTAAATTGAAAAAACTATGTTAAGGTATCCGACATTGGTAGTAGAGACTTGGAAAACTACTGAGAGGAAACCCATCTCTAATTCCAGAGAATGCCAAATCAAAGGCAGAGGAAAAAATGTGAGCAATGTCAAAGGCAAGAGAACTGGGGAAACCCCAGTCTCAAGAGGTGCAGTGAAGAAGTTAGCACGCCAGTCTAGACCCAGACAGCCATAAAACGTGTTGAGTACTGCGGCTGGGTACAGCGATGAACTGTTAGAAAACAAGAAAGCTTGTGCTGGCTGCTACAAAAGCATTCTGGAATTAAAAACATATTTCTGTTCTTGTAAAATTCAGCAAAACAAACAGCAATATAAAGTGGTGTAACCATTACTTTTACCAATCAAAATCCTTAGCTGTACATTGAAAATTGGACCCAAGTCAAATGGCAGCTATTTTATTCCTGTCTGTTCCTAATACCATATAATGATGAAATCACTGAAAATTGTAGCTCAGAGCTTTGAAAGGTAATTTCTCACTGAGTTAGAAAAAAGCAGAACTAGTCTCAATTTTTTCATTTACTTGGAGGTTAATTTGATTACTGATGTTAGTAGTTGTCTGGTCAGAGCAAATGAGAGATGTTAGTTAAAATATAACACTTTAGCAATTTAGAGACCCATTGGCAGCTTGACTTCTTTTTCTTTTCTTTTTTTTAAACTAGAGGGGAAATATATACAGTACATAGCACAAACACTGCAGAATAAGTCTTAAAGACTAATGTAATCATTAAAGCACTAATGCTGATTGTTTTTGAGAGGTGCTGGATTGAAAGCTCTCTGATCCCTCTATTCCTGTCAAACACGTCATTGTCCTCCCTGTCACTCAGGCTCAGGTTGTGCTGGGGGATCGTCAGCTCCTTCTTTTGCCCTGCACATTCAGGCCACGGCCAAACCCTGTTGCCTCTTCACCCATATAATTAAGATCCAACTTTTCATTGTCCACACAGTTAAAATTCATCTCCAGAGTTTACTACTGCAAATTTCCCCCTCTTCAGCGTAACCTACATCAGTTTCCCTCTAATCCATTCAAAATGAAGCCAATACGATGATCTGACGAGATCATCCTACTCTTAAAATACTTCCATGACTTCACAATTTCTTCAATGGATAAAGCTGAATTTTCTTGTTCTCTCCTTTAAGACTCTACATGTCTCTGCCTCTCTGTACCCTGTTTCTCTATCTCTCCCCTAGCCAGCTCCAAGATTTTTTTCAATAATCCCAGCAGCACATGAATGCCCTTTATGAGATGGTTCAAAAAACCCTTATTTTTATTTATATCCCGCCTTAAGGCCTACTTCTTCCATGACACCTACAATTAGCCAAAATCATCTACTGGTTTATCTTAGAAAGTACTCCATCATACTCTGCACTTCATTGAGTAACCATGTAATGGTTTTGATATTATATCTGTCCTTCCTCACCTACACCTCACTATTATTTACATTATGGAATCACGTAGGCACCCCTCTGTGCAAACATGGAATATAAGTCTCTGCCCTGAAGAGTTTTCAAGCTAAATAGACATGGCAGACAAATCATTAATGGAGAAAGGATACAACATGCAAGCACAATGAATAGTGTGATGGTCAGCAAATGTCACGTTAGTGCTACAATTTGTGTTTTGTTCCCATGTTTTATTGCGGATTTGGGGGCATGGTTAAACTTTGTTGGGATAAGATTAGCTAAACAGAGACAAAGAAAGAGAGGGGAAGGAATTCACGCAGATTTAGGCTGAAAAAACGACTGAGGAAGGAGGTGGGAAGAAGTTGAAGTGGGCAGCCAAACAGCAAAGGAGAGAGAAAGTCCAGAGTAAAATCTGTAGAAAGCTATCAGGCATTGACAACCTCATCAGTGTCTGAAAGTCCCTGTAGCAGCTGCTCACCTCTGGTCCTGACAGCTGCATTTCTAGGCAGCCCATCCCAGCCGTTTCTCTTTCTTCTTCAGGCTCACATGGCTGGAGCTATATGGACCCTGAGATCCCTAAAGTAGAGGTGTCCCCTGAACAGTTCTGAGTTTAGGGTGCAGTGGGGGGAGGGGAAGAGATGAGAGGGAATTAACCCCTTGTGTCCTATCTCAACTTAGTTGTGAGCTATCTCACCTGAGATTACCAAAAAGGATGACAGTTAAAACCATGATCAGATGCCAGCAACAGCAAGAAGTCGTCTAAGAAAAAAGTTTCACATAGTTTCACTAAACAGCTATAAAATGGCAATGCCTTTCACTTGCTATTGACCCAGTTCAGATTGAACTCCTGATCTATAGGTAAAAAGCTAAGAACTGTATTCCAATTCCAGTACCTGGAGCTCAGAAAATGTAACTGACATGGATTAGACCAAGGACAAAGCCTATTAACCTGGGCGAAAAATATCTGTGCTACTATGCCAACCAAGGCCATACAATCCCACACCATATACAAATTAGGACAATAAAAGAGTGCATTACATTTTTGTACTGTTTTTACACCACTTTTTCTTTACTATAATAAATCATGAAGTATCTTTTCCTGAGCTGTCTTCAATGTCTGTCTCCTCTTCTGCCCTCTCGCCTACCCTCACACCCTTAATTACTCTCTCCTCTTACTTCTCCCACTTCTTCCCACAAAGTCTACCCAAAACATAAGTTTCTCTTCTTACCCGGATCTGGTAAACTTCTAGTCTTGGAGAGGGCTTTGTCCAGTTGATTCACTTGGATTATCAAACCCCAAAAGGTCTGTTTGATAGGTTTAGGATTCTTCTCTCCAGAATCATCTCCTTTCACTAAAGCAGTGGCATGCATACCATTGCTACCAGAATCATATGGAAGTTCAGCTGGCTTTGGAACCAGGTGATCGCGTCACTGGTTTCTTCTGTATTGGGGACCTTAATTAGTCTCAACTCGGCATGATTTCAGACTGCACCTATGTCCAGTGACACCATTGCTTTTTCCTGATCCAGTTTCATCAGGACTGATTCCCCTCAAACTCATACTCCATTCTAATGGGCAAAGCTATCACACACATAAATTACGCACACACTCTCCTATACCTGTGGAGGTGTAATCCACGTGATAAATTTAGCAGTCACTTTTGAACACCTCAGCTAATCTCTGCCAACTCCCAAAATTTATTCTAAATAGCTGCCATTTAAAAAAAAAAAAAGATCTGACAAAAATGTTTTCAACTCGTCTCTCCAAATATGGAATTTCCTTCCAAAGTTACATCTGCCCAAGTCCCAGGATGAGCCAAGATTCAGTCTGGGGATAAGAGAAGCTTTTCTATCCCTAATGTCATAATTTAAAGTATGTCATTGTGGAAATATGTAAGTAAGCTAGTAGGATTCAGAGTAGCAGCCATGTTAGTCTGTATTCGCGAAAAGAAAAGGAGTACTTGTGGCACCTTGGAGACTAACCAATTTATTTGAGCATAAGCTTTCGTGAGCTACAGCTCACTTCATCGGATGCATTCAGTGGAAAATACAGTGAGGAGATTTATATACACACAGAACATGAAAAAATGGGTGTTATCATACACACTGTACGGAGAACGATCACTTAAGATGATTACCAGCAGGAGAGCGGGGGGTGAAGGGGGGGAGAAAACCTTTTGTAGTCATAATCAAGGTGGGCCATTTCCAGCAGTTAACAGGAACGTCTGAGGAACAGTGCGGGGGGGGGGGAATAAACATGGGGAAACAGTTTTACTTTGTGTAATGACCCATCCACTCCCAGTCTCTATTCAAGCCTAAGTTAATTGTATCCAGTTCGCAAATTAATTCCAATTCAGCAGTCTCTCGTTGGAGTCTGTTTTCGAAGTCTTTTTGTTGTAATATTGCGACCTTTAGGTCTGAAATCGAGTGACCAGAGAGACTGAAGTGTTCTCCGACTGGTTTATGAATGTTATAATTCTTGATGTCTGATTTGTGTCCATTTATTCTTTTACGTAGGGACTGTCCAGTTTGACCAATGTACATGGCAGAGGGGCATTGCTGGCACATGATGGCATATATCACATTGGTAAATGTGCAGGTGAACGAGCCTCTGATAGTGTGGCTGATGTGATTAGGCCCTATGATGCTGTCCCCTGAATAGACAGTTGGCAACGGGCTTTGTTGCAAGGATAGGTTCCTGGGTTAGTGGTTCTGTTGTATGGTTGCTGGCGAGTATTTGCTTCAGGTTGGGGGGCTGTCTGTAGGCAAGGACTGGCCTGTCTCCCAAGATTTGTGAGAGTGATGGGTCGTCCTTCAGGATAGGTTGTAGATCCTTGACTGCTGAATTGGAATTAATTTGCAAACTGGATACAATTAACTTAGGCTTGAATAGAGACTGAGAGTGGATGGGTCATTACACAAAGTAAAACTATTTCCCATGTTTATTTCTCCCCCCCACTGTACTTCAGACGTTCCTGTTAACTGCTGGAAATGGCCCACCTTGATTATCACTACAAAAGGTTTTCTCCCCCCTTCCCCACCCCCAGCTCTCCTGCTGGTAATAGCTCATCTTAAGTGACCACTCTCCTTACAGTGTGTATGATAACACCTATTTTTTCATGTTTTGTATGTATATAAATCTCCTCACTGTATTTTCCACTGAATGCATCCGATGAAGTGAGCTGCAGCTCACAAAAGCTTATGCTCAAATAAATTGGTTAGTCTCTAAGGTGCCACAAGTACTCCTTTTCTTTAAGCTAGTAGGCAAATTCATAAACCAGGGAAGAGGGAAAAAAGTAACCAACCACCACTTAGTCGATCTCCCTTTCTTTAAGGCAGGTTTCATTATTAAGATGATGCAAAAAAATTCAAAATAATACAAACATTGGGTAACCAGCTGGAAAGGGCGCATACAAACCACTGATTTCTTTCAAAGTGTTTTGCAATGGTTTTGACACCCAGAGTGATATAAATGCAGTTCCCTCTAACCACAGTAACACACAAACTTCCTGTATGTAACATTTTCCTCCATAGTGCTGTTCACTGTTCTTTCATCAGACTAGGAAGTGAAAGTTACAAGAGTCCAGCTTTCTGAACACTTTAAAGAACAGGATTCTTTTAAATGTTGCCTGTTATATTTTTCCTGGAAGGAAGTAAAGTTAACAAGGCATAGGCAGTGTAAGTGTTATGTGAAAATGAGAGTCTACAGTTAGAAAAAACAAGATCAAAAAACAATTCTTGGCCTGCTAGTCTAGACAACTGGATGCAATACGCATAACGATTCATTCATAATGAACTATAGGTATCACCACAGGCAACACCTCAGTCCTGGAGGAACTTACATGTGTGGTTACCTTTAACCAGGTCAAGGAACTGTAATTCACCAGCCTGACAGTGGAGAGGGACACTTCCTCAGTCCAAGACCTGACAGGATGCTATGACCAAGAGTGACAGAACCTGCACAATGGGTCAGAAGTACTGCAAAACCTACCAAGGTCTCCATTTCAAAGATAACTTGTCAAGCAGTCAGTCATTTAAGACCTGCATAGAAGCAGTTTATTATGATGTTCTCTCATGTTTTTGTTCTGAATAGATACTTTGTTTTATGAAGGTTGGCTGTCACTGCCCTGGGGAGAAGAGGACTGCAAGTGCTGAACTGACGTCAGACTTACTCAGGTGATCAGTTAATTGCGGCCCAAACCCCAATCTAGAAAGCTGTGGGATCCTGCTCTGAGAAAGATCTCGGACCATCGCCTAATACGGGTGCCCTCAGGGAGGCCATGAAGAGGTCAGAGGTACAGTTACGTTGAGAATTGACACATACCGCTTTGTTTTTTTCAGCGTACAGAAGTGATATAAAAAGCCAAAGGAAAAAAGAACAGATTATATTATCAACTTTCCCCCCAACTTATTTATCAGCAACATAGGTTGAGGCCTAAAGGAGGAAACAGGATGCCACTGACTCATGACTGAGAGTCAAGCAAAGCACCCATTTTCAAATAACTGTGTCCAGTATTTGGTTCTATGTAGAGATATTCTATATTGTTGGGGTGGAAAGAAAGCAGACACAAAATTATCTTTATTAACATAAAGTAATTAGAAAATAAGTTATGTTCACTGAACATAAAACAGCCCCACTTTCCAATTCCCCCAGCCACTATCATTCCAGTACAAAAGACTTAAGGAAAGCAGGACAGCCAAGGTCAGGCATCAGTACTGTTCTACAAACTAAAAACAATCTCGACTAAAACAACAAACTAAGGGCCAAAATTTCTCCTAGACTAACTCCATTGATTTCTATGGTCTTATTCTAGCAGTGACTACATTCCTAAACACTTCTTTGCATTCTTCCTGAATGCACTAGGACCAACTCGTCATTCTGAGCCTGCTCCTTCATTATATTTCTGGAGTTTCTTTAAAAGACACCATTATTTAATGTGTTTAGATTGTTAAAACTTGGAAAAGAAAGGACAAACACATTTAAATCAAGTGACTTATCAAATATTTTGGTTCATGCTGATGGATTCAGTCTGTGATAGGGAATCATGGGACCTGGGTTCTGACTACAGCTTTATCATTGACTTGCTGTTAAGCCTCAGATAAATCACTTGCCTCTCAATGAAAAGGATATTCACCTTTGTAAAGCACCAACATCTATGGATGGAAAGCACTATAAAACCAGCAAGTATTAATCACATGAATAATTTAGAGAAAATTCTTTGCTCATTTTTGACTACCTTGTGATCAAAGACTGAAAAGTGGCTATGTAGAGATGGCACTTTATTACTCAGATTTATTCAAGTTGTAGTCAGAGTTATACTAAACAGAGCACATTTGATATGGGAACCATTATGAAATTAACATAAAATCTACAATGCCATTTTTACAAGTTACTTTTCAAAGAAGATCTTATAGAATTACTTAATGTGGTTAGAAAGTGTACAAAATAACTATCTTACAGAAGATAATTTAGGTAACACATGCATACTCTGTAGACTGAATAGAAACAAACCCATACTGCTTCTGTAAAGGAAAATCTTGCTTCTCTAATCTCCAGGAATTCTTTAAATATATATCAACAAAATAGTGGGTAAAGAAGAAACACTTTCAAGAAGGCCTCTGACAGTATTCCTCATAACAAGGCTGTTAAGGAAAACTAATCATGATATAAGTAGTACATTACTACTACACAAAAGAATATGGCTTAGAGATAGAGAAAATGCATATGGACTATTTTCAGAATGGCAAAAGGTTAATGGTGGGGTTTCTTACAGCTCAATACATCAGAACTAGCAGAAAAAAAGTATTTAGATTAGTCAACACTACAGAAGATTGAACTTCAAAGATATCTACAAAACCTAGATGAATGTACAGCATGATGGCTGATTAAATTTATTGTTGACAAATGCAAGGTAATGCATACTGGAAGGAATAATTTAAACTACTCATATGTATTGCTGTATTCTACATTTCCCCAACCATTCATAAGAGAGCTGAGCATTATTGTGGCTAGCTAAATAAAAAACAAGAACTTAGCAGTATTTGTAAAAGGGTGAGATATTTGTATGGATAATAAAAACATCCACAGTACAGAAGGTATATATTAAAAATAAAAAATATTTTAAGGGATGCAAACTTTCATGCTTTATGCCATATGCCAACTAGTAGGTTATAGGAATTTGTAGAAACCTTTGCTATAGCCACGTTATTCTACAGTTATATATTATGGTTTTTCTTAAACTTCCTTTGAAACATCTGGTTTTGGCCACTGTGGGAGCAGAATACTAGTCTAGATCAGTGGTTCCCAAACTAGGGGCGCCGCTTGTTCAAGGAAAGCCCCTGGTGGGCTGAGCCAGGTTTATTTACCTGCCGCGTCCGCAAGTTCAGCCAATCGCAGCTCCCAGTGGCCGCGGTTCGTCATTTTTGGCCAATGGGAGCTGCAGGAAGTGGCGCAGGCCGAGGGACATGCTGGACACCACTTCCTGCAGCCCCCATTGGCCCGGAGCAATGAACCGCAGCCATTGGGAGCTGCGATCAGCCGAACCTGTGGACACGGCAGGTAAACAAACCGGTCCGGCGCACCAGGGGCTTTCCCTGAACAAGCAGCAGCCCTAGTTTGGGTACCATTGGTCTAGATGATCACCGGTCTGATCCAGCATGGCAATTCTGATGTTACAAGGGAATAAAATTAAAATATCAAAAATATTTAGCTACAGTTCTAGAGGGTCCATAAGACCCCATGCCTTCCTTGGAACGTAAGTCCAATCCTGTTTTAACAAATAACCATATTTGTTTCTCACAGTAAAAAGAAAAGATTACTCTCAAAGCATATATAAAGAAAAAAGTTATATACTACATAATAATGGGCATGTTTATCAAATATGTGTATTTCATTCTTCATGCTAAACATAGTTCATACATTCCTGGTTTAGGGTTATCAATAACTCAACCACAGGACCTTGAATATTTATGCATCAATATGCTAACTCAGTGGCTCTCTAACTTTATCAACCTGAGGACCCCACCCCCCTCTGCTCAGCCCCAGGCCCCGTCCCCACTCCACCCTTTCCCCAAGGCCCCACCCTCGCCCCTCCTCTTCCCCCCCCCCATCTCTGCCCCTCCTCTTCCCCGCCTCCTCTCTCCCCTCCCAGCACCTCCTGCACTCTGGGAACACCTGGAGTACCCTTGCAGACCCCAGTTAAGAGAAATGTTGTGCTAACTAACAAATCCTAGGCAGGGGTACCAGTGGGGGTATGTTATAGACAACCAAATCAACCAGAGAATAGCGCAGTTACTCCTTAAACAATTGTCCAATAACATGTGGGGGGGAAACTGTGTTGCTATAGGAGACATATGCTGGAGGTCTCATTCAGCCTGTAGTAAAACATCATTGGAGTTTCCAAAAATTATAGATAATACTTTTATAACATAAAAGGCATAGCACCACACAAGGTAACTATTTTGTGCTTTATGATAAAGATGAATTAATCACAGAACTGGAAGTTGGTGATTGGCAAGGGAGCAATAATTACTTGATTACATTAACAATGAGACCAGTGGCACCTTAAAGATTAACAGATTTTTTGAATAGGGACCGGCTGGCTCACTACAAAAGCAATTTTTCCTCTCTTTGTATTGACACATCCTCATCAATTATTGGGAGTGGACCACATCCACCCTGATTTAATTGGCCTTGTCATCACTGGCTCTCCACTTGTAAGGTAACTCCCTTCTCTTCATGTGTCAGTATATTTATGCCTGCATCTATATTTTCACTCCATGCATCTGAAGAAGTGGGAGTTTTACCTACGAAAGCTTATGCCCAAATAAATCTGTTAGTCTTTAACGTGCCACTGGACTCCTCGTTGTTTTTGTGGATACAGACTAACGCTGCTACCCCTCTGATACTGGATTACATTCGATATGGACAAAGAGAGGACAGACTAAACCAGTAGATATTAAATGGCAAAAGATTTAGTTAACGCAGAGCTAAGGTTGCCCAGTGGTAGCTCGTGCCCTTCCAGAATGTCAAAGTCAGCAAAACTCAAATTTCTGAAATACAGAATTAAGGTAAATGTCCACAAAACTTTAACTCTGCCCCACCCTTGTGCTGCAATAGCCATTGGGAATTATCTGTATGCATACTAGCTGTATTCCTTGTGTTAGCTGTACTGAATTATGGAGGAATAAGCTGGAACAGGTTGGAAGAGCTCTGACTGTGACATGAGGAGATCTGGGGATTAGTTTGAGAGGCACCACAGAGCTGTGACTGTGATATAAGGAGATCTGCATCTGAGTCCCCATAAATGTCATCTAAAGAAAGAACTGCATATGTACCTTCAGGTTCCAGTCTGCATCATTGCAATGCAGAATTGTATAGATTGTGTCCGTAGACAAAGGTACGGTCAGTAGTGAGGTGGGATATCAAAACAGTCTGTGGATTTAATGATGGGTGGGAGAAAGTAGAGGTTTAAGTGACATCTTATGTTCAAGCGTGAAGGGGTCATAAAAGGATATAATGTGGTTGTTAAATTTAACAGGTGTGGTCTTCTTCTGGGGGAGCAGGCACAGCATTTGAGTGTAAGACAAATGCAGGTAGTGCCTGTCCACTAAAGCGAAAAGGCAGAGTGCAAGTATGTGCACTATGGGCATTGTGGTGCATTGCTCAAAGAGGACAGAGCATTTTCCTTAATTCTATATTTCATGGTTTTCAGAAGTCTGAGTTTTGCTGAACTGAACTTTCTGGAAGGGCACAAGCTATCATCAGGCAACCTTAACTTTGTGTTAATTAAGATTTTTGTCATTTAATTTCTGTTTAAAAACCAAGAAAGAGAAAGTTTGTTGGTAGGAGTTAGTGGTCATTAAGATAGTTGTAGATCCCACCTTGGTTTTCAGTTCATATGCTACTGTGACTACGTAATAATCAAAAGCCCTAGCTTTTAATAGTGCTTTTCATCAGTACAACTCAAAGAACTTTACACCTGTATCCCCATTTTCATTTAACTACTCATGAAAACATAAGCAGCAGAAGCAAAGACTTTGGAAGCAGGGTATGGGACTAAGAAGGGTGCAGAGTCACCTCCCTATCTTGTGAGCCAACAGAGAGCCCATGAGTAGCTTTTTGAAATAGCTTTTGCTTTCAATTGATCTATTTGTAGCTTCATTTGAATTATGAAATCACAAAGTATAAAAAATATGCACATACACACCCTGCCACATGTGTATGTCTAACAAATGACAGTTACTGTTGTCATGCTTAATTTAATCTGCACACTATAGTTAAAACATAGGTTCACAAACCATAAAAGGGCAGGCGAACATAATTCATCAGCTCAGAAGTACCTAAAGTTATTAATTTAGAGTATGAAGCTGTAAAAATAATCAAATTCTTGAGGCAACAAATTCTTCATCACAGGGGATTTCTCCCTCAGTGCATGCCTGGCATACTCTGGGTGCCATCACAATACAAATAATAGAAAAGCCTGCTGAAAATTGACCAACCATTATCAATGAACTTTATATTCCACTTCATTGCTTTCACCTCTGTACTTCAGAGGGACAGTAGCTAGAGCCTTCTGATACCAAAACTGGAGATTTCCATACCAGGTGGGAAATACGTTCAACAATGGACCTCTCAGCAATGACAGTAAGCCATGCATTTGTTATATTTTCAAAATACAAAGAGGTTTGAAAACAGTAAAATCATTAGGTTCCTTTCTCTGTGGGCTATTATCAAGGAATATAAAATCCCAACCAGCCAAGCTCCAAATATAACAGTATGTGATGACTCAAAGTGAGGTATGCATACATCATATGATGTGAGGTTACTAATTCCATTTGATCTCTCTAAATTTTTTAATTAAATATTTTCAGTGTCAACAATGTAGACAAGATTTGTTTGGAAAACATTTGTAGAGTTTTTTTGGCCTAAAAACCTTGACAGAGATAATACAGGTAAACAAATAACTCCTGTGTAATAAACAACAGACCTAAAAATAACATCCATCAATGAGCACGTTTTACAAAAGCAAAGAAGATGGTCACTGGTGTAACAATGCTTTTCTTACATTGAGCTTTTCATCCATAAATCTCAAAGGTAGGTATTACCACCAATTTTTGCCATTGGGGAAAACGGAAGTACAAAGAAGTGTATTTCACATGTCACACAGGAGGCAAGTGGCAGAACTGGGGAAAGAACCCAGGTCTCCTGGCTCCGACTTAGTGTTCTACCCACCAGAACATGCTTCTTCCGTAAACTAGATGAATGGTTTCTAAATGTTTACAAACATGTACAATCACAGCACTAAGGCAAGATGCCAATATGGCAGCAGCAAAACTTTTCCTAGGACTAGTCCACAAAGGCTCCATGATGCAAAAAAAGGCCATAAGGATCTTAATAAGCTTATGCTCAAATAAATTTGTTAGTCTCTAAGGTGCCACAAGTCCTCCTGTTCTTTTTAAGGATCTCTAGCCAAACCAAACTACTTATGGAGATATAGTACAGCACTCTAAGAGTATACAGCAGTTTATAACAGTTGAAAGTGTGCTAACAACAGTCCTTGCCTTGAAACTGATGCTAAGTAACTCAAACTACTATACCCAAGAGAAGAAGAAAACAAATATGAAGGGAATGGTTAAATGTCTGAAACTGCGTTTTTTAAGGCAACAGACTGAGAATTAGAGTGAACTGAAACCAAAAGGTGAAAAGAACCAGGATGGTGGAGGAGAGGTGTTAGGGAGGGAAGGAAAGAAGGAAAACCTAACTTCTGTGAACTATTTATAAAGGACTGGGAGGAACTCTGACGTTTTTAACTTCCCAACAGTGGAATGAAAATATAGCAAAAAAAAAAAAAATCCAGGGAGGAAAATTTGATGACAGATCATGCCCCCTACTCCCTACCCACTTCCACAGCCAGGAATGAAAGGGACACGGGGAAAAAAATCTGCTTGACACTGTCTGCTCTCAGCTTGTAATAAATTAACCTCCAGGCACCAATCAGTTCCCCAAAACGACCCTGGGGAAGTTTCTGTGAGGCGAGAGAGGGGCAGCCTACAGCAGCTCTAGCATACAGGCCTCACCGCCACTTCCTAGCGCCCCTGCTGCAACTCAGGCACAGCTGGGGGGTGAGAGAGGCCTGGGGCGAAGGGGGCAGGGAGGGAGGTGAGTGGGGCGGGGTCACTTTTATTGCAGGAGACTGGGGTGGAGGAGGGCAGTGGGTCAGGCTGGGGGGGGAGGATAAGATGCTCTGGGGCTGGTTTTACCTGCTGCGGCCGCTGCGGCATGACGATCTGGTTCAGCCTCTCTCCCTCCCCGCCTCCCTCCCTGTCTGTGCTGCCCAGACCCACGCCGGCCCGGCAGCGACCCGCCAGGAAACCAGCGCAGAGAGGGGGGAAGGGGACGGGCTCTGCCCGCACACAGACGTACGCGCGCGCGTGGCACCGCCCCCTCCCGCACGCAGGCAGGCGCGCGGCAGGGAAGCGGAGGCCGCCCACCCCGGCTGCGGAAGCGCGCCTGCTCGCGCTCGGCCGGCCCGACCCCGCTCCGGGAGCAGCCCGGGGAGAAGCTTCCTGGGCGGGGCCGAGCGGCGCGGCGGGGCAGCCTCCCCCATCTAGCAGGGCCGGAGGGTGGGGGCTGTGAGGATGGAAGCTTGGGTTGCCAACTTCCTATTTGCGGTACACTGATTACTGTTGCCCCGCCCCTTTCCCGAGGCCCCTCCCCTGCCCCCTCCAGCCCCCTCGCTCGCTGGCTCTCCCCAAGCGTGGGCGATGTGGGAACAGTCGCGTCTCCTCCTTCTTTCCCAGCAGGGAGGCCAGCACAGTGGGGCCTGACCATGAAGCTTCATGACCCTGTGTTTTAGGGTGGGGTGGAGGCCTGTGTATGAATCATGTTATGAAGCAACCCACGCTCCTACCCTCAGTCAGGACCCACCCCGGCCACAAGACCAAGTGACAGATCCACCCTGACGGCCTTGTGTTGAGCAGAGACATTCCCCAGCTGGTCATGCCCAGAGAGAACTGAAAATTGAATTGTGACAGAGAGCAGAGGTATCAATCTGTGGTGAGAGAAGATGGCGTTGGATAGGATATGCTGCCAGAGGGGTGTGATCCCATGCACTTCATCGGTCACTTCACGAGACCATATGTTTGAAAATCCCATGTAATATGGGATACTGTGAAGCTAGTGCTGGCAAAAGTGCTTTGAGAGCCTTTGAAGACAGTGGTATAAACATACAACGTATTTTATTATATTAAATTGCACAGATGTCAATTTTACATTTATTCAGAGACTTTTACCCTGGGGGGATCTCAAAGCATTTCTATATATATATACACAATATGCCTACAGTTTAACCAGCTGTGAGGTGGAGTTGGCATGTAGGCCCACAGTTTAAAATGAGATAATTTAAAGTGAATTTCATTCACTGGTCCTTTGGCAATGACTGACCAGCCTCAGACATACCTGGAAAACTCCTTGGCAAATTAAGAGACTTTAAACACTTTTAAAATTAACTCCCAGTGAAAGAAAAGTGCAAGTAGCTTGGTCATGCTCATAGAATCATAGGCTTGGAAGGGAAGGGATAGTTCAGTGATTTGAGCATTAGCCTGCTAAACCCAGGCTTGTGAGTTCAATCCTTGAGGGGGCTATTTAGGGATCTGGGACAAAAATGGGGGATTGGTCCTGCTTTGAGCAGGGGGTTGGACTAGATGATCTCCTGAGGTCCCTTCCAACTCTGATATTCTGTGAGGTCATCTAGTTCAGTCCCCTGCAGCCACCATGGGATCCCAATGTTCTTGTTTTATACTTCACCTATCATAAAGACCCCTAATTCTTGCCCTGTGAAAAAGAGTCAGCTGGTCATTGTCATACAGTGTCTTGTTGGCTACTATCATTTGTGCACCCCTCTGCTTGCCAGGAAATGAAATACTCATATTTGCCATGAAGAAGAGCTCGTGTAGCTTGAAAGCTTGTCTCTTTCACCACCTAAGTTGGTCCAATAAAAGATATTACCTCATCCACCTTGTCTCTCTTCTAGCCTGGCACCAACACAGCAATTTCAACACTGCAAACATACTTTTCTACAAGCTAGTAATTATTCAGATGAGGCAAAATATCTGACTTTCCAAGTCAGACTTTTGTATCAGGGCATGTCTGCTTGAGTGTATCAAAAAGATACTTTCCTTAAATAAGAGGTTCATTTTAGGAATTCATTAAATCTTTTTACATTTGTTTGCCAGTGGCCCCTTTCTCCATTAGAAATATTCCAGAATTTACAAATTTACAAGTCTGTGCCACTTGAAGGAGGTTCATTTAACTTGCAAAAAAAATTAGCAACATACATAATGACCAATATATTTATTATTATTTAAAAGTCAAGTAAACATAAATTTCCTGGGTTGTATTATATTAGAATAGAGTGGTATTTTGATATCAATATAGGTATGAACTAGGAAGAAAAGTTGGCCAGTTCTAGTACCAAAATTTTTTTATAAAATATAACACATTCATCATGTAAAATATACCTGTAAGGTGTCTTGTTATTCTCCTTATCTCAAGAATTGAGCAAATTCCTCTAGGCCATTTTTGGTTATTGAAGAACACTTAGCTATTTAACTTTGCAAAGGATTTTCTTAAGAAGAAATCTTACCTTCTTAGCAGCCTAATAGTGTTCTTAATTCCCCCAGCTTTTGACTTAAAAAAGAAACCAATGTAAATACTAGATTGCTGGCAATGGTGTTTTGCAGCAGCTTGCTTCAACTTTCTGCCCTAACTTAAGCAGAGTAAAGTTTCAGAGTAACAGCCGTGTTAGTCTGTATTCGTAAAAAGAAAAGGAGTACTTGTGGCACCTTAGAGACTAACCAGTTTATTTGAGCATGAGCTTTCGTGAGCTACAGCTCACTTCATCTATGCATCCGATGAAGTGAGCTGTAGCTCACGAAAGCTCATGCTCAAATAAACTGGTTAGTCTCTAAGGTGCCACAAGTACTCCTTTTCTTTTTAGAGTAAAGTTTGTAAGCTTACTATAATAACAGCAATTTAAAGTTAACTGTTACCAATTTGTTTGTTTGTTTTAAAAAAAAAACCTGCTGAATATACACAAGATTTTCCTTGATATCCCTCATTTCACTCCGATCACTGTATTTTCTGTGAGAGATCTAAATTTCCATTTGTCTCTTCTTACATTTACTTAGTGTTATAGAGGATCCTGATTATATTAAAAACTATGTAATCAGCCATCTAATATTTGTCTAAAGTGTTTTAAAATGTTGGGCAAAATAAATGTTTTTAAATGTTGGGCAGCTGAGATGGGTAGCTCACACTACCAGCAAATGTTGGGCAACTGAGTTGGGCAGTTTCACAATAGATGTTCTCAACTACCCAATGGAGAAATGGTAGTAGTGAATTATCAATACAAAGTACAATTTTTGCCATAGTAGCTATTTAACCATATGCAGTCAATATATCTGGATACCGTGGTGACTCATGCACTAGCAATATATATGCCGCTACATAGTTTCTGTCTTTGGATTGCTGTAAAAGCACGCAGACTGATAGATGTAATATATTTGGGGGAAAACCTTTATGAGAGAATTATAGCATATTCTGTACACAGGATGTAACATTCACACAATTCACTAACTACAATCTTAGGTCATAATCTCTACTGGGGCTATTGAAGAATCTCTTTTATAAACTTGCAGAGTTGGACTGCTACTGTTTTTATATGAAATATTAAGATAAACGCACCTATATTTGGAAATATATTCCAACCTGGTACTCAAGACAGGCAATTGCTAGTTGTCTATATATAGGTCATTTACTGTTACAGTCACATGTTATACCCACATGTTCATATGCACAGCATAATTGAGAAGACTGATGTTTATAATTAGGTATTTATAATTTTATGGAAAAATTACCCTTTGGACAGGAACATTTGTGTATTTCAACTCTAAGGCTTGATCTACACTGGGGGGGAGAAATCGATCTATGTGAATAACGTAGCTGAAGTTGACATACTTAGATCTACTCACCATAGTGAGTGCAGTCTTCACTGCAGTGTGTCGACTGCTGACGCTCCCCCGTCGACTCCACCTGCGCCTCTCTCTCCGGTGGAGTACAGGAGTCGACACGAGATCACTCGGGAGTTGATTTGTCGTGTCTGGACTAGACGCAATAAATTGACCCCCACTGGATCAATTGCTGCCTGCCAATCTGGCGGGTAGTATAGACATACCCTAAGTGTGAGTTTTTACGGGGGAGTTTGGTAAAATTCTATTTGTCTGTGAGTTACCCAGGTATGTAAAAGTAGATTTTATATTTTAAATTCATTTTTTCTGGTGCTGTTTTTGCACTTAAATAATGTAGGCCTTAATTCTGCAAAGACTTACAGACATGCTTAACCTTCCAAATGAGAATAGTCCTATTGACTTCAATGAGGCTGCTTACATGCATATGCCTTTGCAGGATCAAAGCCTTAAATGGTTTTGTTCTGATAGTTTAAGATTGCCCTGCATAGTCCTCAGTGAGGATAGCTTGCAGAGAGCCAGTTGCAAGATCATGGCTAATTTAGGAGTAAGCAAGGCTAGCAAATCCTGACTGACATTTGTGTTGATCACTTCCAGAACTCTCACCTGGTAAGGGACTGGAAGAAACTCAGTCTGCATGTGTCCAAAATCCCTGGCATTTGGATTCCCCAGTTTGTTCACCAAAGATATAGAAAATAATATAGAACATATGTGTAGGTTAGCAAGGTTACAGCTTGTGTTGCAATCATATAGATTTCCTGGTTTTTTACAAAATGTCAGATGCAATGTCTCAACCTAGTACTCACAGCTAGTACTTGTGGCTTAGTCAATTTATTTCTTTCAATCAGAATGCAATAGGTACCACAGCTGACACATGAAAACTGTCATAAACACATCAGACCTGTGAGACCATTGTATTTTAACTTGAAATAATACTATTTTCCACTAATATAATGCATTGCATTGGAGGATCTCAGCACACTTTTACAAATTCTAACTGGTTAAGCCTCTCCTGTGGATTACTACAAATCAGCAACATTCCTGCAGAAAAGAGCCAGGTTTTTGTGGGGTTTTTTTTTTCGTTTTGTTTTGTTTTGAAGTGTTGCTGGTAGTGTGAGCTATTCTAAGCACACACATTTAAAACATTCAAGAATAATTACATTGATTTTGAGTGTCAAGGAGCTCCCCCTGTGAAGCTCTACCCATAGAATCCTGTTTGACATCACAAGAGGAACACATGCAGCCTTCAACTTGCATTGTAAAGAAATCACTCATTCATTTGTAACAATTTTTTCTTCAATCTTTTTAATGGTTTTTCAGCAATAAAACAAGCTTTACACTAATTCTGGTTCTATCTGATTCAAAGAATAGTTTTAATACTTTATGTCCCTTTCACTCTTCATCTCTGCTCACCTGCCTGCATCCAACACTGGGAATAACAGCATAGGAAATTCCTTGTTGGTCTTGTTGAATGTGTGAATCCAACTTTTGCTTTTAAATTATAAGTTGGTTTTGCCATAAACATGCAGATTTTAACTGAAATATTTGACTCTTAAAATATTTATTTTTAAGGGAGTTCAGATCGGTTATCATTTCAGTCAGTCTTCATGTCAGATGCACAAGAGTCAGTCTTATCCACCTACTTCTGTTTATGCCTTCCAGGCAACTAACCAAAATACACTGCCTATATGCTGATAGGGAACCACACAGCTGTGCGTTTTAAGCAAAGTGCATATCATGATTTTTTTTAAACAATATTTACAAAAAGAAAATTCATCATGCAATATATTTTGATAAAAGAGCATCATTGTCTGCTTCTCCAACATAGTGCAGAGATTCAGTGGAGAGCTATCAAGAAGGAAGAGCATGGAACGATGTATTGAGGTGGAAAGATTATAGTTCAGCTGAAGTACAGCTAAGATGGGACATAACCATCTACTTCTTTTGAAAGGAGCAAAAACAATTGCCCCAAACCTAAAACAGATAGCAAGTGGGCAGACTGCTGCACCTGCCTGGTATGGTGCACCATACTTGTTGCAGGATTAAGGCTATGAGGAGGAATAATGGGTTGCAAGTAGGGTGACCATACATCCTGTTTTGTCTGGGACAGTCCCTTTTTTAAAGCCCTGTCCCAAATTTTTTTTTGCAAAAGTGGGCATTTGTCCAGTTTGCTCTTGCCAACTTGATCAGTTCAAACATCTATGAATGTTAATAATTTTGGTCCTGATTCAGTCAAAAACACTTAGGGCTGGTCTACAGAGGGGTTTAAATCAGATAATGTTGAATTAAACTGGTTTGAAAATGCTTGTGTGCGCACAACTCTCAATTAATTATAGCGCACTAACTCTGTATTTATTGGGAACTCTGAAGTCCTCTTTCAAAGTGAACTAAGATTGCAGCAAATTTAGTTCAGTGTGTTGTTCATGGGCACTCAGTGCTGCTGTGCACTATTTTGGCAGTCTTCCAACAGCGATCCCACAGTGCTTTGTGAGCAACCGTTAGTGACTTATCTGTTTACCTGTCCACCCTCCACTGCTCTGTTATAAAGTTGACCAAATGTTCCTTTCCCCAGTTAAAAACAGGAGTGGGGCCAGAATTTGCCCATTTGCTACTGGATTCAAGTATATCAGCATTGCTGCAATAATAGTCCAGAAGCCCTACAACGTGCCTCGAGCTGCTGCTTGGAGCCATGCTGAGACCCTGGATCTCGTTGCCGTCTGGGGAGAAGTGTCAGTACAGGAAGCTCTTGTGTTTAGTCCCTGGAATAAAGATTTTTATGTGGACATTGCTAGGCAGATAACCACTAAGACAGAGGTGGGCAAACTACAGCTGTGGCCTGCAGGACCATCCTGCCGGGCCCTTGAGCTCCCGGCCGGGGAGGCTAGCTCCAGCCCCTCCCCCGCTGTCCCCTCTCCTCTGCAGCCTCAGCTTGCCGCGCCGCCAGCGCTCTGGACGGCGGGGCTGCGAGCTCCTGCTGGGCGGCACAGCGGTGTGGCTGGCTCCGGCCGGGCGACGTGGCTGCCAGCCCTGCTGCTCTGAGTGGCATGGTAAGGGGGCGGGGAGTGGGGGGGTTTGGATAAGGGGCAGCGGGTTCCGGGAGGAAGTCAGGGGACAGGGAGCAGGGGGTGATTGGATGGGGAGGAGGTTGTGGAGGGGGGCTGTTGGATAGGCGTGGGAGTCCCCGGGGGCCTGTCGGGGGGCGGGGGTGTGGATAAGGGTCGGCACAGTCAGGGGACAGGGAGCGGGGGGGCAGTTGGATAGGGAGTAGGATCCTGGGGTGGGCGGTTAGGGGCAGGGGGTCCCGGGAAAGGGCAGTCAGGGGACAAGGGGCAGGGGGGGGTTGGATGAGTTGGGGGTTCTGAGGGGGGCAGTCAGGGAGTGGGAAGTGGGGGGAGAGCAGGCTGTTTTGGGAAGCACAGCCTTCCCTACCCAGCCCTCCATAGAGTTTCGGAACCCTCAGGCCAGAAAGTTTGCCCACCCCTGCACTAAGGGCTACAATCAGGATACTGATCAGTGCTGGATAACAGCAAGCAGCTCAGGAGAACTTACATTCAAACCAGGGATCCCGGGAAAAAGTCCAGCAGTGGAAAAGTGACCTGTCCATTTTTGGAGGAGCTGAACAGGATTTTGTACAATTACATGACTACTCAACCAAGAAGGTTGTGGGCCCTTCTGCCTGCTTCCCACCCTCTACCCCCAACTCTGAGGAAAACCATCAAGATTCATTGGCGGATGAGCATGAGGAGGCCAGTGAAAAGCTGTCCCATGAAAGCCAGGTGCCTGACAGCAATTCAAAAATGGCGCTGGTCCACCTGGAAAGGAAGCATGGGTCGGAGACAACAGAAGCATGGGATTTTCTAAAATTTTAACTGGCCTGGCTTCTGCTATGCATCCCAAAATGCAAAGTGAGAAAAATCCCAGAATGCATACTGCTGACTGGCTAGGCGAAGGGCCATGGGATACCCTCAGAGAACTCCCCATGCTTAGTATGCAGCAAACTGCTGCCATGTGTACACAGTGATGAGAACTGAAAGTAGGGATAGTGTCCCGTGTGCACGCTATTACTGCAGCTTAAGTATTGCCAGTTAAATAATACGCATCAATCAGTCTGGTTTAAAAAAACCCTCACTCCAGTAGATAGCCCTTAGGCATGTGCTTAAGTCTCATTGATTTCACTAAGGTTTAAGTGCTTTCCTGGATCAAGATCAGTTAAGCACCTCACATAAAGATACTCATGTGCGTAAATTGTTCGTGGGACTGGGGCCTTAGTGTGTGGAATAGATTCTGAGAAAAGTTTCGGCAGCTGAGTTATTTAAAACTAGAGCAGACCTAGCACTAAATAACAAGAGGTTGCAATTCTGCATTGGCATGGGGATGGAAGATGCAACCCTAGTCTTTCATATCCACAATTCAGTGATCAGCATACTAGCACTGTGCTGATGAACAACAGCCAGTGAATCAGATTGCAATCAGTGTACATGACAATGGAGCTAAGTGAAGTGAAACTCCAATCTGTGTAGGAAAGGCTGCACTTCAGCAAAAAATCAGAATCTTAAAAATATTTTAGACAAAGCCTGCATATTATGGCAAAATTAAACTGCAATTTAAAAATAAAAATCAGATTCATTTCCACATCATTTGCAAGGCCAAAGAAAGTTCTCACAGTGCTGTTGCCAGCACATGGTGGCAGCTGGGGAAGGGGAAATAATGGAGGGGAAAATAACACTGACCTTATTTATTTTAATAAGAAATAAATTGAAATATTATTGCTGATAATCTATTTAAACAAGCTGTTTGAATAAAGCAATCACATAGCAATTAATATTTTTATCTTGGTAATTGAGGGCTGCTTATGTCACCTTTAAGATACAATACGTCTCATTTATTCATTTATTCCATTTTAAATAAAAATACCTTCCAGATCACAAGATACATGACATTTCTAATACTTTAACCAGATAAATATCTCTCTGTAGGGAAAGTCTTGTATGCATCCTATGTTAAACCCCTGATAGAGAAGCATGATTTTTAAGTCCAATTTTATTAGTAGTTAGTAAGCAAATTCAAAGGGCCTGATCCTGCATTGCTGACACCAGAAATAATACGCAGCACACTGGTAATTAGATTAAAGGCCAAGGCTGCAAGCAACCATTATTGAAATCCAATCATTCAAACTGCAGTGTTACCCAGCAGTTAATAGTCCCTGTGGTACTAAATAATATGAAGCTTGAGGGTACTTACTGCATGCCTAGATAACAATCAGATGCAACCCCTCCACAAGCTGCAAATCACAAACCGTACTCTCTGTACATAAGAATGGGATTCTCCTCTATACCCCTTGCACACCCAGACCCTGTCCTTAACATACCCGTTCCCAAACCTATGAAAAATTATTGGAAAGGAAACCACAACAAATCAACTTCTACTGAAGACGACTCCACCCTGCCTCCATGCTCGAGGCCAATACCCATGTCCACAGACTGCACACCAGCACTGTGCCTCTGCTCCCGCCTCTGGCTCCTCTCTCAGCTCCCAGAACCACAGCATTCTCTTTTTGACTCAGCCCTCCCCCTCGGTTGTTGTCTGTATTTCCCCCTTCTGGGGGTAAGTATCTCTCTCCCATACTCTAGCCATTTCCCCAGTGGCAAGTGGGGGTGGGAGGGAACCTGGGCCCACCCACTACTCCAGGCCCCCAACTCAGTGACTCTGTAAATAGCAGCCTCCTGCTGCTCCTCTGTAACCTCGGTCATTGCAGCTCTGTTTCCCTGGGACATTCCCTCTATTCCCCATGGCCCCAGCACTTTCTTTGCCCTTATCTCAAGGCCTCAGCTGCCCTATCCAAGGTGCTTACAGTTCTCCCAGCCATCTAGGAACACAGTTCTTACTCCCTCAGCTCCCGACAGCAACTGACCCTACTCTGCCCTGCAGCTCTTTTTATATGGGCCTTCTGGGCCCTGATTGGCTGTTCCTCGCAGCCCCTCTCCTATTGTCTGCTTCCCACGCAGCCTCCCCAGGGCTCTAGTAACCCCTTCTCTGCCACTGTGGGGCGGAAGCCCCATCACAATTAATCAGTAGCCAACAAAAATAATAATGGAGACAGAGTTCTTCTCTTTGTGTTGAAAAATTCAGATTCACACCCATTAATGATAAGAGTTGTTTTAGAGAAATTCTGAAAAGGGTCACCCCTTTAATCATCTAATAAATGATTCGCTGAAACCAGCCATTGAGTCTGAGCATTGAAGTCAGTGAGAGTTTTTCAACTGATTTCAGTGGGAACAGAATTGGCCCTCTTTTTAGTACAGTACTTCAAACAAATATATACAGTACTGCCAATCATTCTGATCAAACACTCTCTCAGAATCTATTGCTACTGACTATTATTGGAGATGAAATATTTTGGGCACAACTAATAATATTCAATACCTTGTTCATATTGTCTGATAGGAGCTTATATTATGAAGTGAATCTGATCTCCATGAATGATTTGTTTCATCACCTCACTCATTCTGTTGGTTAACATTTTAGGTATTATTGCAATAAATTAGAAAAATAAGGTGACAAATTGAACAATCAAGTAGATATTTTATCATTTTCCAATATAAATATTATAATAGCATCACAAGTTGATTTATGCCTGTGGCTCTGTTTAAAAAAAAAAAAAAGGGTCTGTAGCATCAAGGGGCCCACGGCTTCAAAGACAGTACAAAAAAATTCTGGTGGATAGTCATCTTCTCCTGGTGTGTTACCAAGTGTTAACTATTTCATTGCTTCTTTGAGATTTCATCCAGTATAAATGGGCCATCTTTCTAATCCTTTGGTTTAAGAAGACACATAAAATTTAAGATTTTAATTTTTCAGCCCCAAAATTTGGGTTTCATCTCCAGATGCTCTAGTCTCAGATTTATATAGTCTCATAATATGCCTTAAAGATATCACTTATCTCATTCTTATTTGTTCATTATCACCCTTTGTTTTGTATAAATTGCAGCTATGCTGAGATTTCTCTTCCCATTTTATTTAAACAGTTAACCATTTACCAGTTTTATTTGAATTATAGAAAAATGTATTTGCTCTCTAAAATTAATTGGCTTCTTTAACAGCAATATTATTCAATAGTGCCTTAATCTGTATCAATTCTACATAAGCTTTTTACTATGGGAGTTTTAGATGTTCTAATTTTTTTATTGTTAGCTTTGTTAATAGCTCCAATTTTTCCTGCCTTTGGCATTTCCTAATTTCATGACATACACCTGAAAATCCAGCTTCTGAAAGTCACTTTGAAAGCCTTCAATATATATGATATGATGCCGAGCCCAAATTAAAATTTATATATTCCTTGATTTTCGTTTGAATAGCTATTAGAAATCCTTAAATGATAGCGTACTGAATCTCCAGTACAACTCCTTTTTATTCTCATCTGTTCGTATTATCTCTATTATTCCAGTTGTGTGTGATCACGTAAAAAGAAACCATGCACCTTCATTCTCAATATATTCCCAAATAGTTTTTTGTCTATGCAAAAATATCCACTCTCACATAAGGCTGATTTACCTCAGAATAGGAAGCCTGATCCAACACTCAGTGAAGTCCACGTTCATAGTTACTCATGTGCATGTGTATAGAATCAGGAATTCAACTTCCTTTATTTTCTTTCCATGTTATCTCCTGTCTCTATTCCATAACTGAACTTAAATAATTACTTTTCTTACACAATTTCCATGAAAAATATAACAAGAAAACCTAAAGATCAGGTTCTGCTAACTTTCCTCCTGTTGATTAGTACTTTCCTCCTGGAGTAGTCTCATTGAAAACAATGGAAATCCTAGGTACTTCCTAATGAGTAATGGTGGCACAATGTGTCCCCATGAGGGCAGCAAGCTCATCAAAAATAATCATAATTCCTTCCGGTATTTCCCAAAGAAGCAAAAGAACTTCCAAGTGTATATTTTAATTTATCTACTGATTTTTTTTATTTTTGTTTGTTGAATATATTTTAATGAGGTGATATAGGAATCTACCCCAGTATTGTGTAGAATTGACCAGTGCATTGGGAGACTATTAATTAAGCAGATCATTGAAGAACTCTGTGCTTTCACCTATGACACAAGTCTTTTAGTGATTTACTTGAGAAATACTCCAATTTATTATTAATAATAATTATTTGTATTACCATAGCACTTAGGAACCCTCTTCAGAGATCAGGATGTGGACATTTTCTAATTTAATTCCTTATTTTTTGTCATATAGCTGTGATGATTCAATTATTAATGTAATCACTTTGTTTTATTATTCTTTTGCTGGCATTATTAATCAGTAACAGCTTTATAATATTGGTCCAAATTGTTACAAACACCAAAGCAAAGTATGACGAAAACAGACAAATAAGCAACGTACCATAAAAAGTAAACTACGATTGAATAACACAATACTTGCTGGTCTTTTTTTTTGAAGGCTGCATGGTAATACAAGATCCATTCAGGACTGGAAAGAAGCGACTTGCATGAGTCAATCTGATGTGTTATCAGTTTCATTTTTAAAGACAAGCTAACAAGATGTTTATTTTAATGTGTCTGTCCCATATAAGGCAGTGCAAAAATAAGTATCAGTTAAAAGGATATCCGCATTCTCAGGCTGCCAAAATGGCTTACCTTACATGTTAATTTGTGTACACAGTATTTCTTTCACTGTCATTAGTTTTATTTAAACTGACGTTTCTCATGCTGGCTGAAAGGTAGACTGCTCCAATATGTTTTAAGCTCTTTTTGCCATGGGTTTTGCTGCCTGTCTCGATTCTCTTTTTGCCTCGATAAAAAAATAGTTGCAACAAGAACGTGCCTGTCTTTACATTGGGGGATTGGAATTGAATTTCTGGGCCAGATTCGTATAGCTCCTTTGGCTTCAGTACAGTTATGCCTATTTACACTAACAAAATGACTGTTTGCCTCCTCATCACATCAACCATCCCTACAAAAGGTGCAGCCATTTATAGGCCCGAAGTGTCAGCAGCTGCTATAATCCATTGACTGTAGTAGGAGCTCATTCCCCTGAGTTTCTCATACAAGAGTGATTTGGACTATTTTATCTGCATAGTTGCATTGCATCACAGCAGGGTACGGTTCTGCTGCTTTCTGTGCTTTGTAGTCTTGGAAGAATTCATTTTTAAAAATATATACCTATATAATTTCAATGGATGATATCAATGTGTATTTTAAGCATTTGTTGAATTTTTAAAGTTGCAGGAAATTATAGGGAGAAGTCAGACAATAATTATTTAATGAAAGTAGATGTTGAAATTCTAAAAGTTAAAGCTTTATATAACCATTAAAACATGAATTGTCACCACCATATATACAAATATACAAAGTAAATATTCTTAAATAAAACTAAGAAGTTCTCAAGCAGCATTTTTCTTACTTTGCCTATCTGTAAATTTCTATCATCATTGATGGAAATGTCTTTTGTTGATTTGTGTGTGCACAGTGAAATCGATGCTTATTGCCATATACCGATAAAAATCTAATTCTCCCAAGCCTATGTGTACACCTTGCAAAGGAGGACAGGATTCACTCCTCTGCAAATGCCATCCAGCCTATAAATATCAAGAATAGGGCTGTCAATCGATTAAAAAATTTAATGGCGATTAATCGCGCTGTTAAACAACAATAGAATACCATTTATTTTAAATATTTTTGGATGTTTACTACATTTTCAAATATATTAATTTCAATTATAACACAGAATACAAAGTGTACAGTGCTCACTTTATTTTTTTATTACAAATATTTGCACTGTAAAAAAATGTATTTTTCAATTCACCTCATACAAATACTGTAGTGCAATCTCTATCATGAAAGTTGAACTTACAAATGTAGAATTTCGTACCAAAAAAATGCACTCAAAAATAAAACAGTGTAAAACTTTAGAGCCTACAAGTCCACTCAGTCCTACTTCTTGGTCAGCCAGTCACTCAGACAAACAAGGTTGGTTACAATTTGCAGGAGATAATGCTGCCTGCTTCTTGTTTACAATGTCACCTGAAAGTGAGAACAGGCATTCACATGGTACTGTTGTAGCTGGCGTTGCGAGATATTTATGTGCCAGACACGCTAAAGATTCATATGTCCCTTCATGCTTCAACCACCATTCCAGAGGACATGCTTCCACATTGATGTTGGGTTCTGCTTGATAACGATCCAAAGCAGTGTGGACTGACTCATGTTCATTTTCATCATCTGAGTCAGATGCCATCAGCAGAAGCTTGATTTTCTTTTTTGGTGGTTTGGGTTCTGTAGTTTCCACATCAGAGTGTTGCTCTTTTGACTTCTAAAAGGATGTTCCACACCTCGTCCCTCTCAGATTTTGGATGACACTTCAGATTCTTAAACCTTGGGTTGAATGCTGTAGCTATTTTTAGAAATCTCACATCGGTACCTTCTTTGTGTTTTGTCAAATCTGCTGTGAAAGTATTGGTAAAATGAACATGTGCTGGGTCATCATCCGAGAATGCTATAACATGAAATACATGCAAAATGTGGGTAAAACAGAGCAGGAGACATACAATTTCCTCCCCCCCCCCCGCCCCAAGGAGTACAGTCACAAATTAAACTGAAGCATTATTTTTTTAACAAGCATCATCAGCATGGAAGCATGTCCTCTGGAATGGTGGCCAAAGCATGAAGGGGCATACAAATGTTTAGCATATTTGGCACGTAAATACCTTGCAACACCTGTTACAACAGTGCCATGCGAACGTCTGTTCTCACTTTCAGGTGACATTGTAAATAAGAAGCAGGCAGCATTATCCCCTGTAAATATAAACAAACTTGTTTGTCTTAGCGATTGGCAGAATAAGAAGTAGGACTGAATGGACTTGTAGGTGCTAAAGTTTTACACTGTTTTGTTTTTGAATGCAGTTATGTAACCAAAAAAAATCTGCATTTGTAAGTTACACTTTCACGATAAAGAGATTGCACTTCAGTACTTGTATGAGGTGAATTGAAAAATACTATTTCTTTTTTTTATCATATCATTTTCACAATACATATATTTGTAATAAAATAATAATATAAAGTGAGCACTGTGCACTTTGTATAATCTGTTGTAATTGACATCAATATTGAAAATGTAGAAAAACATCCAAAAATATTTAATAAATTTCAATTGGTATTCAATTGTTATAAGTGTGATTAATCGTGATTAATTTTTTTAACCACAATTAATTTTTTTGAGTTAATCACGTGAGTTAACTGCGATTAATTAACAGCCCGAATCAAGAGCATTTGGGAATTTTTTAAAAAATCACCTACTTCTGATCAAATGAAAAATCAAAGCTAACAAATCAGCTACCATTTTAGGATGAACATGCAAGTTTCTGTGAAACATATTGCTCCATAATGTGGTAGAGGCATATTGAAAAGCAGGAGAATGTTTCACCGTGGCAGACAAAATACACAAGAAAAAAGTACCCCAATTTTGCCCTCAGGAATAGGGGCCATCAGGGTGGAAAGTAATGTGCAGTGGTTACTCCTATATTATGCATTCTGGGCCTGATCTTAAAGCCCCTTAAAATTAGTGGAAAGACTCCTATGATGAGGCCCCTATGTGAAGAAAAGTAGGCACAGCATTTTAAAAAGATGGTTTCAAGGCCAAGTCCATTCAGGTTTGTGTTGCCCTCCAGAAGCAGCTAACATATGCAAGTAAAGAGGAAGCAACTTCTGGCCAAGGCAGCAATCAAATGCTCATTTTCACCTTTGCACCTGCAAACACAGACATTAGTGATGCTCCTGTAGGATCGCTGCTCTTCTGTGAACACTGTGTATACGGGATGGATGGTTTCTTGTTGAAAAATGCATCAATTGTCTTCTTGTGAATACATGCCATTCTGTGTTCTGTTTTTAGTTCTACGTGCTGGGGCTCTACATCCATGATTTATTATTCTCATAATTGGTAAGATGTCTCTTATGGATATATTTTCTGCTTCTTAGCTATTGTCTGTGATGGTCAATATTAAACAATATTTTCCTGACTGTCTGTCACACAGAATAAGTCTGTCTTTCACCATTTACACTCAGCATGCTTTTATCGCTTGACTTGTTTAATCCTTGAAGTAGTTATATGCTGCATGAGACAATGGAGACTATCTAGGAATCAGACTGTTCTTTGAAGTGACATGAGTTCAGTGAAAGCCAGCAAGAACTAATTTATCAGTTCAGCCATCCCACATATGGTGAATGCTTCTACAGTCTGTACTTATGCCAGCTATGATCCCTACTTCCATAAGATGGCACATCCTTGCCCATGTAACCTGGCTTAGCTGATTTCTTTTCCATAGTTATCCTTCTTCAACTGTACCCTCTTTATATCAGCCGGGGCTGATTTTATCTGCTGCCTTGCATTACCTCTTTTCTTAATATAACAGAGAGCTCTTATACCACATCTGATTGCTACAGCTATATATGATTGGCAAGATATTAGGTCTCCAAGAGATGCAAGTGCAGATGCTTTTACTGCATTAAGGTAAACATTCCCTTTTCATTATTGGAAACATCCCCACTCATTGAAACAACACCACTTGATTTCTGCTCACATTACAAACTCACCTAGAGTTAATGGGGACTTAGGGTGCTCTGTTTGAAAGTAGATTTTTGGTTCATCTTTTTACTCTACATTCCTTTTTACACTACAGGGGATGATATGGCTCAACATGTTCATTGCCTGCCTGACTTCCCTCTGTTCTATGTACTGTGGTGTGTAATTAACAAGCAATGTGCCTTTTATACAAAGGAAAAGCAATTGGTGGACTACATGGCAATTTTCTAGTATACTACTGTGTTTCCAGAGCTTTGCACATTGCTGCTGACACCTTTACTAATACAATAGTATGATTTTAACACACCAACAGAAATGCAAGGAAAAGGTAGAGCCATGCTGGCTGCTTCAGTGCTAGAAAAACAACAAATTAAAATGTTTGGCAAACAGAGGGCAAAAGTCTAAGGGAAAATAGTTGTACTTCCAAGATTCTCAGGGTACATCAAACAATAAAGATTAACAATTTATTATTGCTTTGTATTCTCATGATCATTTTATTTTTTCCCCTGTTCATCTGCTCAGGAATTGAATACTATAAAGAAGGTTTTACATTTTGTAAGTTCAGTAAAACTTCAGTAAAATCAGTAAAAAGTACTGTGCGCGCACACACACACACACATGCAAGAAACAGTAACTGTATCCCTTTAACCTCTAAAATATGTTACATAATTGCATAAAAATCAACTGAGTTATTATGAACTTTACTGAGGTCATTAATTAGCCCATTAAAATAGTTACTGTGGGAACGGCCAAGTTATTATGAACTGTAGTATTTAAAAGAGCAAGGCTAAGATATTTTGAATGGCTACCTGAATTAGAATTTTGTTTATAATGATGTATTGCTCATGAAAGTGAGCAATGGGTTGCGCTAAGCATTGTGTAGCCAGTTTTGCAAGTTTCCATATACAACTTTGCAAGTTTCTAAATATGGAATGCTCCATATTTCTGTTTCCAGTTGAGCCTTTTTGGAGTCGAGATGGTAAAATGCATGCCGGTTTTGGAATAAATATAGATAAATATCCGCTAGGAACTAGGTGAAGGCCAGCACACTTATCTATATCTTGGGAGTGATGAGCAAGTAAACAATCCCCCGTGTCAACTACCTGAAATGAATACAAATGCATGTTGGTACCAAGGACATAGTCTCAAAAAGATAAAGCTTATTTTCAACAAACAAATAATTACCCATAATGGATTAAAGCTATTCTCCTTACTCACGTGAGTATTCCCATTGACTACATGCATGGATGAGACGTATAGGGTTTGGCCCACTTGGAGAAATGGTTCCTTAAGATTCTGGCAATTGCATTCCTTCATTTTTCTACAGAGCTATTGCCTGAGGGCCCAATCTTGTCATCATTCCACACACAGCATTTCCATTGAAGTGAGGATCAAGAAAATTATAAATCATACAGCAAAGTTGGCACTGGTGAGCACTGTATGCAGACCCACGTCTACATGTTGGGTGCAGCATTGTGGTTCTGCCTGAGGCAAAATGGGGATTTTTGTCTCAGTAAGAACCGCAGGACCAGGCTAATATACACTATACCTCAATAAAATAAAGGAATAATAATGAATATTAGAATTACTGTAAATAGGAGAATACAAACAGAAAAAGTGGCAGAGATTGATACCCCAGATTGAGAACATACACCAGCTGTTTGTTCTCTAAATTCACAATCTGGAGGTCTTGTTGAATCGTCAGCTACTTCTGGATGCTATGTTCAGGTAGCTGTGGTAAAGCCAAGGCAGCTTATAATCAATTGTATTTGTCACGAATGAAGGTTGGGGACTTTGCTTTCAGAACTTGTGGTTTTCCAAGCCTTTGCCACCTTGTGGTTGAATGACTAGAATGCACTACAAAGGGGGCTACATTCGAAAGGTGTTCAGTGACTCCATGAAATGGAGATTGCAGTTCTGTGCTCCTTAAATGAGATTTCCCCTACACTTGTTTCTGTGATCTGCCCTAACAACCAATTGATTTCTAGGTGAAGTAGCAGAAGTTAGTTTCGACCTACAAGGCCTTAAATATGTTGCCTTCTCATTAGCTGAGACACTGCCCCTTTCTCCATGTGATACCTTAGTGCTGTTTTGAGCAGCAGGTGACTTTTGGGGGGGCACACTCAGCAGAGGGCTGTTGACTAGGCCACCCCCCGCCCCACCTTTGACTGCCCGAGTTCAGATTTGGTGATTGTCAGGGCCTGCTGCACGGCTGATTGGTTCGTTCAAACTTTTCCTGAGGCACCAGAGATTTGTTTGAGATAATGGGGTAGATGAAGAGGGAGCAGTTTGAGAAACTGGTGTTTCATTTTATGATGTTTTTGCCCTATTAATTAGTTCTATATTATTTACATGGTGCCCTGCACATTTCATACATATAAATATGTTAAATCAAATATAATATCTTCTCTAAATGTTCTGTCTGAATACTATCACTCTTTTTAAAAACTCTGAAGATTTGGGAACATTTTTCTACCACTCTTTTTTTTTTGTTTGATTTTTCTGTTCTCATTTTTTAATTTTAGATGTAAAGAAAATCGTATAGGAAACAATGTCCAAAGCATTGAAGTGGGGTTAGGAACAAGGGTTCTAAAAGCCCAAACAAATTAATAGAATGTATAATGTTGCATTGCGCAGTGACTCTTCTCATTGCAATAATTTGACTGGAATTAAACTATTGCTACTAAAATCTACGTAAATCTAATGAAAAATTAATTAGTTTATAAAATCCTTCCTTTTATCCAAGACTAACAATTCCTATGCAACTCTGGTGATCTTCCCACAAATAGTCGAGAGAAAATAAAATATAAGGGAGTACATCAGTTCAAATTCCCTGAGATCCTTACAGTTACTCTTCTTTGTAATCCAGTCTTTTAACTTTTTCATGACTTTAATCTTAAAAAATAGATTTTTAATTAAATTCAGAGCTATTATTCCCCTTTAGGGGAGGTGGGGAAAACAAATGCAACTCAGACGTGGGACCTCTGAGTATAACACTTCCTCTCTCTTTACAGTTCATTTTGGCATTTTTATGTATCTTCTGCTAATAAAATGTAATGATTTTCATCTTTTACTTTGACATCTGAGTCTGTATCTTTTATCTGTTGTTTACAGTGTTTCAGCCCATAAATAAATCATATGACAAAATAAATTACTTAATGTTGTGTTTTATTTGGAAACACATTAAAGCCTAACTCTGGTGGAAAAAAAAATCACTTTACACCTTAGAATTGCTTATATACTTTTATGACTTTTGTGTCACGTTCAAACTCTATCAAGGTGTCATATCAATAACAAGTGTTCACAAGAGCCACATTTTAAATCTTTCAAGTTTTCTGATAGAGTTTGATAGGAATACTTTAAAATGAAAGTACATCTGTCTTTGATAGATGGCATTTTCAATTATTTTACTTTTTAAATAGTGTTATATTGTATTACAGAAACAACGTTAGTCCCCATAACCTTCTTGAAATGAGTATACATATGATCATGTTGAAATCCATTTATCTGAACCCCTTAAATCCGAAACTCCCTGTTATGAGAATCTAGTTTCTTTCATCCACTGTAAATTCACTTACCCCATAAATTCCCAGATTATATGTAAACTTGTTTTTTTGTATGATTTTAGTATCCAGGAAACTCTTAGGCTAAGTGGGGCTGCAGTAAATTTCAGTCAGTATATTCATTTTGTGACTTCTTTTGGATATCATTTGCTAAATGATGAATTTAGGTCTAAGTGATGAACAAAGGTTTTGTCTGTGTTGTAGAAAAAGGAACAAAAGTTTCTGACCTTAGTGAATTTACTAGGCTTTTCCCAGATGAAAGAGAAAGAAACCAAATTTTAAATAGTAATATGTATGTTTTCCTGAAGCTTCTTTCCCTCTCAAATACCTTCCACAAAACTGTCTTTCACATAGAGAATGTACCCTTTTTTCTTAGGTTAATTGCTGAAATATGATGTGGTTAGGTTGCATTCTTAGTAATTTCCGGATTCTATTCCAGGACATTTGGGATAGAGCCCAAGAGCTTAGCATGTTTTCCTTTTTTCATGGTAAAATTGTGCAAATATGCATTAGAGTGTGAAAACAAACAGTCTAATACATTTTTGCAAAGCTCTTTATGTTTACTGTTTATTGCAGATACCAGATCCTAATTAAAATGCGCTAACAAAAGCCAAGATACAAAGAACAAAGATATAACGAAGCCTCATCTTTTAAAAATGTTTGTGATTAATCCCAGGGGAATTTTTGTCATATGTCACCACTATAAAATTCAAGAAAGTTAACTATGACATTGGAAAGAATACAACACCAAATATTACAGGCCCATCCATGTAAAAATAATCATGTCATGGTCACGTTTCCTGTGGAATAAGCTTCTTTACACATATCATTATGGCATCCAGCTGCACCCCCCACTTTTCTTCTCATTGAAAACTTACCAGTTTGTTTTGTTTTCTAAATGGTTTAGGGTCTACTCCTACTCCCACTGGCTTCAGTGGGAAAAGGATAAAGCCCATAAGCTATGTTGATCATTTTCATCATTAAAATATGGCACCAGGATTAAAGTTTACCATTTTTAATAACCGTGTAGCTAAAATGTTTACTTGATTTTTTTCAACCAAGCTTGTTTAAGCAAAAAAAACCCAGGCTTTTAAAAAGTCAAGTGGATTTCATCCTGAAGGGATACAAAACTTAAATTCCATTTGAATGGGCCAGAACACAGTAGAACTGCCATGGTTCTGCTGCAGGGAGAAACTAGGAAGCAAAACATCCATACATTTCCCTGTGCACTGTGGTGACCCACTCCATTGGTGCACAGGTAGTGGGAATATGAGTGGAGTGTGTAGGTTAGTTATAGGAGCATGACCATTGTATCCACAAACTGTGCAGATTCACTGCCCACTAATATATGTGGATTTAAGCCACTATAATAGTTCATGGGCTATAGTAGAATTTGAGCAGTGGCTGGATGGGTGACTTGCACTCTGCCTGAAGGCTGTTGGGAAGGTTTCTGTTGCTCTCTCCCAGGTTACTTCTTTGTGCATAGCTCATATACTCAGGTCTGGATGGGGGATTTGTACCTCACCTTTGTGACTGATGATGTATGTTGTAACCATTGTGCTGTAGTCTTGTTGGGCATAAGTTAGAGACCTCAAAAAGAGGTATTTATTTCTGTAACTCTACCCAATCAAGCTCAATACCCATGTATCCTCAAAGAAGGGATGATACCACAAGGACTTTTGTATATTCTGCTGGAGGAGAGGCAAAAAATGAAGAACTCAACAATGAAAAATAAGCTCCTGTACAGTTATGGGAATATTTTATGCAGACTTGTTGGACCCAAATTTATCCAATTGTCTAGAAGGTTTCCATTCCAAATGGCTGTTTGTTTATAACTGGATTCATCAGAAACATAATTGGGCAATAACACACCATCATTCTACTCTTTGAGACCACAAAATCTATGTTTGCAAGCCCCTCATGATCTGTAGAATGTGTTCCTTGGTTACAACTTTGGATCTGGGCTCCTCAGTATTCTTGGGCCTTCCATGTTTACACTGTACTGGTTGCCATTTTCCAAAACTGCAAAAGTCTTAGGTGCTGTTTGCAAAAATAAAACAAAAAACAAACAAACCACCTTCAGACTTTGCTCAGTTTCCACTGCTGCCTCAGTTTTCTTAGGTTTTCTCCATACAGTGTATTTTGGTGGCACTGTATAAAGCCCAGAAAAATTCCCCAGGAAACCCTATACTCAGACATGTGACATTTGTCTTTGGATTCTTTTTCCATAAATCCATAGAAAGGAAAAAGTCTTCTGGAACTTGGAATCTGACAAAAGTATGTTTCTAAATGAGCATCGTTCCTCCCTGATTTCTGTGATTTAAGTAGCTACGTAACTGTTAACTCTTTTCTGTGTACAGCACTGCTATTTTGTTACACAGAACTATGCTTTGCAGGGATATTTTAATTTTAATTCTTTTTTAATTTTAAAAAACGAAACAACAAATTAGGGTGACCAGATGTCCTGATTTTATAGGGACAGTCCTGATATTTGGGGCTTTGTCTTATATAGGCTCTTATTACCCCCTACTCCCTATCCCAAGTTTTCACACTTGCTGTCTGGTCACCCTACAACAAATCAAAACCAAAAAAACCCCCTTCATAGTGTATATAGTTACTCTTTATACATGGAAAATCCTGCTTTTCCTTCAGTTAAGATCTGTATAAACTCCTTTTCAATTAAACTTCCTATTTTCTTCTAGAGTATAATTTGCCCTATCACTAATTTCCTCCCCTCCTGAGGAGGGCACATCTGTATGAGAAGGCCCTACAAGTATGTGTGTGAAAAAGCTGACTCTGGCAGAGAATGGATGAGGCTCTTGAACTGGAACTAGAGTCAGTATTAAAAAGGAATTTGTGCCTGACCATCTTCAGCTTTACTTAGACTGTTTTTGAAAAATCTCTGTGGTCCAGTCAGTCACTGATCATCCAGGCTAACTCAAGGCACCTTGCTGCTAACAAAGATTCTGATGGTGTGCCTTCATTTGAACTACTATCCCTCTAATAGAGGATCCTGAAAACTGAGCTACTTCCATTGTCATTAGTCTATCTCACAGGCATAGATCAGCAATCTTAGCTTATTCCTGGCCCCACAGAAGGTATTTCCTCTTCTAATGCAGTGTAATTCATCAAATCAACTACACACAGTGTCTGGCTGTAATGGGAGTGTATACTCTTCCTATCACTAACACATCCTTTTCTCTGTTGCTTAGTGTAGAAAGGAGCACAGATGCAAGTGGCCATGTGAAACAAAGAGAAGGTTTTCATTCTCTATTGTTAACTATTGTGGAAACTGAATTTGTAACACGGGTAAAAAAAAGACTAAATTTTCTATCCATAAGAAAGCCTCAGATTGTGGATCGCTGCCCCGCCCCTTTCTTGACATTCAAAACTTTTGGAAAAAAAAAAAAAGAAAAGAAAAAGAAAAAAAAGAAAGAGAGAATGAAAGAAATTTAAAGAGCTGAGGCCCAGCCCCCTGGGGTACCACTTGGACCTGCAAAATTTGCACCTGAATTTTTTGCTACTGCTAACTGTGTGTGTGGTTTTTTTTTTAAATTGGACCTCACTTACCTGCCAGGTACTTGAAGTCAATTAGTTAAACTGTCGGCACAAAAATGTGAGAACAAAAGGGAGGCTCCCATTTTGAAAATTCGCCCCAGTGTCTTTATTGTGAAACTAAAAGCATCACAACAGAATTATACATTCTGTCTAGGGTATTTGTAATATGTCCAGCACCTCAGTATTTAGGTACTCAGTCAAATTAATGGCTCCGGGGAACTGCTAGTTGGTATGATGAATAAGAACAGTGGGTGCTATTCTTACAGTATGAAACACTATGAAGTAAATCCTGTCAGAAGAAGTCCGTACATTGTAACAGTGTAAAATCCTGGCAAGAGGTTTGCATTCTAATGCCTTTGAATTAACTGTCAATGGGGACAGTGTAACAATTTCATTAGGACCCGATAGAATGTGAAGAACTTTGTGTTTTAGTTTTTCCCTTTGTACACTGATCTTGCTAATAACAATACATAAATAAAATATAACAAAAAAATAAATACAAAAGTCTCTCTGAATAGAACATGTCTGGACTGACCCAGAATTAAGATAGGACACTCCACTCAGCCTGCTGAGCTACGCTTCGTTGTTACAGCATATGCAAAATTCAGCACTCATTTCTGCCCCAATACCACTGAACTACCCAGGCAGAATGATGAGCAGATAACTAATTTGTCAAACTTTTAGCTTAATTTCCTGTTTTTGTTGGTTGAAGTCAGACTCTTCAATCTCTTCTTCCTCCCCCAGAGATTTCCTGTGTCCTCCTTGGAGCCCTGCCAAATTTTTCTCAGCCACTGTCATTTTCCTCCTCTTTATAGTCTTTCACTTTTCAGGTCTTGTGCCTCAGTTGTCATGCTTCTTGCCAAGGTTCCCAGTCCTTGCTTGGGTACAGGATCATTGTATAACACAGCCCTCTCTCCCTTCATTGCATCTGTAACTCTTTTAGCCTATGCTAGTCTGGGAACTGAAACTCCAGATTGGGCCCACCCCCACTATACTTTACATAGTGAATTTAGAAGTTACTTGCAGAATTCTAATTAAGCTGTACATGGCTTCAACAATATTTAAAAGTTGTTAACATTTCAACATTATATCAATCATATGCCAGCTTTCTTAGGCCAAAGAAAGATCTCAGTTTTTTGAGTTTTTTACATGGGTTTATTTTCGTCTTCAAAATTTGTTAGCACGTCACACTAATAATTATCTTTATAAAGAAGCACAAAGAAGAATGCCCAAATTCTGTCATTATATACATATACACAATGGCCATTAAAGTCAATGGAGCTGTATGTGTCTATCCAAGGACAGAATTAGCAAGGTTGGAAAACTAAATCGACATCCTTGCTAATGATCAGACTCCCTGTCCATTTCTATATGTGGAGTTGGCTTCTTCTTGTGGGTAGATAAGAGGGAATTGTTCCCTTTCTATGGCATTATTCCTCCTTTTCTGCTTTCTTATTTAGTAAAGTACTTGGGAGATAGACTCTTACCTGTTTGAACACGCTGCACAGACTGTCATCTCAACGCCCCGGAAAAAAATTAGTTCATACTGGGCATGCTCATAGGCTTAGTACAATCACTCCTATATTAGCATTGCATCCTCTCATTTGCTGAACTAATTCAATGCTAGAACCAAGATACACTTTTTCCAGTTGTATTTATAAGTCTGGTTTTGTTTAGGTTTGAGTAATTGAGGTCTTGTGGGAGCTAGTCATTTTTCATCTGCTCATTTCCATCTGTGCTGGAGAAGCCAGTTTTCTATTGTTCTATTATATTTCTAAGATCCAACTGTTAGCTATGGATCTTTGTTGTCATGACTAGCTTTCTTTAAAATATCTTTCAGATTAGCTCTCTCAGTTATCTTGCTATGTAGCTATTTTGGCAACAAGGTGAAGTGCTCAAACAGGTCTTCACAAATTTCTGACATTTCAGACCAGTGAATTGGAGTCAGCTACCAGGAATCAGAAAATCTGATATTCTATTGCTTGCAGAGCGTGATTTGATGTGGACAATCACATGCTCCTACTTGTTTTTTAGTTTAGAAATCTCCATGAATTTAGAGTAATAATCAATTTATTACAAATAATAAATACGTTTCTTTTAGTCACATTCAAATAAGCCCTCATTTAGCCTATGTTATAGCTTCTCTGGGATTTTATGACCCTATATCAGCTCTTTGGTTAGTGGTTTTCAGAAGCAATTACATATATCACAATGAATTAGTAGATATCTGTTATCTAAGTACTTACCCCAGGCAAGGACAGAACTCACTATGTGGATATTCCACAGTGACCTCTGGGACAGATTTTTTTCCCCAATGAACTTTCAGCTTGAAACTGCATTACCTGACGCTATGTCCCTTCCTCTCCTGCTACTATACTTTCAGGAGCTGTGCTCCCAGGGATGCTAAAGCAGGGTGAAGGGGCCAGTCTGCTGTTCAGATGCCTCTGCATTCCTAGGAATAGCCTCATTACTCAGGATTCCTACGTTTCCATCTTTGTTCCCTACTAGTATAGGGAAAATGTGTCCCCAAATTCCCCAAAATGTGTCCTACCCAAGGAGATGATTACTTGGAAACTGAGGACACCCTCATGGCATCCCCGCCCATGAGATTCCTCTGTGGGAAGGGATAACCTAGCACTGAAGTGTTATTTATAGCTAATGTACCTTCCAAATACATATATGTTATTAGGCCATAAATCAGAACACTCAGGGTCAGGTTGTTATAAATTCTCAGCACTCAGCTGCTGTCATTGAGAATAATGGGAGTCGACCACTTAAAAATCTGGTCACTTTATTGAGGTACCTAAATTGGAGATGGATTTTTTTGAAAACCTGGCCCCAAGAGATCACTCCTACTCCCATTGCCTTCAGTTGGAGGTTTGTCATTAACTTCTGTGGGAGCATGATTGGGCCCACACTGCATACACAGTATTTAAACATCTCAGTAGCAAAAAACAAACAGTTTTATAAGTTGGCTATTCTAACCATAATTTTTCAGCCATCTAAATTCAGGACAAAGTGATTCTGCTCTATTGTGCTATAAGTAGATAAGTCATTCTTCTTTACTAAATTAAAGAGAAATATATGATCTCACTCTAACAGAAGAGAAAAGATGATTTAGGGCCTGACCCAAATGCCACTGAATTCAGTGGATGTCTTCCCATTCATTTCAATAGACTTTGGATCTAATCCCTGATGCCCAAAATAGATGTCATTTCTGCCATTCCTCCAGTGAAAACATTTTGTATGTTTTGGAAAGATGGAGTGATGAGTTTTATGGTGAGCTTCGATCTGCACTTAAGTATTGTTTACCATTATTCCAGAACTTGGTCATCTCTGTGTGGAAAATTACCTACTGTGCAATGAAACTGTGCATGAGTGATAGGAGATGGGGTGGGAGGATGAGAGTTATATTTTTGTTTTCAGATTAGCATTATAGGCATTTCAGATGCCTTAGACACTCTCCTAAGGCATTTAAGGAAACATCATTTGAATACCCTTATTTTCTCAGGGTACTGAAGGAGAAAAGATTGATTAGTGAATATGCTGGAAGTTACATACTATTTGTACAGAGCTAATAAAAAATGAAAACATTGTGGTCATGATAGAATTTCAAAAGAGGTAATGGTAGCAATAATGAATTCATGTTTGGAGAATTTTCTGTTATCTAAAATAGCTTTTAGGTTTGTTGTGCCATTATTAGTAGGTTTAGAGGAAATTAAACTAACAGTGTATATAATCTTGTATCAATTCCTGACTCTCCTGACCTAGATTAACATAACAAGATCTTAATATTTAGTCCTCAGCCAGTTGCGGCATTGGTCAGCTACAGGCATCATCACATCAAACAAAAGCCACCATACCGTATTCTCTCATTTGCTATTGTGCTATCAACTCCTATCTCCAGTTGGCCCATGATGGCAGGCTCTATCACCCACTTGTTAAATTTTCGAACAAGCACTTTTGTGGTTTCTCCTAAGCTGCCCCTCCCACTTAAATATCCACAAAATTGGGAGGTGCTCCCCTTAAATATCCACAAAATTACTTCACTATCCCCCTTCAGATACCCCCTCAAAACTCTCCTTTGCTGTGATGCCTACAAGTCACTTGATAATAGTCATGCTGATTCCTGTATCCCCCTGTTGTCCCTTGTCTTATACTTACATTGTATTCTCCTTGGGGCAGAGACTGTCTGTTCTGTGTTTGTACAGGACCTGGCACAATGGGGTGCTAGTCCATGACTAGGGCCCCTAGGTGTATGTTAATAAAATAATGGTTAACATTCAGCTTCCCAACCAAACAAAAATGACTACCAGCTGGTGGCCCAATGCATGGCACTCTCTGAAGCAGTGACACAAGCCTTTTTTATTTACATCTGGGTGAAATTCATCCCTGCACAGAGGCCCTCAGAAAAATCTGTCCTATTTAAATCCTCCAAATAGGGCTTAAGTAGGATGTTAATGGTGCGTAGATCCTCTGCTGTATAGGGGAAAATTTCACCCATCCAATGCCTCACCCCGAAACAGCTCCACATTCATTTGAAACTGGACATTGTGGGTCATGTTTTTCCGTCCATTTCACCACTGCAACCCCACTGACTTCAAAAGAGTTAGTCTGGTGTAGTAGTGTCAGGGCCCAGGCATGGGTAGCCTGACCTAGGGGCTAGCATCAGGCATAGGCCAAGGATGCAAGGGCAAGGAGTCAATTACCAGAACCAGGCCTGGTTGGAATGCTAGGAGATAGGAGTCAAGTGACAACCCAAGTACCAAAATCAAAAGACAGGTGTCAACAAGCAGGCAGAGTCTGGATCAGGCAACAATACCAGAAGGCAGGAACCAGGAGGCAGTTCCAAGAGTCTGGGCAAGTCAGGATGCCAAAAACAGGTAAACACAAGGGAAGTGGTCCAGGTCAAGGTAAGGCCCAGCTGTTCAGACAACTTCCTGATTTTCCTCCTGGCTTAAATAGGGGCTGCAGCCCAATCAGGAGCCATAGAACTCTCCCAGTCAGAGATTAGGAGAGGGGCTTGTGCCTCAGTTGGTCTGCATGGGCCCTGGTCCAAGCTGCTGTCTGTGAGTTGCTGGGTGGAGGATAGGAGTGTGATGATTCACCCCATGGACCCAGGTTTAAGATCCACAGGGCCTGACAAACAGAGGGCATCATTTGGCTCTGTGATTGGATGTATTTTCCACATGCTGGTGCAGAAAAAACCCAAACCCATTTACCACACGTTTGCCCAACAGCTTCACTGTGATGCTGCTTTTTGGAATTATTGGTTCCAAAGGGCAGTTCTTCCAGGACAAAGACCAGCTTCAGTACTGTTCTTTACAAGTACTCCTGTCACAGATGACATCAAAAAGCTAGTGCTCCTCTAGTGGATTTGGTATAGCATGTGGGTTTTTTAATGTATCAATTAATAATTCAGATTAATTAATTCATAACAAGGGACTAAATATTATGGGAAAAGATTCTAAAAATCAATATAAATAATTCATAACTTTTTATCTGGAAAGATAAGTTCTCAGAGAATTGTTTCTGAAGGAAAGAATTTACACAAACCTCTATTTTATAGTATTAATCTGACAATTATCATTGCTCAATTGGCTTGAGAATAATCATTACATAGATGTTTAGTTACAGGCAGCTATCTCAAAAACTGAAATTGGTTCGCTCAATATCAGAACCATATCCAGCTCAGAACCACCATCCTTAGTTTTAATTTGAGAAGTAAGGAAGGCTTTTCCATGGTCATCATAAAAACAGTATAATTCTTTTGGTCTTTAATTAATCTAAGCTTGGCAAGAAACAAGACAAGCAAAAAATACCATGATCAGAAAATCCTGCTTTAAACAGGAACAATTCTTTTACATCGAGAATGAATAATTTTAGAAATAGCTGGATTTTTTAAAATATACCTAATAGTGCCACTTTTCCCCCCTGACCAAATAACATCCTTTTTCGATCATGAAGGAAAGTAAATGTTACAGTTATGGTGTCAGAAGGAGGAAGATTTATCTGTAGATTTACATAGTGAAACATAAGTGACCGAACAATTTTTTGATATCTGCAGGGGAGGATCAAACTCTAGCAAACAATGTAAAAACCAAGCAGAGGTGATGGCTAGTGGTGTTCTGTTATTTTCTTTGTTGGGCCTGTCCTGTAGTAGGTGACTTCTGGGTACTCTTCTGGCTCTGTCAATCTGTTTCTTCACTTCAGCAGGTGGGTATTGTAGTTGTAAGAATGCTTATAGAGATCTTGTAGGTGTTTGTCTCTGTCTGAGGGGTTGGAGCAAATGCAGTTGTATCGTAGAGCTTGGCTGTAGACAATGGATCGTGTGGTGTGATCTGGGTGAAAGCTGGAGGCATGTAGGTAGGAATAGCGGTCAGTGGTTTCCGGTATAGGGTGGTGTTTATGTGACCATCGCTTATTAGCACCATAGTGTCCAGGAAAAAACAGATTGACAGAGCCAGAAGAGTACCCAGAAGTCACCTACTACAGGACAGGCCCAACAAAGAAAATAACAGAACGCCACTAGCCATCACCTTCAGCCCCCAACTAAAACCTCTCCAACGCATCATCAAGGATCTACAGCCTATCCTGAAGGACGAACCATCACTCTCACAGATCTTGGGAGACAGGCCAGTCCTTGCTTACAGACAGCCCCCCAACCTGAAGCAAATACTCACCAGCAACCACACACCACACAACAGAACCACTGACCCAGGAACCTATCCTTGCAACAAAGCCCGTTGCCAACTGTGTCCACATATCTATTCAGGGGACACCATCACAGGGCCTAATAACATCAGCCACACTATCAGAGGCTCGTTCACCTGCACATCCACCAATGTGATATATGCTATCATGTGCCAGCAATGCCCCTCTGCCATGTACATTGGTCAAACTGGACAGTCTCTACATAAAAGAATAAATGGACACAAATCAGATGTCAAGAATTATAACATTCAAAAACCAGTTGGAGAACACTTCAATCTCTCTGGTCGCTCGATTAGAGACCTAAAAGTGACAATTCTTCAACAAAAAAACTTCAAAAACAGACTCCAATGAGAGACTGCTGAATTGGAATTAATTTGCAAACTGGATACAATTAACTTAGGCTTGAATAGAGACTGGGAGTGGATGGGTCATTACACAAAGTAAAACTATTTCCCCATGTTTATTTTTCCCCCCACCCCCCACTGTACCTCAGACGTTCCTGTTAACTGCTGGAAATGGCCCACCTTGATTATCGCTACAAAAGGTTTTCTCCCCCCCTCGCTCTCCTGCTGGTATTAGCTCATCTTAAGTGATCACTCTCATTACAGTGTGTATGGTAACACCCTTTGTTTCATATTCTCTGTGTATATAAATCTCCCCACTGTATTTTCCACTGAATGCATCCGATGAAGTGAGCTGTAGCTCACGAAAGCTTATACTCAAATAAATTGGTTAGTCTCTAAGGTGCCACAAGTACTCCTTTTCCTTTTGCGAATACAGACTAACACGGCTGCTACTCTGAAACCAGTGTTTAGAAATGTATGTTGTTGGCCCACTAGGATGCCCGACAGCGCTACAATATATACACTTCTAAAACTTTTGCAAAACAGGCAGAGGGTTTCCTTTTCTCTTATATCCCCCTACAGAGATCATAGTAACATTGGTGCTTGACATTTGCCCACACCTTTTATTAAACTCCTGCAGGCGGGCTTTAAGTGAACATGTAAACACTGACAGGTTTCTCTGCTCTGCCATGTGTCCTGTGGCAATAACGTGCAGTACTGTAGGTTTAGGGCAATTGTAAATTTTCTGTGGTCACCTTATCAGAGTATAGTTTAAATCCTGATGGGGTTGCCAGCTTCTATATTTATTTTTTGAAACATGTGCCCTATATATCAAACTCCTTCCTCATTTTTGCTGGCAGTTGCCTATGCTGCACAGTAATTTTCAGGTATTTATTCAGCTTTAACCCGATTGTAAACATACTTACCATTAATGCACAATAATTCCAGTGGGGTGAGCACAGGTTTGCTCAAATAACCTGCAAGTGGCGAAATGTTGGCAGTGATTAATAGCTGAATACAGCATGGAGTATTTTCTCTACCGCTACTTGCTGTTGAAGCTTCAACTTTTCATATCCTGTGTGCTTATTTTTAGGGTTTTTCTTTTAGGATAGTTAAAATCACAACTATGGATTTATTTTCTACCCTTGGATGCTGTTCTGCTCTCAGACACACTGCACATATCACCATGTATGTCACTATGTAGGATTTTCCTGGCACAGTAATTTAAGGAAAGTAGATGTCAGAATAACCATTTTTGATTACATTAATACATATGAATCCTCCTTTTAGAAATTGTGTGTGTAAGAATTATATGGGAAGACATATACTACATCTTGACATGGGGTGTGCCCTTGTGACAAATTGTAGCCCTAACTTAGGCATAAATAAATCTGGAGTTGTGCCCATTGCACCACTAATCATAAATCAATCATATAAACCAACAGTTCTATTTTCTTTGCGTTATTTTTAGATACATATACTCACACACAACATTAAAAAAACCACTGAGGTGGCCAAGTCAAGCACTCAAACGTTAGAAATGCCAGACTTAAGGTTGCCTGTGCGATTATATATGCACCTTATATGTTGAAGCACAGTTCCCAGTGATTCATCTGCAGCCGTAAGTGCTCTGCACTTCTGGTCTCAAGTCAGGCACCCCGAAAACGAGGAACATAGAAGTAGTGACCACTTGTTTGATTCAGGTGACTTGCTTATCATCACATAGGAACTCTGTGGCAGAGGCTGGGATAGAATCTAGTTCTCCAGAACACCACTCAACTGCCTTAACCATGGGAACCTCCTTTCTCTTCCTGCGTTCCCCTGCCTCATTCACTACACACCTTCCAACTACTGCAACAAATGAGACCAAGAGTACTGTACAGGTTTCTTCACTGCACAGCCCCAGAGCTGATCTGTCCTGTGCAATGAATGAGGGAGAGGTTCTGGGAAAAAATGGCATGTGAGCAAGACTGTATCAGACTTTTGAGTACTTGACTTTACAATTTTAATAATGTTCTTTTAGCATAGTGATTTTTTTATTTTCTAATTTTTTAAAAGAGTAAACTGAAAACCCCCCAGAAAATCTACTATCATATTGACAGTCACATGGTTCATCAGCAAGGTTGGAACCTTTAGATCCACCACACAGACCTCTTCCACTTGATCTAACAGAGTAACTGATAGCAATAGTAAGCTGTCATCCTATATGTGGACCAGCACTAGAGGTGGATGGGAAATGTTGTCAGTGTCAGATATTTGCTGACATCAGAGGAATGGAATCTTGGGTTACATTTGAAGTTATGGAGGGGAGGTTGTCTCTTATGGATACAGACTCTTCTGCCCATTCCCCATAAACTTGGCAGTTTTTGTCCCATTCTCTCCAACCTGTCTGCTCAGTTCTATCTCTTCCCTAACCCTTGACTCTTCATCCCAGTCCCAGTATCCTTACAAATTCTAGTCTCAGCCTTCTGGACTCCCCATTCTCACCTACCCACCCGGTTGCAGTCTCTCCCAATCCAAGTTCCCTTGTTCACACAGTCCTAATTACCCCCTCTTGGCTCCTTGTTTGATCTCTCCCTCTCCCTCCCTGGCTTCACACTGCTCCCTCCCTTGTCCCCTGTCCCCCAGTCCCAGACTCTCTTCCCTAGGCTCCTCGTCCAATCTCAGTATCCACTCCTCCCTCAATTCCTTATGTATCTTATCCCAGTCTCTTTGCCCAGCCTCTCCCCGTTATCCCTCTGCACTCCAGCTTCTCAGAAGATCTGCCTCCTCTACCCTCTGGCTCCTTTCCCCCTCTCCACTGGTTCCCTGTCTCAGTCTCCCTTGAGGTCCTCATTCAATTTCAGTCTCCCCCAGCCGCTCTCTCCATCTCCCTCCCCATCTCCCAGTCCCAGTGTCCTTGCCCAGTCAGTCTCGGTCTCTACCCAGCATCTAGTTTCCACTCTCCCTTCCCAGGCTCTTTGTCCAAATCTACTCCCTCCCCGGGTCCAGCTCCTATCCTCTTTGCATTTACATCAGTCAAATTCCTCCTCATGCTTGGTGTACATGGAATCTTCAGTGATTTTAGCTGTGAAGCTATAGCAAATCTTTACTGAGCATGTGCAAACTGCAATTTTTCAAAGGCTTTTAACTTGGCCAAAATTGGGCAGGTTTTCACTGGGACTAAAAAAGACATCCCTTACACTCTCCTGCCAAATGTCAAGCCCCCGCTCCAAAGAATGGGGGTGGTAGAGCTTCTCAAAGAAAGGTCACCAGAATTTTTTGACATGGATCAAACAATGTATTTTTTCCCTTAGCCTTGTTCTTGGAAATGGCTAAACCATACTGGCTGAAATTTTCTATAAAGTTAGCCTGAGGCAGAGACCCAACATGGAAAATGCAACCCAAATGGTTCAAGTTTGGCAAAGTTATAAGCAACTGAAAACAAGGTCTTATAATGGGAAGTCCCAGGTGACCTTAATCATAGGTGGTGTTGCCACCCCTGACAATAACATATAAGATATATCCATTTATAGATAAATCCCTCAATTTTAAGGACCAATCTTTCAAATGTTTTTGCACAAACATGGTACACTTCTAGGGCTTTCAGACTCATGTGTATGCGAACATCAGTGAATGTCCACACCCCCTGATTTGCATATTCAAAAACTTTTACATGTGTGCAAATCAAAGGCTGTCCCAGGGCATCACAATCCATGTGCATACACATCAGGAGTGTGTCAAAGGCTGCATACATTGTTGGTGCTTGTGTTTGAAAATATGTCCCAAGGTGTAACATGAAATGAAAAATATTTTAAATTTCCAGCATTATAAGATGATCATAAACTGGCCCAAACCTAAACCTCAAATCCTAAATTTGAGGAGGTCTGATATGCTTATAAAGCTTACTTTGGGGTTTAGGCCCATCTTGAGGGGTTAAATTATTTCACCTGCACAAAGCTTGAGTAAAGATACTCAAGGGAGTATCTTTTACATCCCCAGGATCATGCTGAAGCAGCTAAGCTGCTCTGTGTCCACTATTCTCCCCTCCCTAAATCAGAATATCCAATAGACCCCGTCTCCTCTTCTTCCCTGAAAACTCCGCAAGGGAGCTGTTTTCTTTTAGGGAAATCTCAGTTTGGGGCCAAGTGGCCTCTCACGTTTTCTTCTCTGTCTGACAATCACAATTGTCCAATCCTTCCCTCATCCACCCGTGCCTTAATGTTAGAATTAGAGCTGGTTGGAAAGTTTCTGACTGAATGTTTTTTCCATTGGAGAACATGGATTCCTTGAAATCAAAATGTTTTGCAGAGATGGTTTGTTTTTGTGGTTTACTGACAGCTGTCCTACCTGTCAAGAGCCTGAAATCCCTGGGAGCCCTGGTTCTCAAATTCCTAAACTCCCAGCTGGTTCCTGGTGCCAGGCAGGCTACCGCAGAGTGGGGCTCCCAGGCTTCTAGCTTACCATCAACTGGACTGACTGGGAACTAGGATCCCAGAAGCCATGGCTTTAAAGCTCCAATGCTCCCAGATTAGCTAGGGCTTGCAGACTTCTAGCTTCCCTTCAGCCTGCCAAGCAAAATGCCTAGGAGCCTGGAAGCTCTAGGAGTTCTGGCTCCCAGACTCATCTCCTCAGCAAGCTGAGCTCCTAGGATCTGTGGCTCCATGGCAACCCACCATGCACACTGCCCCAGAGCTGGGGCTTCATTCCCTTTCACAGAGAAATTTTTTTAGTTTTCATTCCAAATCAGAACTAAACCCAATTTCAGAATTGTCCATGAAACAGAATGACCTGTCTCCCCACAGCTCTAGTTAGAGCATCATTGAACAGCCAAAGGCAGAGTCTATTATGCCTCCACATTCCAGGGGGAAGTATCCCTTCCGGGGGAGGGATAGCTCAGTGGTTTGAGCATTGACCTGCTAAACCCAGCGTTGTGAGTTCAATCCTTGAGGGGGCCATTTAGGGATCTGGGGCAAAAATTGGGGATGGATCCTGCTTTGAGCAGGGGGTTGAACTAGATGAGGTCCCTGCCAACCCTGATATTCTATGATAGGGAGTGGGAATCTACATTCTGGTTCTAGATATACCAAAATGTTCTTTCACCATGAGAAAATCCTTATGATTTTCTGGAGCTGTACTGTACTGGGGACTTGTGAGGGGGGCAGATAGGCCCCACACTGGCAGTGAGGGAGTTAAGGACTGCCTGTGGATTCAGTTAATCCCTGCTACACCTGCAGCCCAAGTCAGGAGTGGAGAAGGGAATTGAAAGGAGGAGGCCTCATCCCGTTGAAGGCTGACCGCTGTGACCAGGAAGGAGATGAGAGCTTTCCAACTTCTTAAATTAAGGAAGCCTGATTCCTGCTGAGGTAAACAGCTTGTTACTTAGACAAGCCATTTGATGGATGGGATGACCAGGCCTAGGAAGATGGAGACAAAAAGGGTTTACCCACACAAAGACAATTCTGGAGCAGAAGGGCAGGGTCCAGCCAATGAATCCTTGGACAACCCTGACTTTTGATTCACTCTTTTCCTTTTTGTTTTGGACTCAAACATGCTGGAAAAGGAAGGACTCCAGAGTGACTTAGCCGGAGGGCTAAGGCACCACTGTACCAGAGCTAAAGGGGTGACACCTCACCATCAGGGGCCCGCAGTAGGGAAATCATGCTGTGACAGGTCACAAAGGGGGTGCTGACTAGACAACCTGGTTACATGGCTTGTATTTCGTTTTTCAGAACCTAGAGCATGGGATAAGGGGCAGTATCCTCAGCTGGTATAAATCAGTATTGCTCCATTGATTTCAATATGATCCCAACCTAGATCTCCTATTAATGGTAGCACACATTTACCAGAGGAATACATCACTTTGCTTACATCATTAGTGTAATATTAATCAAATGATATGCACTTCTGAGGAATGACTTAATGCACAATAAGGGGTTTAATGGGCAGAACCAATGTTTTGTAAGTCAAAAAGAAAATGTTTACACTTGAACTACACCAATGGGTTAAATGTTTCCTATCACAGCATAACAGTTCAAATATAACAGCTAGTCCTTATGCCTTTGAGTGCCCCATCCTTCCACTGATCTCTATTATAGCATTTTTGACATATCATCTACACTGATATTTCTCTCCCCCACTCTTATTGTTATTACAACTCCTCTCACCTGTAGTACTCTTAGTTTTGACACCCAGAGGAAATAACGACTATACATTTCTTTACAGTAGAAAATATTACTGGCAGTATTCAAACCAAGCATTCAAAGAATAATGAGATTGGTTTAAAATTATGAGATTTTAAAACATTACTAAATTTTGGGTTATTTTTAGTTATGGACCTCTCAGGTGCACTCACTTCACAGTTTCAAGATTTTCTCTGCAAACATGAGGGCCAGAAACTTACTTTTAAATTGGAGAATCTCACCTAATCTCTTGATTCCAGCTGCTGGGGTTTTAGGGATAGCATCAAATATTGCCAGACTCACAGTGAAATTATAAGAGTTGGCACTGCTGTGCTATGCACACTCTCTACCGAGCCCACTCAGGATTGCAGATCTAATGACACCCACGTCTTCTTGCTCTTCAAGAAATAGTTTAAAATCCTGAAGTGTGGGTTTCTTTGCTTCTCACATTTAGAGTTGAAAACAATGGTAGGGTTAGAATCATAGAATATCAGGGTTGAAAAGAACCTCAGGAGGTCATCTAATCCAACCCCCTGCTCAAAGCAGGACTAATCCCCAATTTTTGTCCCAGATCCCTAAATAGCCCCCTCGAGGGTTGAGCTCACAACCTTGGGGTTTAGCAAGCCAATGCTCAAACCACTGAGCTATCCCTCCCCCCTGCAATTGTCCATTGTAGGACATTAAGCAATGAAGCACAGAATCCTCAAGAGCAATAAGGTCCCTCACTGCATTGAGCCACTATGCAAGAGGTCGGTGTTGATGATGTATTCTTATTTTTAGAAATCCTTTAATGAGAGTCAAACTAAACCCGACTATACCACATTTTAGACTGCTTAAGATGTTGTGGTGCCACTTTTCATTATTATGAATGCTAAACACTTTAAGAATATTTCTGGTTTATACATAAGGTTTTGAAGTGGTTCAATGATTTATGAAGCAAATAGGCTTCCTCGATGTCTATGAAACACCACTGATGTGTTCAGTGAATGCAGGAATAAGCACCCATTACAGTACCTAGAACATAGTATCTAACTGATTTTTGTTCCATTAACAAGTTGTGAAAAAGTTATGATGGTGCTTTTAGCTGTAAACATTTTAGAGTGTAATGTGCTTTTGGAAGATTAAGTATCTGTAATAGTGCGGCAAATGACAAACAACTTAAAGGAGACAAGGAACGTAGCCTGTTACCACTCACAGGAGACTGACAGCATGTACCATTTTACACCTCAGGACAATACTACCCATGCTCATGCACACACAACTGGCACTGCCAGAAGATTCCCTCAGAACAGTCCCCAAAATAAAGTTTTCCCTTTCGGAGTACAAACAGTAACCTGAAATAAATACTGGCCTTTTCACTCTGAGCATCCGACAATCTCCTGATGCTTTGACCAGAATAGCCTTGTCTTCCTGTTTGGCATAGAAGACAGCTGGGCCTTACTGCCCCACACCTTTAACCCTCTCTTGCCTATTCCACGAATCTCACCAGTTTGCATAAGAAAGGGAAGGGCTTAAGAGGATGTCTCTTATAAAGTGGGCAGATCATCTCTGTGACATTTTGACCTGAGAAACCCCATAGATCTTAGTAATGTTGTAGCTTAGGTAGTTGTATTTCAGAAGGGAGCATAATCTTTTGGTATGTGCCCCAGTTTCCCACATCACAAGCAGAGAACTTGGCCTTTTGGTATCATACCTAGGTATCCCTTCTGTCCAGAGTGTGTGAAGAGCTCTGGAGAGTTCTTTGGGACCCAAGGGCTTTGGGGATAGTTTCAAGAGTGTTCTTTTCTCTTTCACTTCCTGATGCGGTCTCTCTGCCTATGTCCCAATACCAAGAGACCACACTTTTTGGCTGGATCATCTTGCTTTCCCTCCTCCTCCACCCCTAACGTTCCCACTTTAAGGCTATGTCTACACTACCGTGGTAAGTCAACCTAAGTTACGCAACTCCAGCTACGTCAATAATGTAGGTGGAGTTGACATAGCTTAGGTCAACTTACTGCAGTGTCTACACCTTGCAGGGTCAACAGGAGAGAGTCTCCCATTGACTTACCTTACTCCTCTCTTTTGGGGTGGAGTACCGGGGTCAACCAGAGAGCGATCTGCGGTCGATTTGGTGGGTCTTCACTAGACTCACTAAATCAAGCCCCGGTGCATCGATTGCTGGAGCGTCAATCCAGCAGTAGTGTAGACATAGCCTAAGACAGAAGGCCAAATCCTCAGCTTGAATAAATTGGCATTGCTCCATGAAAGTGAAAGAAGCAATGAGAGGATCTAGTTACTAGACAGGGAAGGAAACTGGAGAATCCATAGACAGATTGAACCTGGCCCTTCTTGCTGTCATTGGCATCTGGCAGACAGGTTACGGGAGAGCTAAATGGTTTTTGTTGGACCTGAAAGTTTCACAGGACGGATTTCTCAGTTCCAGGCTGGAATTTCTAGTCAAAACCAGGGAGACACTGACCATGTCACAAGTCCAGTGAAGCACCCCCTCTTGACCACTCACAAGACTGGTAGAAGGGGATCCAGCTGCTGAATTCCCAGGTGTTTTAAGCCTCTGGAATTTGAGCATGGACCATGCACTGTTCTTATCTTTGTGCAAATTTTCTATATAGTACCACCTTCTGAGAGCTGTGATCACATGGAACTCAGCCCTGCACCAAGAACCAATGATGATCCCTCAGTTTCCCCCCATAACTTAGTCTCTTTGCACTGGTGTGACTGCTGTTGGAATATAGTGTTCAGTTCTGGTATCTGCAATTCAAGAAGGATGTTGATAAATTGGAGAAGGGTCAGAGAAGAGCCACAAGAGTGATTAGAAAACATGCCTTATAGCGACAGACTCAAGGATTTTGATTTATTTAGCTTAACAAAGAGAAGATTAAGGAGTGACTTGATTACATCCCATAACTACTTACCTGAGAAACAATTATTTGATAATTGTCTCTTTCCTTTCTGTTCCTCAGTCAGAGGACTCCCATATCAGCCTCTTCAGGTAATTCCAAATCCTTATGCAGTGACTTCATATTTAGGCAGCCTCTTCCCTGATAAACAAGTTCTCTTGGATAGGAGCCCACTTAGTGTGTAGAATAATTCTATTTCAACAGGAGAGCATTTAAGTCAACAACCTTCTATTTTCAGCCTTGCCATTAGCCTTTGGAATTCCTGTCCAGCATGGAGGTAACAGGGCAACATCAGAATGCCCCATCCAAAATGGAGTCTGCAGTCTGACACAGATACATATCAAGGGCCCTCAATATTAACCAGGATTCATAAATATAGATTCCTCAGATCAGCGCCCCTGGTGGTTACAGCACTGACCTGGGATGTGGAAGACCCAGGTTCAAGTCCCTGCTCCAAATCAGACAGAACAGAAACTTCAATCTGGGTTTCCCATGGCCTACATGAGTGGACTAACTACTGGGCTATTGGGTATTCCATAGTGGGATTCTTATGTTGGAGCAGTTTCACTTTGTATAAATAATTAAATATCCATGGGGCCAGCAAGCAAGACTGATTATAGCTCTGTGGTCAGGCACTCGCCTTAGGTGTGGGAGATAGTGGAACTTATATTTATATAAAGTGGAACAGCTTGAACAGGAGAGACTGAAATAGAGAGAACTGACTCTACAGCTCTGCTCAGCGTGATTCAGTGCAGGGACTTGAACAAGATGAGTGCATTAACCACCAAGCTATTGGTTATTCTGGAGCCTCGCCCTCAGTTTTTGTGAAATTTCTTGAAAAGTCTCAGTTTCGACCCAATGCAGAATAGTAAAAATGTTTGAAATCTCAAAAAAAAAAAGAAAAGAAAAAGGCATAATGGGAAAACTGTCTCTCACCCAGCTTTAGTTACAAATGTTTCTGAAGTTGTCGTTCATGCACATACTAATGAAACATTAAAAGCATTGAGGTGTGTACTTAGTATGTATTACTTTTGTCACTGGTGGCTTTGCTATTATAAAGCCTTCAGCTTCCATAAATTGCTTCCTGAACGATGAGGTACCTGATGAAGCAGGACAAAAAATAAGTAGCATTTATAAACAAAAGACAAAATATTTTGCCTTTTTATATATATCAGAAAAGCCTATCTTGTCAGGTTTGACTAGCGGGATCTGAGCTAAATGTTATCTACACAGAACACTTAAATATCACAGCACAACACTAATTATAAAGAAGTGTCTTCGCTTTTTCCAATACATAGAGGAAGGACTAAAAAAATCTTAAATCATGCTTAGAGAAATCTCTGTTTAAACATCTGTGAGCAAACTAAGTATTTTTGCTTGTCCAATTTTGCACACTTGAAAACAGGGGGATCTACAAAATCATGGCTGTCCAACATTGCAAGTGCAAATAACTTGGATGCTGAAATTTAGAGGCCACTTTTGTAAATAAGACAAATAGCACATAGTTATACTAGGAAACATTTCTTCAGGCAGTAACTTCAATGTGAGATTGAATTCAAGGACAGTAGCTCTTGTTATGTACACACCATACTTTATAGACTGTGTAAACTTGCTTAGCTATGAACTACTGTACTTCATGATAGAATATTGAAAAATATTAAGATCTACATAGATTACTGAAAGGATTTTCAACAAAATACAAAAGCTTCAGACCTTGTTGTCACCCTTTTTTTCAACACAGAAAAGACAAAACAGTCTCAGTGCATCCTATGCATCTGCATTTTCTTTCTCCTTCACTTTATAGGGGGTGGAGATGAATACCAGGGAGATAAAACTTGGGGCAAACCTAGACAGACATTGTGAGTCCATTTTTTCTGGTACTCTTTCAAGTACTGTACTCAAATTTCTTGTATCAGAGGGGTAGCTGTGTTAGTCTGGATCTGTAAAGGTGGCAAAGAGTCCTGTGGCGCTTTATAGACTAACAGACGTATTGGAGCATAAGCTTTTGTGGGTGAATAGCCACTTCACTGGATGCATGTAGTGGCCATTTCTTGAGCATTCTATTCTTGGCCTTAATGCTGCCCATATAATTAGTTGTGCACATAGTTACAATGAAGTGAGCTAGGAAAGGGTGAATAGTAGCCAAGCAGGTGACAGGACAAGAAACTTTAACGAATAGGCTAAAATAAATACACTGGTAAAAACAAAACAAAAAAATTTAAGAAACTCTTCATTTTTAATCTCTTCATTGAATAAATCATTTCCAGGTTTTATTTTTTAACCCCTTACTCTGAACTGGTAGAAAAGTAGCAATGGTGAGACTGGGGAGATAGAATTGTGACTAAAGCTAGTCAGAAAACAGCACCCTGAGCCTGGCACCCCCAAGACTGGGGTTGCCTGCCCCTAAATCCAGCCCTGAACATGTGTTTAACTTTAAACAGGTACTTGACTTCCATTGACTTTAATGCACTTGCTTAAAGTTTAGAACATGCTTAAATGTTTTCCCAAATAGGGATGTGCTTAAGGACCTTGCTAAACTGAGGCCTAAAAACTGTAGTGATGGGCTCATTAGACATTCATAGGCAGAAAAGGCAGACAAGTGGGAACAATTACTGGGCCTTACAGTTTACTATATTTGACTATCATCTTTAATCTATGTCTGTCATTTCTTCATCATTCATCTTCACAGAAAATACATCAATGGCTGTGAGTCATTTAAAGCTTTGAAGCTGGAGAGTTAGACTGTAACTAGTGGTAAGGGTACATCTTAAAACCATGATTAAACTTGTTTGGAATTTTTCACTGAATATTTCTTCCACAAACCGCCAAAGACTTGTTAAACTCTGGTTCCAGTCCTGTATTTGCACATCCCAAACTCTCAATGACTTCAAAGGGAGCTTGTTGAGGTGCACAGAGAATGAAGGATTCTGCCCTCTTTTTATAGACACCTCAGGTCACCTATCAATGTCTTCACTAAAGTCATAAGGAGTTAAGCAAAAAGACAAATGTCAAAGGCAGTTCAGTAATTAATTTCATAAACCTTTCAGCAACCATTTTGACATATGTAGCTATCTAGCTACTATATCATGTTTTGTTGTTTTTTTCTTTTTTGGCTGGCCTTCCTTTAATGGTCTGTGATAGGGTATGATTTATCCTTGCTAAGGAAGAAACTGGAAGAAACCAGTAGAATGTGTTTTGTTTAAATCCATAAAGAGCTGCATAGAGATTTGGGGTTTGAAAGATTAGGGAATGAATAAGAGAAATAGAAGCATATGAAATATGGATTCCTTTGCATGGTGTATTTCAGGGAATCATTAATTCATCTGAATATAACAATGAGTTGTGATCAGAGAATTGTACTAGAATTGCTAGAAGAAAGGGATTTAGATACACTTGTAAAGTTAAATATGGTAAGATAGTAAAATATTGATTGTTTATTATAAACAAAGCAGCAGGGCATCTAGAACATGTTTTCCACATGGAATATAATGCAGTAGTTAATCTAATGATTGGTTTTATTTGTATGTCTGTATTTTAAAGAGATCATAAAAATATTTTCATTTAGGACCAATTCACACCTACAGTTGAATTAATGTTCATTTTGTATAGGTGCCTTCTATCACCCAGACTAAAACAAGCAATACTTTCTTTCCTTTTTTTGAAAGTAAAATAGTGGAATTAGTAGTAAAAGAGTACTTTGGTTATAAAAGCTAGTGACTAATATTAGAGTTCTGACCTTCTGAGTTGCATTTACTGTTCACCAATGATTATATCATTTGGAGTGAATTAGATAGTCAATGAAGTGGATCTTCAAATCAAAGCTGCCACTCTGAAATTTTCAATAATTTTGTCACTTATAGAATTACAGCAATATTTAATGACTAGAAATGTTATATTGCTGGGGGTTTGCTGTCATGAAAAATAGTTCTCTTGTGGCACTCTTGCTCTCGTAGTATTTGTGCTTTTTATAAGAGAATTCTAGGAATAGTAAGACTGTTCAGACCTGGCTCAGTAATACTTACATTGTCTTAATATGCAAATTGCAATGGGACTGCTTATGTAGTAAGGCACTATGAGGAGGGTGGCTGAATTGAGGCCTGACAAATATATGTTATTTTACATAGTCTTTGCTTGGGGACAGTGGAATATATATATAAATATATGAACTTAATTGTGCGCCAAAGTTGCATTTACTACTCAAAAAGCCCCCCAATGTAATGACTCAATGTATTTAATTATGAAATGTACACCTCTGAATTCAGTCACAAGCTGTAAGGCCCATCAAGTATTTCCTGTCTCGGCGAGGCAGTTACACATTTTGGGTGGGATTTTCTAAAGCACTTGAATGATTTAGAAGCACAAGTCATATTGACTTAGGAAGTGAGGGAACAGAATGCCTTCTGGAGCTTTCTGGTATGTGGCACCTGCGCACCTGCTCCTAGTCACCTTTTTAGGATGCAGCTAACTTCCCCCCCACAGCTGGTCAGCTCTGGTGGCTGGTGTGTCTGAGGGGCAGAGCCATACCCTGCAGGCAGGAGAGATGGGGAAGCACAGAAGCTGCTCTAAGAGCAAGGGCTGTAATTCTGCCTCGTTCTTGCAGGGGCTGCACAAGTGCGATGACCACCAAGCAAGGACCTCCAGAGCTAAAAGCACAAGCCTGTGTAGTTTAAGGGAAAGACCCACACGGTGTAGCTGGTGGCTAGGGTGACCAGACAGCGAGTGTAAAAAATCGGGACAGAGGGTGGTGGGGGGGTTATAGGAGCCTACATAAGAAAAAGCCCCAAATATTGGGACTGTCCCTATAAAATCAGCAAAGAGTCCTGTGGCTCCTTATAGACTAACAGACGTATTGGAGCATAAGCTTTTGTGGGTGAATACACACTTCGTTGGATGCATGTAGTGGAAATTTCCAGAGGCAGGTATAAATATGCAAGCAAGAATCAGGCTAGAGATAACGAGGTTAGTTCAATCAGGGAGGATGAGGCCCCCTTCTAGCAGTTGAGATGTGAACACCAAGGGAGGAGAAACTGCTTTTGTAGTTGGCTAGCCATTCACAGTCTTTGTTTAATCCTGACCTGATGGTGTCATCCTTTGTTTAGTCCTGAGTTGACATCTGGTCACCCTACTGGTGGCTGGGATGGACTCGCCCCCTCTCTGTATTTGTCATGGAGAGCACTTTAACACACACTGATGAGGTGTGGAGAAAAGATTGTTAGTTCTTTTTTCCTCTGTGCATCCAGGAGAAAGCCAGGCACAATCTGGCCCAAAGGAGGGAAAATACGAGACCAGAAAATTAGCACAGAAATTATTTATTAGCAGCACCATTATCACGATGTTAAAGTGAAAACAAAATGGACTTCCTAGGTTGAGCTGCTGGGAGGGAAAGAGCAATCTGCAATACCCTTTTAAGAGATGTGGTCTACTCTGCTTCCCTGGCCACTGCCAATGGAGGGCAGGGAGACAGAACAATTATCCCTACTCCCTGTCCCTCACTACTCCTTTTCAGCTGAGTTATGCCTGGGTGCAGGCAGAACATGTTGGTAGCAGCCCCTCTGCTCCCGCTATGCACAGGCTGCAATGCTGGATGGCTCTTTCACAGGCTGTGGAGGGCAGGGGAGAGGCTCCTTCCTCCCAGCCTGTGCGACCATGATCTAGCCTAAGATTTGTAAAACAAGGACAAGCCCAGGAGTGTTCCATTGTATGAGAAAATGTATGTAAAACACCTATTTATACAATCGTTACTAAGTGAATCAGGACAATGACATCAGAGCCCATATTGCTTCATGATTCCATAGCAGTGACAATGGCTAGAATTGGGGGCATGCCGCAGAAGTTTATGAACAACTGATTTCCTTGCTTGACTCCACTCCTGGCTCCCATTCACACTACTGGTCACTTTTATATCTATCCATCCATTTTACTTTGTATTAGTAAGTCTTTGTATGTTCAAAAGAGGGTGGGAAAAGTGCAACACCTTTATCCATCTCCTATCCTGCCCCTGCATCTATAGCACCAAGAAAATAAGACTGGTCCAGTTGTGGAATTTTTCTAACTCTTTTGAATCTACTCACATCATGATCTACTATAGATTAGCAGTGGTACATTCCATTAATCACTCAGGTGTCACCTGAAAACTGACAGTCACTTGGACATTCCCAGCTGGGATTTCAATACTCAGCCCTGGAAGCTCTTTGTTGGCCGCTTCCAGTAGAAGCCATGTATTCGGACAGCACTGTGCCCACTCACAAATTGGTCAGGCTGTTTCACTAGGGAAGGGGTGCCAGGCAGTCATGAGTAGCCTACATAATATTGCTGTTTTATTTTCTTCAATAAAGTCCTTCTTTCAGCACTCTCTGACAACATTTGATGGCCCTTTCCACTCAGTATCATTTGCTAATGTACTTACGTATAGTTTGTAATGAATAAAACAATGTTTGTGCATTGGAAAAGGGAAAGACCCTAAATTCATGGACACTTCTGGTTGCTAATAACACAGTTTATGTTGCCACAGACACGAACTATACTTGAGAAATCATTGCGTATGTATAGTAGTAACGTCCGAGAAAAAGCTGCTTTGCTTTTACAGCAATCCTTCAAAGCAAAGCAGACAATGGCACAGGAAAAAAGCTCTAAAACAAAAATAAAGAATATAGGCCTAGATCCTCAAAGGTATTTAGATGCCTAACTCCCCTTGAAATTAATGGACACCTATGTACGTTTGAGGATCTGGACAATAGTGTCCAAAGCACCATGGACCTAATTTATCACTGGCTTCCATGAAGATTCACATAAATTAAATTTAGCTTCACTAGCGTTACACCCATTCATAGAAGAACAGTTGGCTATAGGAGCACCTGTAAGCACAACCTCCAAAAGCCAGAGCCTAGAAATGCCTGTTACAACACAAGCTGATAGCCATACAGGTCATATTTGTTTTCATTTAAGAGCGATGGAGGTTTTTTGTTTGTAGTTAGCCTTGAAGCTCTCTCGCTAATGTGTCATCATCAGTAATATGTATCAATGTAAGCCAACTGCCATTTTTAGGCATGAGGTATGACATGATGTTATTTTCTGTGCCAATCTGATATTAATTCCCAGAAATGTTGCAGAAATGGACCTTTTCTTTTTATAATCTTGTCATTTTTCTGAACAACAGTTTCAATGATTTAAATTAAGAATTATACTTAGGGCATTAACATATTGTAAGCAATGAGAAAACTTTGTGAAGGGAAATCACTTTGAATCAACCAAATCTTTTGAGTTTCTGTTCTTTTCATTGTTTGTCCCTTTAAAGCTAACTGTCTGGGAGAGAGAAAAATTGAATGGAAGTTCAGTGACTTTCCTTACTGATTGCAAAATCTGCCAATCATATTGTAGAGTGTAGGTCAGGGGCAGGATGTAACATGCATGAAGATTAGAAGATCGGACATGAGAATTAGAAGGTAGGATGTGGGAAAATAGCATTGGCTTGTGCTACAGGATGAGAAGAAGGGTCAGGAAGGCATGAAGGCAGATTTATGATTTGCTGGATCCCAGGCAAAATCGGGGCCCTAAGGGAGGAGATACAAGGAATGGCGTTGAGATAAGGATGGTGAATAATCTTCCCTTTCTGACCTGCTGCCAGGCAGGAAGAGTGGGCCAGCCTGTGAGTTTTGCAACTGATGCAGGGTAACAAGCAATCACTTGTGCTTAAGGCTAGCCATGGGGAGAGGCTGGTAGCCAAAATAGCAATGCATGGCAACACAAAGGGGAATATGGACACAAAAAGAAGGGATGCAAAATACAGAGAAAAAGTCAGCTAGGATAGCCTTTAAAGGGGTCTGTGATTGTGAGATGTTTTTACATTCATATTGTCAGATAACATGTGTAGCAATCTGTTTCTTTAAAACCAGTGAATACTTACTGGAGCCTGAATAACTCCCATAAGAAGTCAATGGGCCAAACTAATCCCTGGTGTCACTCCATTGATGTCAATCGCTTTCCCACATATTATTTTTGCTCAGTAAAGGCTCTCAGTGTCTCACTAAGCATCTAAACCCTGATGGTACATCTGTTTTACATGTGGAGCTGGCTGAAGTTGTTGTCCTTGGAATGTCAGGTAGGTTCTAAAGTGATTAAGAGGAGACTATACGTTGCTCTCTGTTTCTTTAAGCAAGAGTCTTTAATAACCACCAAAACATAGGCTCTATTCATTTCACATTTTTGCATGAAAGTGTTAACATAAGGCTTTGTGATCACGCGTTAGTTATTAGGTTCATAATGAGTATAATACTGCCTTAGTTGTAATATTAACTAACACAGTAGAAAAATACAGTGTATTAATGTGTATTCCTTGAAGATTAGCTACAGCAAGTGAAAGTACAATTCTGTGCTAATACAGTAAAATCTATTAAACCCATAACCTTTGTGCATGAAAAAGGAATTATTTTAACAGGTTTATTCCATTAATGGTTATTTGTTTAAGAGGGCTCCCGTAGCATTTTCTAGCTGCATGCTCAGAAAATTTATTCCGTGAATGCATCCGTTTCTTTGCCAGGTGGAGTTACTGTAAGTTGCAGGATTTTTTAAAACTCTGTATTTAAGATTTCCTCATGTAGAGGACATCTACAGTGCTTAGAATATGGTTTCTAACTGCAGGACATATCATGTCAACAGGCTGCTGCCTATGAGCATTTCAATACACTTTAAGGGCCAGATTCACCTTCCCTTACCCCGCAGGAACTTTACCCTGAAGGAGGACAGGCAGTGTCTGCTGCCACCGCCCCAGGACTGCCCCTATTCTTGGGAAGAGGGGGAGCAGCTTTAAATTATAGCTCCAGAGCAGCTCTGACCATTCGAATATGCTACAGCAGAGAATCCTCCAGCTACCTTTCCCCAGCTGTCCCCACCCACCTTTTGTGCTGCACTGGCTCCCTGTCGTCCCCTGATGAGAGAGAGGTTGTAGCTACTTTCCAGCGCCAGAGCCTCCCACAATTGATGTTCCACTTTGGGGACTCTCCCCTCCAGTGTTTACAATTAAATAACATGGCATAAATCCTGGATTAATTTGGCCTCATATTTCAAAAGGACATTAATATAAAAGTAGACAGTACTTTCCCCTATGAGAGGCCATATTCTTTGCTCAGCACGAGAACTCTTCTTGGTGCAACAGAAAGGGAGGCTGTCACAGTCTGAGCCTCCAACGGCTTCCTGATTCTCTAGCCTGGGAGCCATCCATCAAGGGATTGACAGAGTTCACTGCATTCTGGACCTGCCCTTTCCCCACCTCTCCCTGCCCATTATGTCAGGGACTACAGAGAAGGTGGCATAGGAGCTGTCTGTGCTGGCTGCATGCCAGCTTGAGGACTCCCCCACACTGGGAAAGCCCCATCTGGGGAGATCAGGCCAATTGTCCCCCTTTTTGTGCCACTAAAGCAGTACAAAGAGAGAGGCGCTGGGGACAGAATATAGATCAATATCTGAGAGTCCAAATATGGTTCTTGTCGATGAGGGTGTTAGGGTTTCTCTCTACCCTGTCTGTATGGTGTGAGGCTTACAGCTGTTTTGCAGGATGAGGGTCTAAAAAGGCCACATTCTTTGCCATGTCCTGGAGTAAGAATGCATATTAGTTCTTTACAAAAGATTGATTCCTATTCCGCTACAGCACAGTTCATTACACCTTAATACAGAGGTGGATGGATGGTAGTCTCTTTCTCATCCAAACAACTGCAAGCCTGCGTTTGGCTAGCAGCAAAGCTTGTTGGATGAAACATGACTGTTCAGCATTCGGTTTGTTTGCTATTGCCAGCAAACAATACACTGGCAAGTGTTTATGTTGTTTTTTTCAATATACAAGAATCAACATGGGTAACCCTTGTCCAAAACGTATACACTTGCTGACATTCCTGTATAAAAGTACAAGCCAAAGTTCTACACTTAAAGCAAGACATAGATTTTGCTGCTGGAGCATGTGATGTTGCGTTTCCTGGGGTGATTAAATCAATGCTAGGCACAAAAATCGTTTAAAAAAATTGGGGTCAATTTTGGCCACTGCTCTGGTCCCCATATACCACTCTAGCACAGGAACAGCATACAGCCAGTGTAAGCCCTCGGATACAATGGGATTTGAGTTCTTAACTCCCTCAGACTCCTTTGTAAGTCTCAGCCGGTAGCTACAGTCATTATTTTTGCTACACTGTGCAGAAATAATATGGTCAGTAAGGAGACCATAAGAGTCAGGCTTCCCTTCTCCATCATCTCCAGTGTGACATGCCTAAACCGCACCAATCTGGAAAACAACAGACATGAGGTTGTTTCAGAACCCAGACAATATGCTGTTACCAAGCTGAACACAGAGTTAAGAGGCAACCAGTGTAATTCTGGTATTATCTGGCATCATTTGGTTTAGGGCAGCATCCTCAGATCAAGGGAGGCAGAGGAGGATAAAAAAAACCCTCACCATCCACAAACAACCCTCCTAAAATGTGGCTCAGCTAGGCACAGCCCTTAATCAAGGGCAGTACAGACCCACACCACCCTAGTAGGAGAAGCAGGGTGAGGTGGGATAAAAATCCCAGCCCCTTTGAAGTCAATGGGAGTTTTGCCATTGACTTCAGTGGGACAGGGTTTCTCCTCAAAGACCACTGTCAGAGCTCTTTGAAGCATAGGTGAGTACGCCCACAGTTACATCTCTTATGAGGATATAGGATGTGCTTCCTTTTGTGCTCAGAGGGCTCTGGATTTTGGGGCCCTCTGCATAAGGTAGCATCAGGCTTTGCCCCAAAAGAAAGTTTATCCATATCAGATAAGCACAAGTGCCCCTGGGGAGAACTGCACTCTGGCACAGTGTGTTACCACCACCTTCTTCCTGTGCTGCACTCTGGTGTAATCTATTCACAATGCATCTGGCTGCAATTTGGGGAAATTCCCTATCTGAATCCTGTATCTTTTCCCATTATGTAGCATGAGCCTTTATGTATGTATGCTCTTCCCTTTTACACAGCTGTTGTTGCTATTTCCCTGTTATTAAACACACGCAAAAGGAAAGAACTATAAAAATGCTGATACTTCCCATCAAAGATTTTTGATGCAACACTTGAGTTTGCCAACTGGACCAAGTGAATACATTTAGTTAAGCACATCATAAATGCATTTGTAAAAAGACTCACCAACCAGCTCCGATGAGAAGGAAACGGAGCTTGGTGTTCTCAACATAGTGAAGACCTCTCACTGTCTCAGTATTCTTTCTCCCACCCTTTGTTTGTTTAGACTGTAAGCTCTCTGAGAGAGGGGCTGTTTCTTACTATGTATATGTATAGTGCTTTGCACAGTGCGGCCCTGATCTCACTTGGGGCCTATACACACTGCTGTAATAATAAATAATATCGCCCCACTTATACCCAGCACTTCCTCTTGGTCAGAACCTCCCATCTACCAGACCTCAGTTCAGATTTCCCTTCTCCCATTCAACCACCCAAGGCTCAGAATTCTCAGTTTAGTAACCCTTCCCCTTCTCCCACCTGACCCATCCAAACTCAGTCACCCCAAGATGAATTCTGTGATTCCATGGATGCTGAATTCACCCCTAACTGCAAAATTGGACTTCAGAATCTCAGCTTTCATTTAAAAATGTTATCAGCCCTCATGGTTGTGGAGAAAGCCTCAAAAACATGGATAAAGTATAAACTCAATGTGACTTGCTTGAGTCCGCAGAGAGCCTGAAATAATAGCCTTGAAGGATGTGAACTGTTCCATTCACCTGAGTCAGGGCCCAGTGGATTTGCAAGTGTACAGCCATGAAATTTGGTATTTTTCCAAGATGCCACAGCATTTGCTACAGTCACATGTTAAACCTTTGGTTTTCTGGGTCCTTGCTTGGCTGGGACCTGCCTGCAATGCCCCTCATTCTCCAGCTTTTCACATAACACAGAGTTCATTGGATTACAGTGCATGCGTTTTGGATCTGGGCAGTAGGAGGTTGGAACCTCAAGCTGGAGTCCAGCTCACTACCTTTGAGTGGAGGAAATCAGAAATGTAGAACCAGTTGGGCTCCTGGAGAAAGTGCAATAAACAAAACCTGGGGAGCTAAGGAAGAGACCCCACAAAGCTGGCTAAAAGCCCCCTCCTCCCTAGAACACAGAGGGAGAAGGAGGCTCAGAACAGGGTCATCTGGACAATGATGCAAGAGCTAAGGACTGGAACCAGGCCACCACAAACCCATCCTCGCAAATAGTCATTGACAAAAGTAAGCATAGTTGAATGTTGTGTTAACGAGTCTTAGCTGTGCCTGTGTCTAGGGGTGGGGTGGGAATGAAAGGTATTTCAGGGCAGTAGAATATATTAATGTTGCAACAGAATTTGGTGCCACTGTGCTGCAGAATATACAGGGACCTGATTACAATGAGCTTTTGAGGAGGTGATGCTATGAACACCGCTGTTTTCCAGATGCACTACTTCTCATTCCCAGACTTCCCTGCTTTCCTGCCTCCACGGGGAGTCCCTACTGAGAAACTTCCCTAGAAGACTGAGGTGGAGGAGGGGGATGCTGTGGAAGTGGTATTCTCCATTCCACTCACCCAATCTGGGTCCATCTCTGCTTGCAGACATGAAGGGGTGATCAGGCCCTATGATTCTAGGAGTCCGTTAGAAAATGTTTATTTCTCATAATGCAAAAGTATTTTTGTTATGTGAATGAAAGTGTTAATATTTATAAGGGTGCAGCAAATAGCACTGCATTAAAGCACACTAGGGAATCTTTAGTGCACACCAGCAGGATCTAGGCAGACCAATTAGTGCCCAACACTTTAGGGCTCTTTATAATCAGACCCTTATAGTGCACATTGCCACACCCCATCGACAAGCCCTAAGTAGCGGCTGCCATTTCCTCTCTCCACCTTTTCTAACACTCCGACACCCAGACCACACATTCTTTTAAGTGTTCCAAGATCATAATTATATTTTGAGCTGTTTCCACACAGCTATACAAATTAGGGACATCAAGGGGAAATTTGCTTGAGCTGAGACCACAAGATTGGGCCCTACAGCTACCAGGTAATATGTTATGAATGTCAAATCACCAAAAGCATAGAAGTGTCATTCTTGGCCACAGGAATGTGCCTTCTCTCTCATTTGCCTTTTTGTAAGCTGAGGAATATGATCTCTTGCACTTAATTTGTGAATATATCATCCAGCATTTTCTGAGTAACATCTTTTACATGAGCTTGTACTATAATAAACTCAGTTTATCTGTGCCCTCATTTTCCTTTGTACAGTGGAGCCTGGATCCAAAACAGTTGCTTTACAGCCTAGAAGAATATTTGAGATCAATCCACAGCATCTCCTGAAAAGATGTCTTTTACATCCCTCCCATGCCTAGATCCAAACACTGAATGTACAGAGACATTGTGAAAATCAAACATGTTTTATTTGCAATTCCCCAAGCTCTCTCCTCAAAAAAATCCCAAAACAATGGATGCAAATAATTTTTCAAATAGATCATCTTATGAACATGCCAGTTTTATTCTGTCTTTTTAAAGGGAAGAAAATCACATAAATGACAATTCCAGAAACTGTAGATTTATGACTTTTTTTTCTTTCCGATTATGTTGGCAATGAGTAAAAAATAAAATTTTGTAATTTTGAGGAGAGAATAATGTACTTTTTTATTAAAATAGAAATGACACACTGCTGCATATCTAACTTGATTTAGTGTTTTTATTAGTTATATAACTGTTTTAATACCTCACTAACTATTGCTTTCTCCCTCTAGGTTTTCATTGTTCTCATACCCTAGAAACAAATTGATAATTCTGAAAAAATAAAGTATTTCTTGGTTGTTTGCTAACAGCAGAATAGCAATCAGTCACCACAGGGTTACTACAATGGGCATCATTATATCTGGATCCTTATCAATTTCACTATATGGGTAAGTATTATTGCTGCATACCGGAACTCCTTTGGTGTTATTGCTTAATTTTAATTGTGATTGTAAAATGTGAAAAATGTGGATCTTTAAATGACAATTAAACACCTGCTATACTTGTTGTGCATTGGCATTTAAAGATATATTGAGTATTTAAAATCTGCTGATTCAGATATTACAATGAGGCAAAAAGAGGGGGGCCAGGGGTTTGGAGGCAAGTATAATTTAGTCAAATAGGTGACACAAGATCTGAACCTTAAACCATTTCCAAAAAGTAAATTTTTACACCATGCTGTTTCTCAGCACAGTTTCAGATACTGTGCCAGTTTCCCACTGCTCCAGTAATCCCACTCTCCTGTGTTTGTCCCACTGACATCCAGTTAATGGAAGCCCTTGCCCTGGGAAACACCTGCCCAACATTAACAAGATGTTAATGGCGTAAACAACGGAAAGTCAAATTACTGAGATACAAAGGAATATTGACTGCGGAGAAAGAGGCATTGGTGACTGATCCCAAACAGCAGCTCAAATTCTTAAGACAATCAAATGTCAAAGATGTTGCATTATGGTCTTGATCCAGCAAAGAATGAAGGCACATGCTCTACTTTAAACATGTGATTAGTCCTAATGGATTAAGATTGAGCATATCATAGAATCATAGAAGATCAGGGTTGGAAGGGACCTCAGGAGGTCATCTAGTCCAACCCCCTGCTCAAAGCAGGACCAACCCCAACTAAATCATCCCAGCCAAGGCTTTGTCAAGCCGGGCCTTAAAAACCTCTAAGGATGGAGATTCCACCACCTCCCTAGGTAACCTATGCACATATGTGCTTTGCTGGATTGGGGTTGGTGTGAGGTGTAAACTGGTTTAAATCAAGCAGACAGTAAGGAGAGGCAGTAGGCTTGCTATAATTAAGGTTGCCAGAAGCTTCTATAATAAAACCTTAATTTAGGTCCCTTATAACTCTGGCTTGGAAAACTTGGTTGGCTTGGAATTTGCTAGATTTTCTCTGGTAGTAAATACGTTTGAACAGTAATGCCAAATCAACAGTATTTGAAATTTTGACTTCTCTATTGTCATCTAATTTCTTTGTCTTCTTCTAGCTACAAAAACCCCTCATATTAATCCTATATAGTTAAATATCCTCAAAAACCCATGAGCCAGCTACAGTACACTCAAGCAGAATAAACTGTGATGAAACAAAAAGGATGAATTTTGAATGAATGCATTTGGCCTAATCCAGCTTTCACTGATTTCCTGTGGAATTGAGGGCTCACTCATGGCTGGTGCCACTGATGTCAAGACAAGGTATTTTTGCCATTGATTTTAGCTATAGGAAGAACACTGTGTGTGAGAGAGGAATGGCTGGTTGCAGAACATAAAGGCCCTTTTTAAAGCTACCCGAGGTATTCCTTTAGTTCAAGCAGTTGCAGAGGCATGTCAGGGGAGGGTGTGTGTATGTGTGTCCAGAGCGTGCTGTCCTCTGGCTGTGCTTGGGTGGCACACAGACCCTAGGGGGCTTGGACGGCTTGGGGGCATAATAGGGATCAGCCCTGAAACTGCTCTATTTTATCCCAGGGGCTGAGCACAGATGCAGGGGGGCACAGAGGTAGCTTAAAGCCTTCTTTGCTGTCCACCCCCTGCATCTCTGGCAGGTACATGCTCTGCTCCTGCCTCGTTCCAGACAAACACGCTGCTCCTGCAGGTAGAAAACCAGTGATTTATTTACAAAGTTCATTCCCACTACCTTTATAGAGTGTGCAGTTATCTGGAGCTCTAAAGACTCCAAAACCCAGCATGGGAGAGACCTTTCATGTCCGTGGCTCTATCGTCTTACAACTCTTTCATGTTCTCTCCCTCCTTTTTTGCATTTCTTTCCTGTGCCCTGTACCCTCTGAGGTAAGGAGGTTTTAGCTGTCTCCAGCTTATCTTTAGTCTATCAGTGTCACAGTTCCCATATTCAGGTGTATATGGGGCAATTAATTGAAGTTTCATTGATCAGAATGCTGGATCAGCTGCTGTTGCCCTCGCTCTACCACACCAACCTTATTCCTGTACTACGTATCGCTCAACTTGAGTATGACATGCGGCTGGGGAAGCTGCCCTTTCCTTATGCTGTTGTAGAGAAGCGTGGGACTCTTTTTCTGAAGATGTTTTGCTTCATAAACTAGGGTTTTCCTCCTCCTCAGGAAGGCAAGGCATGGCATGGCGAACCTCCCTTGCCTTTTGAGGGTGGTGATGGAGAGGAAGGAGGCACTTCATTTTAGCACTTCTTCCTATTTTTAAGAAGTTGGGGGTACTTAGTGGTAAGTCTTTATTGATGCGCCACGTATCTCAGGCTAGTATTTTGTGCATTCAAAAATATAGAACCTTTGTGAGAAATATGGCCAACCTTTGCACTCCATTATACCCACACAACCCTTGTGAAATCTGTGACATGCACAGGTATAAATGGGGACAGAATCTGGTGCATGGTTTTTATATAGTGGCAGCAGGAGGGCAAAAAAGGATGGATCTCCATCTCATAAAGTTTTTCCCTATTGGTTGAATTGACTGCTACCAAATTCACTTACTTTATGACTTTCTGGGAGAAAATGCAAAGAGAACCCCCATCCTAGAGTCTTGTGTTTTTGTATTAGAGAAGTAAAATACATTTTTATTTGCAGAAAACTTGGTGTCACCTTAAGGCCACCAAAGTCTTCTAGTTTCTTTGTGAGTATATGGACTTATTTTTGGTATTTCAAGTAAGTCAGATTTCTGGAACGATTTCCCCCACTTTTTGCTCCTGTACTTTTATTGAGTTTGCATTATTGAGTTTGAAATTGATTAAACATGACCTGCTGTCAAATTCTTGCTGCACAGCAGGTGATCAAAATACATTCTTCTATCCTCCTCTGAGGATAGGAGTCCCAAGGGCACTTTAAACCCTTTAGCTTTTTCACCTTGCTAATTAGAAAAGAATGATATCTGACTAATAGATGTGGAAAAACAACCCTGGGTTTAAGAAATGATCCAACTCTGACTCGTGATGAGGCTGAAAGGCCTATAATTTAATTTATTCCCCAAAATACTATCTGAGGTTGGAGGTACAGTATCTCCATAATTCTTTTCTGGAGAGGCCTAGCAGCTCCTCAAACACCTCACCACAAATAAATCATTTAAATATCTTCTGCCTGTTGTATAGCATGTCTTGGCTACCAGAACATTTCCTGTCAATCTTCAGTAATGGCTTGTGTCAGACTGGACCCTCCTGGGAAAGAAATGGGGTTATCTTAAAAAGTTTATGAGTCTGTCTCCTATATCTCCAATCTGTGTCACAGAAAGGGATTATTAAATATAGAATAAATAACTGGCAACTGAATTACAGAACTATAATTCCATTGAGGGCTTCCATTTTTTAAAAGTGGATTTAGTGCTCATGAAAGCTGCCAGACTGACAGCCCTGGAAACCAAAGTGCTCTTTTAACCCACGGAACAGGTACAGTGGTGGCAAAAGCAGTGCACCCATCCACAGACCATTGCACTTTTTACTCTTTCCTGCTTGGAATGCCAGAGGGCAGCATCCTGAATAGGTAATTTAACTGCGGCGCACTAGTCATAAGATAGTGAGCGTTAGAGTCTGGAGTGTGAGGAGCTGTTCCGAGCTCTACAAAGACCCTATGAGCAAGTCTGCTTCAGTTTAACCTACTGTAAAATGGGTATAACAATGCTCTACCTGGCTCACAGGAATATTCCTATATCTGAGAGAACCAACAGGAAGTGTGCCACTTGCAAGACGTGTAGCAACCGTAAGCTTCCTTTTGAAGCCTAAACCTATATAGCATGGGACCTATCAATTAATTTACCTACTCCTTTAGGTAGCTTTATAAATTGGAAAAAAAGAATCATGATTGAAATCCATCCCCTCACTCTGCAATGCATCAATGCCTATAATTCCTCATAGAAAATATCTTTCCTGAAGTCTGCAATGTGTTATAATCTCTAATTATGAATATGCTCACAGAATTTGTTCATCTCAAGATGCACTTGTGCATCTGTTGTTTATGTACTATACATTAAACTTTACATGTAGCTTTAGAAATATTTCTGCAGATGTGCACTTATGCTCAAAAGACCACAGAAAATGATAAGTTAAGATGTGTGATGTGGTTGTTGGGCAAGGATGAAGCCGTGCCGGCTTGAAAGCCTCCATAACTAGCAGAATTGTACCTATATATCTTTCCAAACTATCATCCCTGTGAGGGCAAGGAAGGATGACACTGGGCAAGGCAGACTGTAGCCTTGTTGGGGAAGGGAATGTCTTATTACATGTTTGAACATCACCTAGCATAATGGGGTCCTCATACCTGACTGGTGCTTCGAGGTGTTCCTGTAATACAAATAATAACGAGAGAAAAATGACTGAGCTGCCATGTCTGGAGCATATAAATAATGATAAACTTATTTTCCTGTTGTGAGTGACATTGTCCATGTAGAATCCTCTCTGTAAGTTACTCCTCTTGCTTGATTTAACTGGAAGATGACTTTTCAGTTAGCTACCATAGAATCGGAGGACACACCTCTAACACAAGGCTAGTAGCTCAAAGAATTAAATCACTGCCCGCTCAGTATGAATAAAATGATAGCATAGCATTTACACTTACCTGTAAGCTCATGTCACAGGGTGCACTCACCACACGTGGGGTGCCTCCTCTTGGCCGCTCCACGGATTAGCTTTGGCCAGGCACTGCCCTGTGGTGGTGTCTCTACACGTCATTTCTTTCTCCCTGCAGCCGCTCTTATTCCCAGAGGTGTAACTTCCTGTTCATGGCTTGGCCCTCTGGCCAGGTCACTAAGTCCCTCCCCTTCAGCCCAGGGAAATCAAAGTCCTTCCAGAGCAGCTGTTCAGCTGGCTTCTCCAATGCCCTGCACCACTTCCCAGTGGCTGGTAGGGGAACCCAGGCCTGCCCTCTACGTTGGGTTCCAGTGACCCTATAACAAGCAGCCAAGGTCTTTACAGTCCTACCCCTGGCTGCTGTTTCCCTGGGCTTCTTCCTACTTATCTGTCTTCCCCAGCTTTCTGAGTTTGCCAGCCCAAGTCCCATCCTTCCAGGGAATGACTGTAGACTACTTCCTTACATCCCATTGCTACTTGGAGCTCCTGGGCTTTTTACAGGCCCCTCGTATTCCCGCCCAGCTGAGGCCATTTCCAATTAGTGGCCTGCTCCCCATCTCCTTCTCCTGGTGCAGCTTGGACAGATAGTTGCCTGCCTAGGCAATTTAACCTCAAGCCTTGTGTGGAATGAGCACCCCATCATAAGATAGCTAAGTCTCATTGGCTTCAGTGGAACTTAAGCATGTGCTTAAGTATTTTGCTAAATCAGGGTCTTTGTTGTCAGTGGTAGTTATAATTTTGTACTAAAATGAAAGAGTTAGTCAGTGTAGCTTGGCAGGACAGACAGTGTCAGATCTAGCTTAGGCAACTATGCATCCTTGTGCCATCCAGTTAGAACTGTTCAATGAACAGAGGGCCAAATCCTGCAAGATACAGAGAACGTCCTGTGAGGTGCTGGGTGCCCTCAATTCCCACTGAAGTGAATGTGAGTTAATAGCAATTTGCCCTGTGTGGGATCCAGCCCTCACATCCATGTTCCCCAAACAAAAGCTTTTGCTTCCTGTGCAGTGAGGAGAAAAACACACATACACCCATGTGCACATCATCACCCCGATTTTCATTTGTCCATCGTCTAGAAAAAAAACAACAGCATTCTAAGGTTGGAGTCTTGTATATTTCCCCTTTATTAGTGACAAGATTATGTGGCTCTGCTCTGTGCAATCGTATTGTCAGAAACTTTAAAATTGAACCCCCAAATGTCTTTTTTACCCAGTCTTAGGGCTGTGTATGTTTCTAGGACCATAGAAATTAGAAATGGCAAAGACTTAGTAGATCATCCAAGCCATCTCTTTGCCAATGCAGAGTTGATATTCCTTTCTTTTACTGTGAGTGTTGCTCATGATATGGTAGTGCAAAGATTTTTGTCTATTTTCTTCATTTACGGTAAGGATGTATACAGTATTATGCAGGCCAGATGAAATTACTGCAAAAAGTTGTAAATGCTGAAGGAAATGAAAAAGCTTTCATAAAGAACAAGGAGATATACAGGGTTGTGCTGTACTGTGCCTTGTGACAGCAAATTGAGACATAGCAGGCAAAGGACTCCAGTCTCAGAAGTCTCAAACAAAAGCTGACCTTTAAAAAAACTACAAAAACCGAGAAGGCCCATTAAAGGCTTTTTTGGTTGTAGCAAATCTTGAAAGTTTTCAGGTTCTCATATCGAAAAAAAAAAACATTTCCCCTTTGATGCCACACAGACAATGTTGCTTTGTGCCAATCAGAAACATGCTGTAATGGTTGCTGGCAGTTCCGGGAAGTCATGGAGCGTTCACATGACAGAAGGCTGGCTTCTGGGGCAAGGGGAAGCCGTACCAGTCATCCAGGTACTACATATATAGTATGTATAATACATGCAAGTCAGCTGAACTATTGTATATGGAGTGTCAAGCAGAATCTAGGTGGAAGGCAGGTAGCAAAATATTCACCAACCCTATTCAGTACTTCATGTTTGGAACTATTCTGACATGGAGCTATTGTTTCCACCAGTCTCTGTAACTATTGCGTCCACATTCTTTTCTGAGGGAGCATCCAAAGTTCTCTTTTCTTTTATGCACTGTGGAATCATTTCACCCTTAAAAAAACAGATTAGATGTTCAGATATTACTGAGGTGGGGGCCATTCAAGAACCTGTATATATGGATTTCTTGATTGCTCACATCACATTTGAAACTTGCTTTTGTAATGGCAAACAGCAGTTAGACCCAAGATTCAGCAAAGTACTTCCATTGACTTCAATACTTAAAGTTAGGCACGTGCTTAAGCACCTTGCTGAATCAGGACCTCAATCCTCACTCTCAGCAGCAGCTCCTGCCTACCAATTCTCCTTGCAAGGTGTGACCCTTTAAAATCAGTACTCCCTGGAAGTTTGTGCGAGTCAGCAAAGCACCTTGCTGAGCAATATCCCTTGCTGTCTGTGTGCATGTTACTTCAAATTGCTGCTGTAGGTTCTGTTCTTTATACATTTATAGGCGAGCACCTGCATCTAGGATGTGGGATTCTAATCTCCACATGCTAGATGGCCTTGAATAATTTCCATTCCTCTTTTAGGCAAATCTGTACGGATCAGACCCCAGTAAAGGAAGACCTGCAACTACCTCTATGTTTTTTTTGTTTCAAACATATCATCTAAGGTTTCCCTTATTGGTGGCTCATCTTTCCTTTGTGACATGGTAATTTCTTCATAGGTGGTACCTGACAAGTCTTTTTTTACCCTTAGAGTTTTTTTGTTTGGATTCCTTTCACTTCAAAATATCATTACCATTGCAAACAAGGAAAATGTGTTTATCAGAAACTGCAAACTCCTTTAGGGCCTCATAGGATTAATCACGGTTATAAAGTTTTATTAAACACAATTTTTGTTTAATGACAAGCTCCACCAGTCCTTCCCATTCCAAACCAATCCTGTCCTAAGGGTGTATCTAGCACAGCAGATTGTTTTCAACAGACTCTCAAGACAATCCCGATTACTTTGTCATGCACAGAGATATTTTTCTTCCTGGATAATTTGAACTTCCTTAAAAATCACATCTGTTTCATACTTTATTTATTTGTAATTTAAATCCTTAAATTGAATCTTTCATTACTAACATCTGGGCTTGAAATGCAGCCCACTTGAAAAAATACAAATTTTATTTTATTTGTAGTTATCCCCCCTTCACTCGGTAGCATTGATACAAACATTCCCTGGCCAGAGGCAAAACAGCCGGGTATCTTAAAGCTGTGATGCCGTACCACGTGTAATATGGCTCACTTGAATGTCCCTGAAGTGACTGGCAATTTGCCCAGAATTAGACTGAATGCAAGTAATAAGCTGTAGAAATTCCACAATATTGACAATTAGATATCTCTATATAGCAGCAGCTGTGTATTGTTCTCATGGTATATTCCTCTCAAAGCACCTCCTAAAAAAAAAAACAACCCTGGCAGAAGGTTGCAGGCAACAGAAAGGTAATATACATTGTATGAAATATCTCAAATTCAGATTAATAGGGATGATTCTATTAGTACAGTCTTCTGCAATGGAAATAATGGCTGAAACAAAATGCCATGAGTTTACAACACCACATCTGAACTGGATAATTGCTATATTTTTAGCATTTTTTCAGAGGGAGATACCTACCCTCATTTCCATTCATTGTGAAAGTGAGGAAATTGGTGTACTCGCGCGCCTTTGGATGCTATTTAGGAAGATGCTTCTCCAGTCCTTTTGAAAATTGCTTCTAAAATGTAAAAGATCCTTTAGCATCCTGCATAAATATTTGGCCTTGAGCAGAAAGAGGACAGTTGATGGCAATAGGGTTAACTTCTCACCTAGTATTCAAAAATCCAGCTAGTACAGAGGGAATCACTGAAATAAATAAATATACTCCCTATCAGTTATGCATTCCTCCATATTTCAAAGTCTGCTTGCCAGCCTTTCCACAGAAAACATAGAAAATGAATTAATTGAGCATATATTTTACTCACCAGAAGCAGCTACCCACAGAGAAAGGATTCAAATTTTATTTTTTAAAACACACTTTTGAAGTTTGCATTATGAACTACTAATCTTTGATATTTTGCCCAGTGGATGTAAATGGAGCTTGTTTCTGTCTGTTACCAGGCTTGTCAAACTTTGGTTTTTGTATCTGTTTTGTTTGTAACAGAAATGATCATTTTTAAAGTAAGCTACAGTTTTTCAGAACTACCATAAAACTGAGGGAACAATAAGATGTCAAGTTTTATATTGCAGATGCTAATTTATCAAGCTCATTACCAACAAAATGCAACTAAATTGCTGATAATCTTGCGACTGATTAATTCAGCAACAGAGATATTGGTGAGTATTTAAAGGTTAGGAAAGCATCATCGTAGTGCAGGATTCCTTTCCTATTTCTTTCCTTGCCGTACATTAAGGATTATTTCTACATTTTGCGGCTTATGCAACATTTTGGTCTAGGACAGATATGTGACCCATGTGTTACACAAATTATCAGAGACAGGAAGGATCGATTTGTGCATCAGAAACAGGATGATTTCTTCTGGACGTTGTGACCACTCAAATTATTGCTAAAGAATTTGGAAAGCTTTTGCATGGCATTTTATTCATATTGCCCCTGTTTCCTGGCATATATATTCGTGGCCCCAGGAAACAGGGGCAATATGAAGGCATTATCTCAGTTGCAAGATTATCAACAATTTAGTATATATGTGCCAAGAACATGGAACATGGTGACCATATATATAGGAATTTGAAAGGTGTACTTCAGGCTCCAGTAGATCAGTCCTTAGGCTAGAGATAGTATTCCCTCTTTTGGCAGGGATATAGAGAATCAGTTCTTCTGTCCTTACTCTTAACTCTACTGTATATTGTCATGGAATTGAGGCTGCTGAGTCAGTGACTAATGAGGTCAGATCATGATGTGTATTTTTGTGAACTAAAGACAAAGCTGAGGCTGCAGGAAATTGCATCACTTGGGTCCTTCTACTGCCAGCAGCACAACATTAGGTCCCTTTGGTGCCGAATGTACTCCAATAAAGGAGGTTAAAAAGCCAGTACATTAATTGACTCCAGTACTGAGTCCCTTTATAACCTGTGTTATCAGCAGAAGTACAAGTGTGGTGTAGTAAGGAATATCATTATGAAACAGATTTCCTGAGAGAGGAATTAGCTAGCTCTGGTGGTGATCCCTGTTGTAATGAACACACTTCCATGTTTATGAATACAATTATAAATGTGCTCTTACAATCATGAAAAACACAGATCTCTTCTGCCTTGTCGAACAGATTCATGCAGGTTCTCAAAGGGTTAATGTGCAGTTTACTATTGAATAACATAAAATGAGCTGTAAATAATGTAATGATATGTATTGTTAAGCTACATATACTGTACCAGGTGCAAGTACTCCCACTCCTCACTTAGATATAATCTGGGGCAGTCAACAAACACAGATGTATTTTAACAAAAAGAGAGAGAGGGAGAGAAAGATCAAGAAAGAATGAACAAAAAAATTAAAACATATGTAAGATAATTTAACCAAGATAAAGATCCAGGTAAAACTTGGCCTATTTTTCAGTGCTTTAACTGCCATGTAAAACACAACAGTGTTTTGACTTGTTTTTGGAAGACGCATGAGCCAAACACGTGTGAAACACCTTGACAGGGCTTTTGTATAACAACAAGAAAACTGATAATCCTAAATCAATTACATGGGGAAAAATATGAATCTTTGAATACTAGTAATTATAATGGTTATTTTTCACTGTTGTAGCACCTGCAAATGATGTACGGCATATATAACAATGATTCAAAAAGCCCTAATTAACTGTTTATTTTTTGTAATCATTTGCGGGCTGTAACCAGTGTGCATTAATGGACAATATATATATATATATATATTTCTCCACCAAATATTATCCATTACTTTAATGTGACTGGAAATCATGCATTATTGAGTTGGCCTCTGCTATGTTGGTTTTTTTAAAGCTTTATCAGATACTTTCACTGAATTCCCAATAACACTCCAGTACGGGAAAGCATGGTTGAATATTCTGGGCTGATCCTACCTAGTGGGGACAACTGCAGTCCATTCTGTAGAGCAATGACATGACTTCTGACTGATAGTGCCAGTCAGAATTCCTAACTGTTCCTACCCCAAACGTGAAAGAGCTGATTTTGGAAGACCTCCAGCCACAGCGTTCCACTGCTGACAGATTACTCTGGTCTATTCATGGAGCAAGATTAGCCTGACCACCAGGAAGAAAACTCTTTGTTCTGCCTCATTACCTAGTACGGGTTGAACCAAAGTCAGGCAAAGCTGCACTGGTGAGCTAAATTCATACAGAAAGGGGATCAGTGATTATTCTGAAATGATGCTATTATGGTTTGGGGGAGTGGAGGAGGCAGATTTGTCAGGGTTCTAGGTAGGGAATGTGAAATAAAGCATAACTCTGTGGAGAGGGAGTGGGGGACAGCTTGTGATAAGCACCGTTAGGATTTTTAATGTGGTTGCAAACATAAAAAAAAAACCCCAGCAGAGCTTTGTATTTAAATAAATGTACAAGTATGCTTGGGACGTGACCTAGCCTGGGTGGATATAGCACTTTTCTGTGCCGTTGTGTTGCAATAATTCCAGAGGCACTGAATAAGGGCCGGTAGAATACTGAGTGCAGACAGGAGGCGCAACAGTGCCACACAACGCAAATGCAAGATGGCTGCTGTAACCATCTGCAGGACATCAACGTCTGCTGCCTGATGGCAAGTGGGTTGCCAAAGCTTCTAAAGGCTTTGGCGCCGGAATGTAAATCGGATGCAAACTGTCCATCTGCTGCATGGCACAAGTGACAGCTAATTCTTTTTGCAGTCCGTAAGATGAACTAGATCTAAGCCAATCCATCCCTGCTTCTAATCGCACAAGGTTTGTCTTACCAGTTTCATTAGCCAGACACACGAGCTACAGTGTGTGGTTTTGCATTTTCTCTGTACGTGACACTATAAAAAACAATGTTGGGGATGGGCTGTGAAACCAAAGGGGACACACTGCTGCAGCAGCAGAGAAAACATATTGGCAATGTTCAAAGCATATTGGGGCATAACAATAGTCTAAAACCCCCAATATGGATTAGGATAGCTGACCAGATGTCTTGACTGACTTATTTTAACACGATTCAAGGGTGCCCCTATGGTACACAAATGCAAACTATACATCTGTGTACTTTTTTCCACGGGAAATATGATACATGGATGCTTTGACTATAGCTGACAGTTCCAGTGTGAAGAGAGATCTGCACGATGGTGGTGCTGTGGCCTTCTCATGTTAGAAGCTCATTGGAAAAAAAGAAGCCCTGTGGAAACAGATGACAGAATGAAATTTTCTTCTCTAGACAGCTATCTACCTCTTTCCCCATCACATGGGTAGTATGACATTTTTGGATGCCTTGATGAAAGAGGGGAATGGGATGTGCTACACTGTTATGCTAAGGGGTAGCTGTTCATTTCTAAACTGACCTGAAATTGAGAAAGTGGAATTATTGTCCCATTGTAGTTATTCAGCTGTGTGATTGTAAGAAGGAGGGCATGGGAATGAGTAAATTGCAGAAGGTGCTGGAGGTGTGTGAGGAACAAGGAAGAAAGAAGATGAATAAATAAAACTATCCCTTTTTTTCATTTAAGGAATATTTAGAGTAAGGCCCAAAAGCTAAAAAAACCCAAATCAAAATAGAAAAGCATCAGTCTTCAGTATTAACTAAAAGAAAAAGGAGGACTTGTGGCACCTTAGAGACTAAGAAATGTATTATTATTTATGCTCTAATAAATTTGTTAGTCTCTAAGGTGCCACAAGTCCTCCTTTTCTTTTTGCGGATACAGACTAACACGGCTGCTACTCTGAAACCAGTATTAACTAAGGCTCGGAAATCTGGGCTGCCTGACTATAGTGTACTCTTGTCAGCCAGCTCACCTTCTTCAACTTACTGAAAAAGACACGTGCTTGTTTCCATCATTCCGTAGCTTTGCCTTGTGCTAAGCTCCTTTCCCCTTCTCTCGTTTGTGCATTGTCTTTTTAGACTGTAAGGCCTGCAGGGCAGGAAGCCTGTCTTCATAGCTAGCTGTAAAGTGCCTAGTCCTCTGCTGGTGCCTATGCAAATAAAAATAGCAATCACATTTTTTTAGTCAACTACATTTTTATTCAAAAGTGCTTTAAAATCATTTAAAAAAATAAGAAAACTGAAACCCTGCATGATTCAAAAGGAAAATTAGGTTACGAGGTAACCACAGCCTCTATTTCTGACATCATTAGAATGCATCATGGAATTTCTTCGACACAGTTAAAGCCTCCTGTTAGCATGGTAGAGCCCAAATTTACAGTGTTTGCACAGATGAGTGTGTAACCAAAGGGACTCGCTGGTTTCACTGTGTACTCTTTTGTTTCCTGGTAAATGTAAACTTGTGTCTGTGAATTTATATGGGTTTGCTTTGATCCAATTCTTTCCTTCGTAAACCTTTCTTTTCACAGTAACCAGCTCCAAATCGCACGTCGAAACAAAAGATTTCCTAATAAAGCCAAAAGGTCTGGTGCATCAGTGAGGTCACAGATATAAAAGGCTAAAGTACTGCCCAGCATATTCTGTGGTGCCAGCTGCTGGGCTGTGCACATTTGATAGAAACAGAATTCTTATTTAATACTTTGGATAATATAAAGTTTGTGCTGTGCTGGTGATAAAACTCTCTGGGAGCTTAAGTTCAGGTTTTATATCCCTATTTAGATCAGTAGTGAGGCCTTAAAGGGCATTTTTAAATAATTTCCTTTATCATGATGCTTCCACTTTACAAATATAGTTTTTTAGCTCCAAAGCCTCACCCCGGTGCCTAGCTTGAGTACTTGCGTGCTGGGGCAATCTGTGAAGACAAGGGGTAAGAATTCTCCCCACAAGACTGTGAAGTGGCAAGTGAATCCCTGCATAGAGGCTATTCCAGGCCTCATGTCTCTCATTGCAGCGGTGGAAGGACTGGAAGATCAAATAGTAGCGGCAGAACTTATGGCCCAACACCCCCCCATCCTGTCCTCAAATCTCTACTGTGTGTTGCTGCACTAGGAAGCAGGGCTCTCAACATGAGGTATGTTGGTGAGTTCTTTGCAGCCTTTTTTCTCCCTGCAGATCATGTTTCCCTTTTGTCAGAGGCTCTGCACCTGTTCTTTCTCCAGGGTTCTGTTCTCAATCATAGAGAGGCAGGATTTGTTCCTGAGAGATGATACACGCTTTGTATAAGTGAAAACTCCCACATTTGCTCTGTATGGGTGAATAATTTCTATGTTCTAAGCCTCATTTATGCACCTACAAAACCCTGCCATGCTTGTCACCCACATAATGGGGTTGAAGAGAAGAGTTAAATTAAGTGTACGGACTGAGAGGAGGAGTAAACATCTGCCCGTGAAAGGATGGCTCCCTTGCATTCCCAGGAAATGCATTTAAGATAAAACCTTATTCATAAATTTAGAAACTTGCTCTAGTTCCATATGGTTATAGGCTCAGTTACATGTATTACATACTTTGCAAATACTAACAGGGGCTGTACAGACGTGATACTAATAATATGCTAATGTGAATTTTACAGTTATATAATTAACTATAAAACTGGTGATCTAAAATAAAATATACTAATAGCATTCACTGGACTAGAAGAATAATCTGGCAAACCATAATTGTCTTTACTTTTCTAAAATGACTTTTACAGTGTCTTTACTGATCAAAGGAAAGGTATGAAAACACACAGGTGAAAAAGTCCAGGTTGAAACCTGCTCAGATTGTAATATCCCCAAGACAGAGATTGTCTTTTTGTTATCTGTTTGTACAGTATCTTGCACAATGGGGTCCCAATCTATTACTGGGATTGCTAGGAGTTGCCACAATACTACTACTAAATGTTAATAATAGTAATAATAAATAATTAATAATGTATTTACATGCTTGTTTTTGACTGCCTTGTTACTATTGCTTAAATTAACCAGTTTAGGTTCCCTTCTTGGCTCCCCCATGTCAATTTTTTGCACAGAAGTCAAATAAATAATTTATATTTTAATGGGTCTTTTTATTGGTCTATGTATTATGCCACTGAATTCCATAAATGGGCTATTCGGGGCGGGGGGGGCAGGTAGGGCCTGGGAAAATCCACACGTTTTCCCCCATGGAATTTCCTCATCATCAGTCCCATGAGTTATTTTGGTTCTGTGAACATGCTACGGATTTAAGCCCAGACAACCCATGGATCTTGGGAAATCTGCCACAGGTTAGGGCTGTCAGTGTTGAATGCCATCACCTCTGTACCGCTCCCTGGGCAGCTCCAGCCCACTCCAGAACCTTCAGGAGCTATATTGCTGTGAGGTGGCCTGATGACTGCTGGCCCCAGATATCTTGTTCAGAGCGTGGAAGAGGAGCCTGATTCCTTTCTCTTACTCTCTGATTGTTGCGTGGTGGAAAGAGGTGTGGAAAGAGGCCACTTTCCCAGCCTTGCTCCCTCTTCACACACAGCCTGGGGAAGTTACTGCAGCGCTGGGGAAATGGAAGATGAGGATGCAGAGGAAGCACTTCTCCTCATTTTTTTACTCTGATGCAGATCCATCAGGTTGTCATCTTGTGTTCATGCAAAGGAAATTATCTGATCCATTATATTCTATTAGGCACAGCAATTAATATGGAATGGACTTGCTTCCATAATACAGTCAAGTTATTAAATTATCAAATGTACAGAGGAATAGTTCAGTACAGTACATTGTGTGATATATTAAACAATATAATATGTACATCTATCTATCTAATTTCAAAGCTACTTATCACCATAGTATCGAAATGATGATTGTAAATGGAATATCTTCCTGACCTCTAAACTATTGTTCAAATCCCTCAGTCTGTAATAAGTTTTACGTATGCAACAGTCTCCCACATTGTTACTTCATGGAATAATGATGCATCAGTACAGTCTTGAAATTTGGCCCTAAATTAGGACACATCTTTGTTCAGACTGACCAAAAGCTGATTTTGTTTCAAACTCTTTGGACTACTGTGCTCCAGAGTGATCCATGTCATGGTCTGATTTTTTAATCCGGTGGCACGTTCTTTCATGCTAGTTCTTGTGCCGTAATGCCCCCGGTAGGACAAAGTTCTCTTGTCTAAAAAAATATTTCTGAAAAGACAAGGGGAAGCATTTGGGATACTTTTTCTTGACATCTTTTTCTGGGAAAAGAAGATAAAGGGATACTGTGAATTATTATAGAACTGTTATCTTATAGCTGGGCAAATGTTTTCATCTTACAGTGTAGAACAGAGAGCCCTTGCATTGTGATTTATAAGGCAACACTCGCTGGCATTCAAAACATATTCTTTTACACTCACTGTGCCTTTTTATATTTGGATACTTTTGTACACGGAGACATATCCTTACATTGATTTTAAGGAAAAACTCTCACTGATTTTAATGGCAGTGCAGAATAGGGAACGATGACAGAATCTGCCCTTCAGATGGCATCTTTGTACATTCTGGATTTCCATTTTTTGCATTCAGAACTCATCTTGGGCTTGGGCTTGACTTTAGTGGGAGTGGAGAGTATTTGCCACTTCCCCGCAGGTGCTCAGTGTCTTGCAGAATCACCTCCTCTGCATAAGAATTGGTAACTAATTAATTTCATGGCACTGTGATGGGGTATACAAACCCTGTGCTGGGCCCAAAGTGGTTAAAGGGCAATACTAGGCCCAAGTAGCCTCACCCCCTCCGGGTCCGCTGAGCATGCTTTGACTGGAGGAGCAGGTTCAAAGGAGCTTAGAAGTCCAAGCAAAGGGTTATGGACAGGCTACAGGAGAGCTGAATCCTTCTCTAGGAAGCCAGGCAGAAGTTTGAGCCTGAGAGTGGTCCACAGGGTGAGTAAGGCCCCTCTGCCTTTGCCTTCGAGAACCAGCGGGTCTGGGAGGGCCCTGCTTATTTGGACTTTTTTGTTAAACTATTGACTGTTTGGACTGTAGGGGCCATGCTCCAAAATGAAGGATCATATAGATAGGAAGAAGCCTACACTCCCTGCAGAGAGGACCTTGCTCATACTACTTCCCACAGAGACTTGGGCTGGGACCTGGTAAAGTGGTTGGGCCTGGGTCTCCCTTCCACACCCCACTTAAGGGCAAAGGCCCAGATATGGGTTGAGGCCAGAACAATTCTGGTGTGGGGCAGGAACCAGACATCCCTACTCCCTTCCTGACAGAGAGACAAGGGGCTGGAGGATGGGTGTGCTAATTGCTAGCTCACCCAGTCCTCCACGCCCCCTATCACAGGCATAAAGTTCTTACAATGCATTTATCATAGAAAAAGAGGTGGAAGATTCCTTGCAGATCATCTGAACCATCCCACTCCCTCCATGCCAGTGTCTGATCATTCTCTATAATACATTTTCTAGAGCTGTGGCCAGTCTAATTTTAAATGTCACAAATGATGGGGGTTCCACTACTTCCCTTTAGAGACTATTAATAGCCTAGTAGATCTCCTCGTCAAGAATCCGCCTCCCCCCCCGTATTCAACTTAGATTCTTCTTAAATAATATTCATTTTAATTTCATCCCTTGGCTCTGAGTTACACACACTTGTAACATCCAAAATAGTTCCTTTAATTTCTTGGAGTTGACACCTTTCAAATATTTATACATTGTTATCTTTTCCCCATTTACTTTTCACTTGACCAAACTAGATGCATACGTCATATTTAATTCTTTTAACTTTCCCTTATAATGCAATCTTCCCATAGCTACAACCATTTGCTGGCCTTTTCTAACTCCCCTCCTCAAATTTGTCAATATCTTTCTGAATACAATATTCCAGGTGTGGTCATATATAGCTGTGTAGAGAGGGGCTGTTATTTCCTTCCTCCACGAAAGGATGCTTCTTTCTATGGAGCCCAAATCTGTATGGGCCTTTTTGTCCTATCAGATGCAAATCAAATTGCAAAATCATGTCTAATCTGCTGTCCTCTCTCACCCCCCTAGGTTTCTTTTAGAATTACAGTAGAAATTCAGAGTTACTAACACCTTGGGAACGGAGGTTGTTCATAATTCTGAAATGTTCGTAACTCTGAACAAAACATCATGGTTGTTCTTTCAAAAGTTTACAACTGAACATTGACTTAATACAGCATTGAAACTTTACCATGCAGAAGAAAAATGCTGCTTTTAACCATTCTAATTTAAATGCAACAAGCACAGAAACAATTTCCTTACCTTGTTATATCTTTTTTTTAAACTTTCCCTTTATTGTTTTAGTAGTTTACATTTAACACAGTACTGTACTGTATTTGCTTTTTGTTGTTGTCTCTGCTGCTGCCTGATTGCATACTTCCAGTTGACTGGTCAGTTCGTAACTCTGGTGTTTGTAACTCTGAGGTTTTACTGTATTGTATTCCAGGAAAACTGTATTTATTATTTAGGGCTTGATCCAATACCTACTGAAGTGCAGACGAGTCTTTTCACTGACTTCAAAGGGCATCAGATCAGGCCCTTATTATTTGTATAGAGCTATGTGTGTGAGAATAGTGCTTTAGACACATATCAGAAGAGAAGGTCTCTACTTTGAGGAGCAAAGTGTCAGATAATTTTTGCTCAGAAGTCTAAGCTTAATTTTTCCCCCAAATTAAACTTCATACTATTATTTTCTGACCATCCTCTTTAGTCTCTTTGTATTTCTCTGAGTTAGCAATTCTCCCAATTAAGCATTGTCTGTAAATTTACCTCCACTTTCAGATCATTAATAAAATTTACTGAACTAGTTTTCAAACAGGGTTTTAGAGCATATGATAACTGTAATACTATATGCTATGGTGCATCTTCAAAGTTAAATTTAATGAGTCGCAGAGCCTACATGTAAAATCGTGCCTGGAATGAGTTGAAAGGGGTATCAATATTTTTTCCCCAAAAATATTTCTTGCAAAAGTTCTGAGCAGAAAAAGACAATATTTCTTAAATCTATCTATCTTCCAGCCTTGCTTTTTTGCATTAATTTTTTATTTAAAAGTTTTTCATTCCACGGCTTGCAAACCTTGTAATGAAAGCGCTTCTAGGATCAAAGGAAGTTATTTTTGTAGTATTACCTCATTTTCTTTTATTAAAATAGAGAATGGCTTTGAGTTATGAATACATCTGGTCAAAAGGATAGGAATCCTAACCATACTTTCATTTTCTTTCCCAGGGATTAGGGATAAATTGAAGGCTTTAGGGCACAGCCCTTAGTAGTGAGCGATGCGGAGGAACATTGACTTGGGAGCTCACCTGGAGCAAGCACAATGCTTCTAGACATGTGGGAAGAGTGTGGCCAGTGCTAGATTGTGGCTTTCAGCCACAGCCCTGCATTGGCAGTGGTATGGAATGGCATGGCTCTAGTGGGAGTATTGGGAAGCACTCTATATGTAATAGAGGCAGAATGCCTCCCAGAGCTTCCCAGTTAAGTTTGGGGAATACAGTCTGTAACATCCCTTGAAGAGATACAGCATATTCCTTTATATGACCAGCCAATGTTTAATGGAGCAGAGCCCTGGTGGAGCAGAGCCCTGGTTGTACTGTATCTACCTTCTTTTTTGATGACCTCCCACCACCCTGCTTTCTTGAAGGCCAGATTCAGCATATGCTATTTTTTCTCATGGAATCAAGTCTGCTGGCCATTGTGATGCAAGCTTACAGGGACAAGACCTAATCCTTTCCCTCTCCGCGTGCTTTGGGAAGGCTAATTCCCTTGTCGTTCTATATCAGGGGTAGTCAACAGGGAGCTTGCAATCCAAATCCGGACCAACAGAGGCTTTTCAGTGGACCACGGGGTGCGCCAGAACTCCCAGCTTCAGTCCTGCCAGGATTTGTGCCAGAACTTGTACATCAAGGCTGAAGCCCCGAGTCCCGGTGCACCTCAGGCGGGGCTAAAGCCGCAAGTCCCAGCATGAGTAGGAGGCACACTGGGATTCGGGGCTTCTGCCTCACCTGAGGCATGCCGGGACTCCACCAGGACTTGTACCGGGACTCGGGGTGTCAGCCCCACCTGGAATTCCAGGGCTCATGGCTTCAGTCCCTCTTGGGCATGCCAGGGCCTGGGGCTTCAGCTTGGGGTTTCAGCTGAAGCCCCGAGCCCTGGTGCACCGGCCCGGCATGCCTGTCAGGGATCCATTTAGGGAGGATGGGGGAACACCTGCCCACCAGTTACGAGTCAGCCCCAGGCATCTGCTTGGCTCCTGTTGTCAGCCCCCACAGGGTTGGGGCTCCATTTAGCGAGGGCAGGGGGGCACCTGCCACCCTGCTTTCCATGTCAGCTCCCCCAAGAGCACCAGCACGCAGCCAGTCACTCCTCAACCCTCACGAGCCCCACCCACACTAACTGCCCACGCTCCCCAGAGTTTCGTGGTCCGGTCAAAAACTTCTGGCAGTCTGGATTTGGCCCACAGTCCACCTGCTGACCACCCTGCAATAGGCCCTGGGTATATTACCCAGCATTGTATGCGTTCATTGAACAGGGATACTTGTGGTGTGAAAAATGTTTCTGTGGAGTCCAGACTTTGACCATACCTTGACCAAGAAATCTGGACCTTGATAAAAAATAATTAACTGCCCCTGCTCTACACGAATAGAAGGATTAGGCTTGTTATCGGCCCCCTACACAGTGATGTCAGTGAATGGTATGGGAGGAAGACTGCTTGCAAGCTCTCCACACAATCTACATAATCTAGCACAATAAAGCCCTTACTCTATTATGCAAAAACCCTCAGTGAGATTTTCAGAAATAATTTCTAAAAGACATAACAGTATTCCATTGCAGTATTGTTCCAAAATGAGGCGCTCATCTTTCTTTCTGTTCATTTCAGTGGGAGTTTAGGCTGCTCAAGATGAAGGATAGGGCGGTAAGTAATGATCTGCTCAGGACATGATGACTAATAACTAGAGCTGGTGAAATTTTTTGCCTGAAACGCCTTTTGGTGAAAAGTGTAGATTTGGATCAATCAAAACATATTGCAAATTTGTGTCAATTTCTTCAAATTGTTTTAGTTAAAAAAAAACCCTTAAAAAGTTAATTTTTGGGTTCAAATGGCATTTTGTTTAAAATTTTCTTTAATTTTATTTTTAAATATGTTTTATATTCCCAAAATCTATGTAATGGTTTATTGAACCCAAAATAACTTTTTTCCAAGCGTTTGATTTGCTGAAAATTCTGAAAAATTTTGCGTTTGGGTACTCAAAATGATTTTTTTACCTGATATTTTTGAATTGCCAGTGAACTGAATAATATATTATTCACAGAACTCTACTGATAATTAGACACTAGCTAAATTTGTGTCAGAAGACTTAATTTGCTTGCAAAATGCCATTTAATGGAAAGGATGAGCATTGAGCATGTACCTGTCCAATGCTATCATAATATGGAGACCACGAGTCCTTTTAAAATGTATGGCTAAGACAAAATTTTCCAAGCTGTCCTGGATTACTTAAGCATCCAACTGGTTTCCAGGAATTACAGATGAAGCCACTGGTTAAAGCACAAAATTGAGAGTCAGAAGATTTGGATTCAATTCCTAACTCTGTCACAGACTTCCACGTGATCTTGAATATGACCCTTAATGTCTCTGTGCTGCACTTTCCTTATCTGTAAATTGGGCATCATCATAACACTTGCTCCTGATGGATGTTGTGAGTGTGAAAAGCATCCAGGATGTAACATGCAAACACGGTGCCCTGGTCTACACTATGAATTTAGGTTGAATTTAGCAGCATTAGGTCGATTTAACCCTGCACCCATCCACACGACGAAGCCATGTTTGTCGACTTAAAGGGCTCTTAAAATTGATTTTTGTACTCCTCCCCAACAAGGGGATTAGCGCTGAACTTGACATTGCCGGGTTGATTTTGGGGTAGTGTGTATACAATTCGATGGTATTGGCCTCCGGGAGCTATCCCAGAGTGCTCCATTGTGACCGCTCTGGACAGCACTCTCAACTCAGATGCACTGGCCAGGTACACAGGAAAAGCACCGGGAACTTTTGAGTTTCATTTCCTGTTTGGTCAGCGTAGCGAGATCATCAGCAGAGATGACCATGCAGAGCTCATCAGCACAGGTGACCATGGAGTCCCAGAATCACAAAAGAACTCCAGCATGGACCGAATGGGAGGTACTGGATCTGATCACTGTATGGGGAGATGAATCCGTGCTGGCAGAACTCTGTTCCAAAAGACGAAATGCCAAAATATTTGAAAAAAATCTCCAAGGGCATGAAGGACGGAGGCTATAACAGGGACCCGCAGTAGTGCCGCGTGAAACTTAAGGAGCTCAGGCAAGCCTACCAAAAATCCAAAGAGGCAAACAGCCGCTCCGGGTCCGACCCCCAGACATGCCTCTTCTATGATGAGCTGCATGCAATTCTAGGTGGTGCCCCTACCACTACCCCACCCCTATACGTGGACTCCTGCAAGGGGGGAGTCTCATGCAACAGGGATGAGGATTTTGGGGACGAGGAAGATGATGATGAGGAGGAAGACGAAACCGTTCTCCCTGACAGCCAGGAACTGTTTATCACCTTGGAGCCAATACCCTCCCATGTCCCTTGTGATCCACCAGTGCTTGCAGCACCACTGAAAAGTACCCCTTTTGGTTTATATACTGGCTGCCAGGGGTGGTCCAGTTCCAAGATAGGGATATGTGTTCCGTCTATCGCCCCACCACAGTTAGGGAACCCCATTGCAGCAAAGCCATCCACTATGACCTGCACATTTCCCAGAGTCACTACCCTTGATAGCAGCAGCTCAGTGATTGCGTTGGCTACTTGGATCACAGCAGCCCCCACAGTGGATTTGCCCACTCCAAATTGATTCCTGACTGACTGGTAGCTGTCCGGTGTTGCAAGCTTCCAGAGGGCTATTGCCACTCGCTTGTGGACTGTGAGGGCTGCTCTCATCTTGGTATTCTTGTGCTTCAGGGCAGGGGAAAGCAAGTCACAAAGGTCCATGAAAGTGCCCTTACGCGTGCAAAATTTCGCAGCCACTGGGAATCATCCCTGACCTGCAACACTATGCGGTCCCACCAGTCTGTGCTTGTTTCCCGGGCCCAGAATCGGCGTTCCACAGCATAAGCCTGCCCTACTGCCACCAGAATAGCCAAATTGCCGGGGCCCGTGCTTTGAGAGAAGTCTGTGTCCATGTCCTCATCACTCTCGTCACTGCACTGCCGTTGCTTCCTCACCTGCTTTTGCAGGTTCTGGTTCTGCACATACTGCAGGATAATGCACGAGGTGTTTACAATGCTCATAACTGCCGCGGTGATCTGAGCGGGCTCCATGCTTGCCGTGGTATGGCGTCTGCAGGAGAGCAGGAGAGCAGAGTTGCAGTGGAAGCGGTGGCTGACGACGGATGCCACGAGAATAGATATTTATAGAGAATGATGAGAGGACCCGCGAGGTGGATTCATGAGAACAGAAGAGCAGAGTTGCAGCAGAAGCGGGAGTCCATGACAGCCAACATGGAGAAATTTGCTATCAAGACAAGAGCAGGAGAGCAGAGTTGCAGCGGAAGCCGTGGTTCGATGATGACGGCTAGCAGTCCTACTGAAAGCAGTATGGCGTCCGCATGGAAAAAAGGCGCAAAATGATTGTCTGCCGTTGCTTTCACAGAGGGAGGGGCGACAGACAACATGTACCCAAAACCACCTGCGACAATGTTTTTGCCCCATCAGGCATTGGGAGCTTAACCCAGAATTCCAGTGGGTGGCGGAGACTGCGGGAACTGTGGGATAGCTACCCACAGTGCAATGCTCCAAAAGTCAATGTGAGCCATGGTACTGTGGATGCACACTGCCGACTTAATGCACTTAGTGGGGACACACACAATCGAATGTATAAAATCGCTTTCTAAAAAATCGACTTCTATAAATTCTACCTAATTTTGTAGTGTAGACATACCCTATGTCATAACAGTTTGCTTTAAGAAATATAAAATTACATGCTAAAATTCTAGCAAGGATTTTGTCTTTGTGAATAGTTCTTACTCATGACAGTGGTCTTATTGAGATGAATAGCAACGTGTGCATGTCTGAGGGAGACTGAAATGAGGGAGGGCTGCAGGCTCTCTAGATCAGTGCTTCTCAAACTGTGGATTGGGACCCCAAAGTGGGTCGCAACCCCATTTTAATGGGGTCTCCAGGGCTGGCTTAGACTTGCTGGAGCACAGGGCCGAAGTCTGAGCCCCCACCCGGGGCCCAAGTCCCACTGCCCAGGGCCAAAGCCTGAGGACTTTAGCCCTGGGCAGCGGGGCTCAGGTTATAGGCCCCTTGCCTGGGGCTGAAGCCCTCGGGCTTTGGCTTTGGATGCCCCTTCCCCCGGGGTGACGGCGCTCGCATGGGTTCAGGCTTCACTTCCCCATCCTGGGATCATGTAGTATTTTTGTTGTCAGAAGGAGGTCGTGGTGCAATGAAGTTTGAGAACTCCTGTTCTAGACCAATGTTGGTCTGACAAATATTAGGAAATCACAAAGGAAATCAGAAGTACCTTTCTGATATCTGAAAGGTAAATGCATCTTTCCCATGTTGCTAAATCTATTCAGAGCAATTTATCCAATGGTTAAACTTTGTCTGCAGTGTTATTGCAGAAAGTGTGCTAATAATAAGCTTTTTTGGGAAATCACATCAGTACAAGTCATTAATAAGTTAGACTTATAGAGCTACCTGTGGATGTAAAATACTCTATTGCCATTAATGATGTAGAATGAATGGGAATTAAAACACTGTATGTCTTGTTAGTAGAAATCTATCACTGAGCTGAGGGAATGGGCCTTCCAAATGTACACAAAAAAGCATCCTTATAAACATTCCAGACAAAACGGACAAGTCCAAAAGCTTCAGCTAGGCTGAAGCTGATAGTATATAAGAAACCCAACCCAAACCAAACACTCCCCACCCCAGTAAATAAAGGTTATTGAACATGTTAACAGTGCTTTACCAAGTTCTGGTTCAAAAATATAGTGACGAGTCAGAGCACAATAATACATAATCCTTTCTGTGGCTACCGGGCTAATTCAGCCAGTGGTAACGATCCCATTGACTGCTTTGAGGGATGGCTGCAGACCTAACTCACTGTAACAGGAAAATATTCCAGTGCCTGGTGGGTATAATAACTCTTCTTTAAAAAAAATTAATATGTATTAAATATACACTGCATAGTTCATTTAAACTTATAGCAGAATTAGAAGTTCATTTTCCCTATAATTTGTATAGTATATTTTTCATTTTCAGGTAATAACATTGCAATAAATATAGCTCAATTCAATATGTACGTAAGCACATTGTTATAAAACAGGTATTACAGCTAAGACGATTTTAGCTTGCTTTAGTATGCAGGAATCATGTTTAGTTATCCATTTTTTAAAATAATGGCTATAGCCAATACAAAGTATCCTCTTTATCTATTAGTTAAAAGGACAGTTTTTCAAGATTTGCCAAGTAATTTACATGTACGTACTGGTTAGGAACGTTCACAGTTGATGAGGACTTTCTGTTTCATAAGATTATTCATTTTGCTCTTAAAATTTAGCTCTTAAAGTACATTTTCCTCACAATAGTGAGATATATTTTCAGCTGTATTTCTGTTACCTACTATGAAAAATGTAGGTGCAATGGGTAGACCTGTATTTATTTACAATAAAATCAGATGTAGTAATTATTTAATTCAGTAGATGAATATCACTATAAAGGTTATGTTTATTCAACGTAGCACGCACCACAACAAAAATCATAAATACTAAAATTCTGTGCAGCTTGACAATGGCAGGTAATAGACGATCATTTCAGTTCCCTTAGCTACTGTATCCTTTTCTACCCTTCATTCTTTATTGTTATTATCAAACTTACTTCAGCATTCTTATATCAGCAGCATTTAGTGACATTGCGAAAACATGGTTCATAAAGGCTGAACTTTTAATTGTGATGAGAAATAAGTTAGCTTAATTATTCTATGTAAGTAGAAAAGATGTGGTTTGTTCTTCTTCCTAAGTCCTTCCTTCCTAATCGCAATTCAACACCCTTTTTAAGCATTGCTATGTATGAACTTCATGCTGCTAGACAAATAAATTCTTTGGAAAAATGCACATTTTTATTTGGAAATAATGCCATCTCTTTGTTAGATTTGCGGCAATCCTATTTTGCCTCTACTGTTTTTAAGTCGAAAATGAAAAATTATATAGAAGATGTTTGTGCATCATATTGTGCTGGATGGTATGTAGGTCAGCATGCTGCACCATAGCAGATAAGGCACAGTGAACAAGTGTTCTATGTACTTACAAGCAAATATCAGTCATAATAGAAGTAGACAGATCTACAAGAGCGTTTTGGCTTAGGAAATGTTTCTTGTCATTAGCATTTAAAAAAAGCTATGAGATTCAGGCCTATCAGCACCGATTCACAGCAAAGCCTGGCTTGCACAGGTTGTTATCTGTTCAGTACAGAGGTGCAGCTGGTTAGCAAATGGATTTGCAGATTTTTTTTTTTTTTTAAGCAGGGATGAGTAAAAAGGCAAAGAATCAGGTACTTACAACCCATTCAGAATGTAACAATTTTGTTTGTGTTATAAACCAAACCTTCTGTTTTTTGCAAACTGCATTATTTTTAGAAACAGAACCAAGAAAAAACGGCTGATTTAAAAAAAAATCTTTATTCATATTCCAGTATCCCTAAGGGCTCCAATATCCATGAAGTAATACCAGCAAAGGGAGCAATGAAAACTGCAGACTTCCATGATTCAGTTTACGATGCTGCTTTATTGTCTTAGCAGTCAAGTCAAAAGGCAATAGCTAATATTTTTAACTTTTTGTTTCCTTCTCTTCTCTTCTCTTCCTTCTCTTGGGTTATGAAGGGAAAAATATATGACCAATTCCTTAATGGTATGGCTAAAGGTTAGTGTAGTGTTTATATTGTGTGCAAGTGGAAGCAATGTGCTTGGTGATAATGATCAAGAATGACATCTAAAGTAACGCAATAATACCCTAAATATAGACTGCCTGGTACAGTGTGCGTAAGCATATAATATGGTATGATATGCTACAGTATGGTGTGCATAAACTTCTGGGGACTGATTTTTTCCACTTACAATAGGCCTTTTATGCTGACGTGGCAGGGTAAAAGGGCCTTAAAGTAGGTGGAAATGACCCCTTGTAAAAATTTCCTGAGACAGGGATCTCCTAGGACTGTGTGGAGCTGTTGTAAGGGCTCTACACCAGTCCTTCTCCCAGCCTTTGGTGTAAGAGGTGTGTCCAGAATGCTCTGCACTATAGGTAATCTTTGCTTCCCAGGGTTCATAGGGGCTGCTCTAACATCATCCAAGTAGGCTCCTGCATGGCCCAGAATACAGAGGTCTTTGGGTGTAAAGGAGCACAAGGGCCTTAACCCCAGTCCCTGCCCCAACCACAAGTAACTGAGAATCAGGCCCATAGTGTATGAATTTATATAAAATGGTTTTACCGGGAAGAGGAAATGGATGGATCCATTGCATCATAGGTCTGACTTAGATTGCTGGGCTTTCATTGAAAAAGGTTCTAGACATGGCTGATGCTTTTTATTTCATATATTTTTTTTAACACTGTTTCAGAATTCACTGAATTGGCAGGGGATAGGTGGGGGCCAAGGCGATATGGATAGAAAAACAATGCTCTACAATTGAAGAGTGTATCAATAATAAAAATATGAAACGAGCCTTCCAGATTGTAAAAGATCTGATGAAGGAAAGATGGACCAAAGTTAATGCAATTCAAGACAAAGGAGGGAATAGCCTTACAAAAGAAAAGGACATCATTAATAGGTGGACAAATTACTGCTTTGATCTACACAACCATCAGACAAATGGAGATCCTAGTGTCCTAGACAGCCCAGATTCAACAGAGGAGGATGACTTTCCAATACTTCAGGAAGAAGTGGAGACAGCTGTGAAATCACTCAAGAACGGAAAGGCTACAGGTATTGACAACATCCCAACCGAACTGATGAAATTCAGAGGAGAAATAGTAATAGATGTACTCACTAAGATCTGCAACAAGATCTGGCAGACCGGTGAGTGGCCCTCCATGTGGACACAGTCACTAATCATCACTCTGCCAAAGAAAGGCAACCTGCAATTGTGTCAAAATTACCGGACCATAAGCTTAATTATGGATGTAATCCCAGTAAAGTGATGTTGAAAGTCATATTGAATAGATTGAAGCCACAAGTGGTGAATATCATCGCTGAAGAACAGTCTGGCTTTCGTGCTGGAAGAAGTACCACAGAACAGATTTTCAATCTTTGTGTTCTATGGGAGAAGTACTTACAACACCAGCAGGACATCTACCACGTCTTTGTTGATTTCAAGAAGGTCTTTGGCAGAGTATGCCACAAAGCTCTCTTGGCAACCATGAAGAAGTACAATGTTGGTCATAAGGTTATTCTTACCATTTAACAACTGTATGCCAAGGCCAGCAGTGCAGTTCTCGTCAATGGCAAAATAGGAGAGTGGTTTCGCACCACTGTTGGAGTCCGGCAAGACTGCCTTCTCTTGCCCACAGTGTTCAGTATCTACTTGGAGCACATAATGACTGATGCCCTAGAAGATCACATATGCACAGTCAGCACTGGGGGGCGAACAATCTCAAATCTTCAGTTTGCTGATGATATTGACAGCCTGGCAGGTAGCAGAGGTGAACTTACTAACCTTGTAAAATGATTGGATGAAACCTCTGCAAAATACGGTATGGAAATCAGTGCAGAGAAAACCAAGCTGATGACAAACAAATGTGATGGGATCAGCTCACATATCACTGTCAGTGGACAAGAGCTGAAGACAGTGAAACAGTTCAAGTATTTGGGGGCAATCATCACTGATGAAGGATCAAAGGCAGAAATTCTGGCAAGAACTGTGCAAACAACAGCAACACTGGCAAAGCTAAAGAAAATTTTGAGGAACAAGAACATCTCCCTAGAATCCAAACTGAAACTGCTGCATGCACTGGTCATCTCCATTTTTCTGTGTGCATGAGAGACGTGGACCCTTACGACAGAACTTGAACAGAAAATACAGGTAGTAGAGATGAGATACTTCCGTAAAATCCTGGGCATCTCCTACTTCAACTACGTCAGTAACGAAGAGGTCCACAACATCATCACCCAGCACGCTGTGTCACATGAAGACCTCCTGATGACCATGCAGAAGCGCAAGCTGAAGGGGTATGGCCATGTAACAAGATCATCTGGCGTATCCAAGATCATCCTTCAAGGAACAGTACAGGGGAAGAGAAGAAGAGGTAGACAGAAGAAGAGATGGACTGATAACAAAAAGAATGGACAAGAATGGAGCTGGCGGAGACTCAAGCACTGACACACAATCGTCAGGGCTGGAGACAGTTGGTTGATTGCTTATCAGTGTTGGTGCCCCAACGACCAATGTGGTTATGGGAGTGATGATGATGATAATGAGGCGGGGGATAGGAGCAGTAGCATATATGACATAATAGGGCTGTGGCAGCTTTTCATTGAAAGAGTGAGCCTTGTCAAATACCCGTGGTTGAGACATTAGACTTAGTTTTGGGGCTAGATTCAGCCTGTAAACCCTCCCCCCACAAAACCCCCCCAACCCCTCCCCATGAATCATTCAAAGTGTGCTTACCAAGCCATAGAAAATGCCTCAGATTTAGCAATGTGTTAAAAGTGAAGTATTTTACATGCATCAAATATTTACATTAATTCCAGTTTCCTTACCTATCTAAATAAGTAGATGCTACAAAACCTGTCCAGTAAAACAGAATTCCTTGAATATATTGCCAATTGCCTACAAACAGAGAGATTAGAATAAAAGGAATAAACACTGGTGAGCAAGTGTGAATAAGAGAACTGGAGTGAATATTTGGGGACTATACAAGCATTGAAACTATGAGCTGAAGTACCCACTAAAAATATACATTGCTTGAGTGGAAAGGGGAAAGAATGTACACATGGAGCTGGGAAGAGGAGAGAAAATAAATGATCTCCAGTGAACTTTGCAAGAAAGTTAGGCAAGTGAACATTAAGCATTGGTTTTGCATAGGGCAATGCTGAGCTTGTGGAAATTTAATTTAGATCAGTCAGGATTAAATTGTGGAAGCTTTGTTTTTTAGCAGACAGTTATCTCGAACAATGATGTTTAGATGTGAGGCTAGTGACTGGCACAAGAATGAATGTCTCCCAGTCTGAGTGTCCAGAAGATCTTTTCAGGGGAATAAAGGTGGGGCAGGATAGAATCCCTGTCCCTACAGTTCAAATTAATTTTTCAGTCCACCACCCTTCTAAGAAACTAGCTTAGTTTTTCCAGATCAAAATGTTACTTTTGTTCTGGAAAAGGATCAAAAAGTTTCCAGATCAAAAACTTATTTTTCTCTGCATTCCATGGGCCACATTCGGTTCTCAGATGTCAATGGGGGTGGGTTGTAGGTGCTATTGAGAACCGAATTTGGCTCCATACTTGTGATAGCCGAGAAACAACTCCAGCATGATTTTCATTGCTTATTATCTTAAAACATTAGGCACGTACTGGAGGGCCTGCTTCTGCTCCCATTGAAGCCAACGAGAGTTTTGCCATTGAGAGCAGGAGTAGGCTTTGAATGGGTGACTGGAGAAAACCAGGTGGTAATGCAGTAATATTTTATGAACTGTAGCAATTGATTTACATAGCAGAGACTGTATTCTGAGATGAGTGACACTTATAAATTATAGCATTAATAATGTGTCTTGCTTGCTTAATGGAGTACGAGCATAAGGATAAGTGCAAAGCAAGCTTCCCCATTCTTTATGTGTTGGTTAGTCAACAACTCATGGCCTACCTGACAAGCTGAGATGAGGGGAAATAAGCAGATTTTTTCAGGATTGTGCCCTAAGAACTGAAACAGCAGAAGTCCAAAATGATGAGAGTCATGCCTTTGTCATCTGTCATTATTACAGTAGGTAATTTTCATGTAATACAGAGACATTGATGGATATGACCTTCTTTTGGATCAGAGGAAGTTTTGGATAGTTGAGGCTCTACTGCATGTCAGTGATGTCTAGTATTTGTTTGTGACCTGCCTTGCTTATGCCACATATCAAAAATAAGAAAACACTGTGGGCCATGTTTGCAATAACATTTGTAATTAACTCTCTGTGTTTGGAAAATGGGGTCCGGATCCTCCGTTGGTGCAAAATGGGGTAGCTCCATTGCAGTAAACTGAGGTGATGTCAATTTAGACCAGCTAAGGATCTAGATGAAGGTTTTTAAGAAAATAGGATTTACCATATTAGATCAGAACACTGGCTTGTCTCGTCCCATACTCTGAAAGTGGCCTGCACCTAAAGTTTCAAAGGGAGAAAAGTAAAACAAACAAACAAAAAGCATAACACACCTAGTCAGACACACTGTGTACAGTACGTTAGCTAAGTCAGGTACATGGACTTTGTCAATTCAATCGGTTGATTTTTTTGTTCATGAGCCCCATCATCAGCAGGGCCTGATTCTGCTCCCACAGAGATGCCAGTGATGGCTTTGCCCTTGATTTTAACAAGAGCAGGATCAGGTCTTTGTTCACAAGAGATCTAACCTCAGCCACACAGCAGGTTGCAAATGAGGTGAACCTGGATAAGAGGATAGTTCCATTAACCTAATTGAGGGTTTTATGCTCACTCACAAAAAACTGCTCCTGAGTAGTTAAATACAGGCAAACACAATTCGTCTATTACTTCTCTGTTGGGGGAAGCGTCCTCACACTCAGGCCCTTCCTTACTGTTCAAGAGCTATCCACCCTTTTTGTGCCCAGAATTATATTAGGGATTTTCAGGAGTACCTAGTGTTGGCCTAATTCTGCTCCCATTGAAGCCAATGGTACATTGCCCTAATTCACACCCCAGTGAAGTAAGTGGGAGTTATATCAGAGTTCAGTGGGAGCAGAGTTAGGCCAAGGCTGAGTGCTTTTAAAAATCTCATTTAAGAAGATATGTAATGGCCTGATGTGTATGCACTGTCAGGTGGACATCTAAGCTATAGGAATTACCTTGTAGTTACTTGCACCAGCAAAACTGCAGGTCCAAAAAAGGAGACAGGGTTGAGGTAGGCCAGACTTTAAGGACTTGTCTACATGGGGCATTAGTCCACACTGGAGGAGTGTAAATTCTAGAGCACACTAGCGTGTTGTGCACTAACTGACTCTTGTGGACCCTGCTGCTATGCACTTAAGTTCCATAGTGCGTTACCGTAGTCCTGTTTCAAACTGTACCACAGTAACACACCCTAGGGAACTTCTAATGTGTACCAGTAGTGTCCACATGGGCCAGTTTGTGTGCAACATGTTAGTGTGCACTATAATTTACACCCATCTGTGTGGACTAATGCACCATGTAGACAAGCACTACTTGTTCATTCTTTGATTTGGTCTGCCTGAATATAAGGTAGCTAGAAGAGTGGAGGAGGAGAGGATGAGCCAGATAAAGAGGTGGCAAAGAGAAAAGTGGTTAAACAGAGGAATGAATGTCTGGGGAGAGAGCTTATATAGATACCCTTACTAGGTGTGATTTATGGGCTAAGATATATCTTGTAGAGAAGGGCTGATTCCTATTCTGGTAGGTTGAACTTAAAAAAAAAAAAAGGACTTGTGCCATTAGTTATCTTGTCTCTCTTGGCATTTTATTCTTTCTATCTAACATTTTAATCACATAAAAAATCTTTGTCACAACCTCAGGGCTAGATTTGTTTCGCCAAACCCTTTTAAAAGCTTTTGAGAAAGGGAAGGTTGGCCTCCTCGCCCTTTCGCAGCTAGATTCAGTTCTAATATCATCAAAGCAACATAAAAATACATGAAACAACCTTGTTGCTTTATTGTTAGGGTCTCACAATATCAGCCTAAGGCTCCACATTCAGCATTCAGAGATGGCTATAGAGCTGAGTAACAGTCACAGGTAATAAGAGATTCCAGAAACAAAAATCACACTTGACCATGGACCCCGCCCACCATCCCTGTTGTATGCTTCATGCTGGCCCAACGCCATCTGGCTGTTTGCCCAGATTTAATCAACAGTGTTCACCATGCTCACGAGATACAAACTCTTCCCAAAATAATGCACACACTCATGGTACATTCATTAAGTGTCTCCCAATATCCCCCACCCTTATAAATGTGGACACACAAACACAAATATATACAGACACACAAATACACACATACTTTTTTAATGCTTGTCTGGCAAATGAACACCATAAGTACATATTTCCGCCCCCCCCCAGGAAAATACTTCTGCCCCCAAGTGAATAAACATGGAGAGCCTGACTCCTCTGAAGTTCCTTGCTAGCAGAGTAAGATATGACTCAACATGACTAGGGCTGGCAGAATCAGGCTCTTATGGCAAGACTGAAAACCCCTTACTCACACTGCTGAGTTGTTACTCACATAGGTAGTGGGGCTGGAGTTAATGGGGCTATTTGGGCGAGTAACTGCTCACCATTGAGAATGAGGGGTTCACAGTCAGGTCCTTTGTAATTTGGGTATGAAATAAACTCATACTGTGTTCATACTCGGCTGTGTTAGAAAATATTTTATTGGTATTCATCCTTCTGTGGATTGGGGGGATGACAGTGACTTCCCAGCCACGCCTGTTAAAGATACAAATATTGGATCTTTTGCTGAATAACAACAATGAAAATGAAAAAATGCAGAGGAAAGAATTTTGATAAAAGCAAGCAAAACTGTTCTTGATGTTGGAGCTTGTCATGCTTTATGGAGGAATTCTGCTGTTACTTTTGAAAATGTAAAACCAGTTCCAAAGCACATTGGCACATGCATGAAACTGCAATACTCACTTGGCATGGGTTGTTCCCATTGCTGGCAGTGTGGCACATGGACCTCTTTAGCCTCTTCCTCTGTTGTTTTCTGCACAAGAGCCAACCATTGTGGCTACTCATGAGGCAAGGTTGGCAGCTGAAGAACCCAGATGCCAAGCTCTGGACTGTATGTCTGTTAGGTTTGTGGCTGGTCTCTTCCCTAGCATCTGCCCTGGCACTGCAGCGGGCTGTGCAACTGTCTGTGGAGCTGGGTTCAGGATTAGTCTTCTGCTGGCTAGCATGCTCTTCTGGTCACTGTTTGCCTTTCAAATTACCCTTGATTATCAGGAATGTGTTTCTGTCATGCACACTGTGCAGTGTTGTCTGTGCAGTGCTGTCTTACAGCCAAATCGGGGTGCTCTCCTTTCTCAGCACAGTAGGTTTTCTAGGCTGAGCCCCATATTCTCAGTTCTCTCACTTGAGATGTGAGAATTTTAAAGCAAAACATTTGCTCATAGATAACACCCACCTGATGTTCCCTTGGATAGGAGGATCCACCACATGCCTGATGAAGGCTTGAAGATTCCACCATTTTCAATCTGCATTAACACCTGGACCCTCAAGATCCCATATTGGGATCTGGCCAGTATTATGACTGAGGACAGGATGCAACTCCCTTTAGAAATCATGAGTGTTGCTCTTTAATCCACCATAAGTGCAATGTGAGATATTCCATTCACCCCACTGTTGCCAGCTTTGTGAGTGAGAGACCATGATCAGTAACTGAAACTGGACAACTTGCGTGACAGTGGAAAATAGTGTCCACGTGAGCCGCTGCGGGCAAATAACCTTTCTTTAGCAATTGGTTAACATGAAGGTTTTATATCTTTCAACAACAATCCTTAATCTTGTCTTTTATACATATTTCCACTCCTTTCTCTCCAGGTATCTCTACGCCCATCCTACTAGAACGGGCTGGTACGAAGAATGAGGAATTGCTTCTGGATAAAACTTCTGTGGCACTGTACAAATCTGCAAGTGGTATCTACCCCCTGGCTAGTGAATGCAGGGGGTAGATACCACTTGCAGATTTGAATGCAGGCCTCACTGGTCTGTTAATCTCTGTCTCCAGGAGTCTGAAGCCTGAGTTCCAAGTGTGAATCCTCTTTCTAGGGTCTCCCAGTTTGCAGTGTACTGCTGCTGCCTTACACACATAAAGCTATCTGATCATGGTGTGTGTGTGTGTGTGTGTGTGTGTGAGGCAGGTGTCTATGGCAGCTTGATGGGAAGCCCATCATACACACCTCTAGCATTAAGAAGTTTTATTTTGTTTGGAAAAGTCTTTAAGTACATGCTATAGACCACTCGAGGTGCAAATATGCAGGGGGAATTCAACATGCAGCTTGCTACTGCTATTTTACTGATATTCCAAGCCATTATATCACATAGCAAAGCCTTGTCCCAAGCATGATGTAGCCTACTGATTCAGAACTATTACTCCCAGAGCTACTACATATTCAGTTCATCTCCAATTTTTTCACCCAAAGATACTTAAAAAAACCCCATTTCTATTTGGAGGTGCACAGTCCAAGAAGGGCCAATGTCCATGTTATTATTTCTGACTGGAGGGATATCAAAAGTGTCTTTCCTAAGATGTATAAGATTCTGTTTGGACCAGAGTACTTTACAGCTGTAATGCCTCAACCTGCTATTTCAATTTTCAGTAAGATCTCAAGTGCTAATTTAAGCACGTTACATGCTCAAAATACCATCAAACAAAGTCTTTCTCAATCTCTGATAAAATCAATGACCATCTGGAAACCTTACAAAAATTAGATGTAACATCTCATGAAGCTATCCCAGTGAGCAAGATTCTTAATTAATTTGCACTCACTTAATTATTGTGGGGATTTTGGAATTACCAAAAATGGTAATATGTGCTTATGCTTATGTAATGTTTGTTTGTGTTGGTGATGTAAAAATAAAAATGAATTTTTCAATTGCTCAGACATATCCATCAGTTTTAATAAACTTTGGAAAAAGAACTCAGATACCAAGCTGAAAAAAATTCCCTTTCACAATTCTTATCTGGAAAAACTTCAGTACTTTCTGTTTAAGAGTGCTGGGTGAATGCTGAGGGTACTGTGACTGCTGCTCCGAACTCCAGTGGTACTATCCTGATATCTAAATACAACATGAGCATGGGCAAATATTTTCCATCCTAATCCTCACACCTCACAGAACCCCAGAAAAAACCAGTCCACAAATCCTTCATGACAAAAGCTGCCTATGTAGGATGACCAGATAGCAAGTGTGAAAAATCAGGATAGGGTGTGTGTGTGTGTGTGGGTAATAGGTGCCTATATAAGATAAAGCTCCAAATATCAGGACTATCCCTATAAAATTGGGATATCTGGTCACCCTATGTAGTCTGGTCTGCTTAGTTTTGCATTTACACTCCCTCACCTCCTCACAGTCTAGTGTTGTCTAGTGTTGTCAGGTTGTCTAGTGCTGGTCTAATGTTGTCAGGTTGTTTTTTTCTAGTAGAAACATCTTTAAAAATAAGTTGGCAGAAAAATTTATTTAAACTGAATTAAAAAAGACGGCAGAGAAATCTCAGTGTGGGAATGAATTTTTTTTCACGGAATTAAAAAGTAAAAAATTAGTTTGTTTAAAAATGATATGAGTGCTGTGCAAAAAAAAAAGGACAAAAATAGTTGATCAGTTTTTGATGCTTTTTTGTGCATGTCTAACTTTTATACAGCTTCTGTTTAACATGAAATTTGGCAAGTGATTAGACCATAATATGCCTAAATGCTTTGTGTATTTTGAAAAAAATAAATAAAAGGGCTGAGATAATAAAACTCCAAAAGTTGCTTCTGCACATGTACTGTAAATATTTTTCAAAGAAGTTCCATAAGATTTTTAATTAGGTGGCTAAGACTATACATGATAGACTGGCGCAGCTTGGTCTGCGGGGTAAATAATGTGCATTTTAAAAAACATTTCTAAATACATATTCCCCCAATTGACAGAGCTGTTCTGGTCCACTGAGTAAATAATGCACAGTTTAAAAAATTTATAAATACGTATAATATGTAAAAAAGCTGTTTAGATTGTGTATGTATGGAGCCTACAAACTGGGCTGGCACTGAAGCAGCTGCAATCCCAAAGGATAATGATATGTGCTCTATAACCTATGATGAACAAATAAATAAACCAAGGAAATTCCATTGAAATAACCTTAAGACTGTGACACTGGCTGACATTATTCTGCAGATTCAAGGTGAAGTTCGTATTTGGCCCTTAAATCATGCTCCTGGGCTTTTCACTCCATTCCCCTTCTCCCACTCCCCTGCTTAATAACAGTCTGAGTCAAGAAGGAAGAATCAGCATTTGTGCTTCATTTCTGGGCCTCGTAAGCTTGTCAGAAACACATTGTTTAAACCGAGTCATTTTAAAAGTTAACTTAGTGGGTTACAGATTGTTGTAACCTACTGACAACCGCACTAAAGCCAGTGTCTCTATTCAGCCCATGATTCTTAGTGGCTAGCTAAGTTATGAATTTAAGCTCCCATGAATGAATGGTAGCATTTTACACGCAGTTTGAACTTTGCACAGCTGTACACTGCATGCAAGGTGCAGTGGAGAATGAGGCCCAAAAGTGAGTAAGTATACAGAAATTGACCATAAAATTTAATGAGGAAAACTGGAGGAAAGTATTGTGAACACTGGTTTTAATGCTGCTTGTTTTGTCTATGCAATGATCACCTTCGTGTTGATCTGGTTCTTTAGTGCAATTAATTGTTTTCTGTGTGCATCTTTACATATTTTCTTAGCTCCTAACTAGTACATTTCTGCACAGTTTTGTATCTGCTAGCCCCAGCATTTATAGCCAACAAAAACCTCATAAATCTACTTCATTTTTCTAATAAGACATGAAAGTCCTTAATTGGCCTTAATGAAATGCACTTAAAGGGCAATAAACGTGTTTAAGCCCCTCTTTCAGGGTGAGCTACAGTACTCTCACTCTGCTCTGTTTTAGCCTTTGTGGTAATTAATCACTTATTCATATGTGGCACATCAGTAACAAGATCAAGCAACTACTGCACAATTGCATGATAATAAGCTGCTCATATATGTGTCAAGATTTAGCAATCCTTTTTAAAGCCTAATTTAAACTCATTTTACAACTAAGCAGACTGCTTCTCTGAAGTATTTCTACCCAGTATCTTTTTACATATTTCTGTTGAAATGCCATCTCTTTATTTTGTTTATAGAACTCAGTTTGCCTTAAATCCATTTATGGCACCAGAGTGAATTTCAGCAATGCAAACATTTACCATTGTTTTTTCAGTCAACTGGAAATGCTTTATCTTTGATCCAAGGCAACACCAAACCTCGGGTAAAAACAAAGGGCAGTAGAATGAGTGCCGTTTTGGGTAACTATTTAAATGAGCAAGGAACTGTAGTGACGTGTTACATTCTTAGCTAATATAGTTGGGCCCAGCAGGAATTTCATGCCATTCACCTATGAATGTACAAAGGAAATGCTTCGTTAGAAGTAAAATTATCCCCTTCACTAAGGGTCATTACATAGATGCCCCATAGTATGCTGTGGGGGTCAGGGGGAGGGATGAGAAAAGTGGCAGTCTGGTGGAATGTCGCTCCATCTCCTATGTGCCACGGCCATGAGCTTTGCACCAGCCAGGAAAAGGCCAGTGGAAAAGCATATTGGGGATGGTCCAGGGATGGGCTACTCAGTCCACATGTTTTTGCACACCCAGAAACTCCTTGTGACGGTGCCCCCCATAAGGCTTTATGGAAATATGCTTATGAATATATATGACATCACTGGAATATGTTCTATGCTACATATGCCATATAACATATCTACGTAAAGGTTACGATCTACTGAATCTATTAATCCTTTTTGTATGCACGTATCATTTTTGTATTCAAAGTTATGAATATTGGCCGTGTACTGGCTTGATTTCTAAATAACCTTAGTGGAGCATTTGGTCAGTTCCTGGAGAAAGGAATTCACAAAGTTAAGTGGCCAACCAAGAAGCACTTAAGGAACAATGCATCTTGGAATGCTCCAATCCACATAAGAAGTCTTCCTGGAGACATTCAAGATACCATGTGGGCAATGGCTTTTGCCTGTAAAAACTGTGAGTCATGCATGGACATGTGACTTGCCCAGGTGACTCCAGAACTCCATCTTGGAGCTGGACTTTGCATAGGGGAGAGGAGGGGGTCTCCACCCACAAGAGAAAGTCTATTTAAGCCTGCGGGAGACACCTCCATTTTGTCTTCAGCTGGCTAAGGAGATAGCCTCTCACCCCCAAGGATATCTGAAAGAAACTGGAACAAAGGACAGTAACTACAGGGGGTGTGAGTGATTGCTGGACCCAGACTAGAAAGAGACTAATCTGTAAAAGAGAGCTTACTGGAACTGGTGAGGATTTTATCTGTATTCAGTTTGATTAGACATAGACTTGCGTGTTTTATTTTATTTTGCTTGGTAATTAACTTTGTTCTGTCTGTTACTACTTAGAACCACTTTAAATCCTACTTTTTGTATTTAATAAAATCACTTTTTACTTATTAATTAACCCAGAGTATGTATTAATACCTGGGGGGGGGGGCAAACAGCTGTGCATATCTCTCTGTCAGTGTTATAGAGGGTGAACAATTTATGAGTTTACCCTGTATACGCTTTATACAGGGTAAAAAGGATTTATTTAGGGTTTAGACCCCATTGGGAGTTGGGCATCTGAGTGTTAAAGGCAGGTACGCTTCTTAAATTGCTTTCAGTTAAGCCTACAGCTGTTAGGGGACATGGCTCAGACCTGGGTCTGGGTTTGCAGCAGGCTAGAGGGTCTGGCTCAAACCAGACAGGGCGCTGAAATCTTAAGCTGCCAGGGTAGGAAAGCAGAGGCAGAAGTAGTCTGGGCACATCAGGTGGCAGCTCCCAGTGGGTTTCTGTGATCCAACCTGTCATACTTCTACCTGAACAAAGTGCAGAGGGACAGCGGTCACTATTACACTCCATAGCCCCTAGACAGTGCCTCACAAAAATCCAGATTTTTTTGGATTTATGGACATTTTTAGAATTTCACCCTATGCGCCTACAATATTGTATATACATTTGTGTTCAGGTAATTTTGACCAGCCTAAACCTCAGGGAGGCTGATGACCTCCACAAATGAAGAACCTCAATGTCTTAGTAACACATCAGAAAAATACTTTATTTTTCTAGCCATGTATTGTTCCCCTGTAGCCGTGTATTTATACAGGAAAAAAAATGGAATGTGACCTGACCATTCCTTTTTGCCTAGAGTCAGGTCTAATACATGAATAAATACACACAACTAATAATGTGTGCATCACACTGCTAGACAGCAAACATAAAATAACATATAAATAGTCACCTAGATTGCCTAAACATTTTCTCGTACTGAATAGATAGTAGCGATTTATTTTTTATTTTGCTTGTCCGGTGCATATGTTATATACAATTACTATACAAACAGGCTTTCTAAAGCATTCCTATGTTATATCCAAAGTGGAAAGTGGTATTTATTTTGTGTCTTCCTATATGTTAAATGCTCTTAATTGGCCAGAGGTGTTTGATTGGTTATCCTCACATATTTGACCCCTGAAAAATGGTTGGGGCTTTTTCCTATGAGCAAGGACACTTATACTCACTAGTTAGCCCTAGCTCCATTCTGCATCTTGGATGTAACTAAAATGTCGACATCTGAGTGTCTGATTGTGAGAGGGGTGAGTAGGGTGGCAATTGAGCTTGCAAATAAAGGAGGAGATGCTCACTCTCCCTGCAGTGAGGTGTTGTCCGTTAACTGCCAGTCCCAGATCTGAGCCCATATTTCAGTCATCTACTGTGGACCCAGTTGTTCCTTGTCCTTTCTTAGGGGACAGGGTGGGGGACAAGGTGAGATGTAAAAGGAGCTTTCACACCCATAATCCTGCAACACAAGGATGAGGGACAATCATAATCTTCTACACCCCGGGGACCACAGGAAATGTTCCAGTTATGCGCCCCTGTGGTGTAAGCCATCCCAAAAGGGATAGAGGGGCATGATATCCTCTCTGATCCAGCATATAGAACAGCCTATGTGTATCAGGGAACCAGCTGCATGTTGCACTCTCTAAGACACATGATTTCCCTGGGGTAATGTAGCTCTGTACTGCCCTCTACTCCAGGTAGTGCTGAAACAGCACCATCTAGCCCTCTGTGAGTAACTGGGTGAGTGGACTCCTCTCACCAGAAACCATGCACAGTGCAGCAATAATTGGTCACGTGAACATGGCCCTACAACCTCACACAATTCACAAGGCAGTCAGAAATGAGAGAGGGATGGGGAAAAGAACTCTCTGTCTCTGTGGCATCCTGTTATTACATCCCATTCCCCCAAACTGAGCTTCAGAGCTGCTGTAAGCAGAGAAGGGCCTTCTACTCAAGAACAAAGGAGGGCTTTTTTAATATGAGATGGCTGCTGCTCAAGTCTTTTAAAGCTGCACACAACATGGTGTGGAGTCCATTTCATTTAAGATGCACTGACTGTCCTGCTCTCCAAACATGCTCCCTCATTGTTCTGTTCTAGTGGTAGCTGTTATGTTCTCATGTGCAAAGAGCAAACATGACCTTTCTGTCTAAAAAGAGCTTTACTTTAGAATAAGGAAAACCAACAACAATAAAGAACAAAAGAAATTTCCAGTCCAGAGCCCAATAGCTGTCCCCTCGTTTGCAGGCAAAAGCTCTGGCAGCCTACGGAACTTTGCATGGAAGAATTGTTGTCAGACCTGTGAAAATTCCATACACAGAATACAAAAGGCTTCACAGTTCACAACATACAGTCTTGTTATCTTTGGTGTTTTCCTTAAATTCCAGCACCTGGAGGCATTTGATTATAAACCTCATGATTTGTAAACTGGAGGTTCGGGTTGGCAATACTGGGAAAAATGTGGGCTCAAGGGACCAGCTTGTCCCCTCCTGCAGAAAATCTCCTGGGGAGGGGGGGAGGTCCTTTCATGAAGTTTCCCCATGTCATTCCATCTGAAGGTTTGTCCTTTCTTCCCTCATGCTTAGGAAAAATCATGGGGCAACTTCCAAACCTGGCAGTTCACTCAGAATCACTGATGCTGGCTTGCCCTGTCTCTATCCTCTTCCTGTTCATGGACCCCAGCAGGTTCTGAGAGCAGGGTCCTGTGCTGCAGAAGCAGCTGAGCTGGCCTTCTACACATGCACTTAAGCACTGTGCAGGATTGGCACCTGACTTGCAATAATTAAAAATAAAAAAAATCAGCAAAAACAAGCAACTTGAAAATACATACTAAAGAGAGCTGGCATGGCTTGCTTGTCTGTAAGCGCTTAAAAATGAAATGGTCCATCAACAGGCTTCCTCATGGCTATTCAAGGTGATGTAAACATATATGAAAACCTGAATAAAGTCAAATTTCTATCTGTGCAGGCAAAAATTCTGACCTAGTTTAGTCCATTGTGCTTTCCTGATTTGTTGTTCATTTATGCTGGGCAGCTGGACAATAGGATTTTGCATGGGCCACAAACAATGAAATAAAACAGCAAGATGTACTGTATTTTACTGAAACATAATATAAAGGGCAGCAGGGGACGAGTCAAAGCCCAATATTCTGAGACTGTAATTTTTTATCACTAGTTTATTTCCTAAACCAAAATGGTTTTGAGTATAAATATTGTATGAAAGCAAAGCTGCACCAGATTTGCTGTGTTGGAGGCAAGACCTAAACCTACTCTTTATTAGAATTAAATTAATATGGTGTAAGTAGTTTTATAGTTTAAACATTTTACTATTATTTATGTTCTAACTGCTCTCCATACACAGAACTGTCCCTTGCTTCTTTTTGTTTTTACTACTAATAAAAAATAGTAGGCATAATAATTCAGGGACTGTTTGCATTTCCAGGCACTTTTGTTCTGTCGTGTTTACCTACCCAAGGAGACATACCAAACCCCTGAGCTTAAGGGGCTTTAATACAAAATATAGGAGCCACGTCTGAAGAGCATTATATATCAGGGAAGAAAGAGCAAAACAAATACATACAATTAAGATTATTAATGAAGGGACTGTCCAATAGAAAACAAGCGAGTAGGTGTGTGCAGAAATCTAAAAGAATTGCTTTTTGGTTTTGTTCATGTGCATTACAGTAATCATAGTATATAAATGGATTGATAAACATATTCCCCTAATTATCCACTGATTTCTCAGAATGCTTAAAAATGAGCAGGAAAATGGCTTTATTTATGATGGCCAGGATAGTAACTTTTAACAATGACAACTTGTTGCATTTCATCTGACAGTGAATCATTTTTTCAGTAATGTCAGGAATGAAAGACTAGCACAGGAGCCTTATGCAAGAATCTAGGAATCCCAAACAGTCTTTAGGAAACTCATAAAATTTAGACTGTGCTTCCAAGGGCACTAAGCACAAATTTAAAAGATGAAAAGCAAGCATATTTTCTCTACTAATGCTCTAGAGGATGGTACATATGGAAGGTGAAATGATGGTATCTGTGTATTTTAAGTTATATTTATCATTAAGGAGCTGAAGGTGGCTGGGTGGTGCTTAGTGGCCTGTGAACTGCAGGAGGTCATATTAGATGAGCCCGTGGTCCTTTCTGGCCTTAAACTCTATGACTTCCTTAGTACTCAGAATACTCTGCATATATATTAGGCAATGGGTGAAATTAGGCCCTCAAAGAAGTCAATAGAAGTTTTGCCATTGATTTCAATGTGGTCAGAATTTCACCCGATATGTTTAACCACACACTGTATTATTGCTGCAGACATTTAACCAAATCCTATATTTAGCCATATTCTACTTAACCTTTATGACTGGTTCTCATCTGTGTGAATGACATGGTACCAATAGATGTTGACTCAATGCCTTCCACTCCAGTCACTATTTTATACTGGTGCATACATTTCAACTTATCAGTAACTCAATACGGCTGCATGTGGGTTTCATATATTGCATTTGTAATGAGCTACAATATTTAATTTAGTTCACCTTTGCCTAACTGGGCCTTGATTCTCACCTTTGGACAGGTATTTAATTACTTCTTAAACATTTACTAATTTCATCAGGGAACCCTAGCAAATAATGCTATGCTTTTCATATCGGTAGCTTCTGTTGTTAAGTTTCCCACCATTCCTATATTGGGCTATAGTCCTTTGTCTCCAAGGAGTTAGCAAAACTTCATATGCAATAAGTAAAAAAAAAACACATTTTTTTCTTTATTATTCAGTATATTGGTTTTAACATCTTGCATCTTTATCACCATGCAGTCTGACCCCTTTCCACATCTGGTTTCCTTTGGGCAATCTGATCATATGCATTGACCTCAATGGGCTTTGGATCACGGCCATAAATACTAACATTAGCAAACATGAGGGTCAAACTCAGTTGTGGTCCTACAATGCACAATGTCATTGACTTTGGCTTCAGAAGTTAGGATTGATTTTAGCCTGGCTCTCTTCTCACTTACACCAGTCTAAATCAACAATGACTCCACAGAAGTTACTGGAATTACACTGGTGTAAACCTGTTGTAAGTCAGAGGCCCTCAGTCTCCTTTGCCTGAGTCATGGTTCAGACACTGATTTTTTGGGAAAGGCCCAGACACATTTTTGAACAGACCTATCATGTTTGCAATTGAAAAAGGGTTGAGGAATTAGCCACAAAGGGGTGAGTGACAATGTGTAAATGAATTTTCAAAGCACATTCATCCTCAGCAGAGCAGTAACATGTCCCCTGGTCCTCATTAATGGTTCTTTGCTCAGACATTTTGTTTTTCCTAACTTATTGGCAAATGTGTGCTGTACTGTTGACATCTCATACTCCCAGATATGTAATGGATTTATCAGCAGACTAGTTGGCATCATAGAAAATATTGGTGAGTGAGGAAGAGTCTGAAGAAAAAAAGAAAAGAAAAAGAACAGAGGACTGGAGTGTGACAGGAATTCTCACCGCCATTCTGGCCAAAGATGAGGCAATGGTTTATAGGTCCCACCCAAATTACCTATACCATCTATTGCTCCCCCCTTTTAAAAACAGTTTTGCAAAACGTATCACAGTTTAAACACACACACACACACACACACACACACACACACACACACACACACACACACACACCATAGAGAACCACCATTTCCAATGGTAATAAAATGCTAGTTAAAAAAAAAAAGTCAGGGGGCCACTATTGCTATCTGCCTTGTGGATGTGGGAGCAGTGAAGATGCTCATCCTCAGTTGGAGTAGAATTGATAAGTCTGCTGCTATTTGGCAACTAGGTGTCCATCCGGGTCCAGGGTCTTTGCAATACAAAGCGAGCCTGCTAAAATTGAATGACCCCCTCCAAAGCACTCCAGCATCTGAGCCACCATTTCCTATTCTAAGCACAGGGAAATTCTCTGGTAGTCAGACACCGTGATGTGGTAACTATTGCTAAATGCTGACTTTTAATGGTAACCTTTATAATTTGTTTATTAAACATAAACTAATTAGAAGTGAAGTGAACTGATCGATGAAGTCTGGAAATAGTCTGGCAAAAAGCCCTGATGTTCTCTATTAATAAATCCAAGAATAGAAAACTTGTGTACCTATTAGTAGGTTTATTGGGTAGTGGAAGTTTACACACAAGAAAAAAAAAGAAATGGTAATGGCCCCATTTTCAAACTTTTAATTGGATACTCAAATTAGCCCTGACTCTAAGCCATAAAATGGGATTTTATGGGCGTGATCCAAAGCCCATTGAAGTCTTACCATTGACTTCAATAAATTTGGATCAGGCCTTATGCGCCAGTTAGTGATCTTAAATGTTGGATTGGGATATTCTTTATAAGAACCTGTGGTTCAAAATTAGGCCCAGACACTCAACTCCCTACCGTCAATTAATTGACCTCTCCTTGCCCTGTTCCCAAAAGGGAAAGTTCCCAGCTGTTAGCTTTGCAAAGTTATTGGTCTGTAATGGTGTTTGTGAGAGAGAGAGACTGAAGGAGGCATGGGAATCAGGCTCTGTAGCATGAGTGACTGCAAACAAGTGCTTACAGGCATAGAAATGCTGCAAGTGGGCTGCAGTGAGAGAGCTGCAAAGCTCAGAGATCTAGCAGCACTAGACAATAAATAAGAGAGCTTGTTAATCGGGTGTTTTTTGCAAGCATTCACAGATCTAATTTTAAGGTTGGGGCCTCCAGGTGTCCTTCCTCCTTTCAACGGACATTTATGTGGTTTGTAAAGAGTATGATACTCAGTGTATGTTGGCTGGGTTAGTGTGAAATAAACTGCCACATGTTGATGTGGATTTCCTTTTTGTTAAGTTTGTGGAATCAGTTAATACTCAGGGAGAATAAAACTAATTTTCATTAAATTGCTTGTGCTCAACTTCGGGTTGTTTTCATTTTGGTGCATATTGTTTTATAATAGTTAGCAAGCTCAGTTCATCTGTTTTTATTCAGTAGTTATACTCGGGATAAATTTGGCCCAGTATGTCCCCTATTGGTCCTTATTATTGCCGTTTTGGATATTTTCTTTTTCTTTTTCACTATTTCTTTAATCTCCTGTCTCTTACATTTTGATAGATGTGATAATGTCTCTTTCCTTTTATTCCTCTCACCTCGTTGTCACCACTTTAATCTGAACAACAATTTAGCAGGCTATCCTCTGCAGATATATATTTCTTGTGACTTATGAGCTAAATTTCTACACTTTAAGAACTAAGGGTGAAATTTATAGGAACCAACAGTGAAATCCTGAACTCACTGAAGTAAATAGATATTTCCCATTGACTTAATGGGGCCAGGGTTTTGCCCTCAGTGGCTTAAGCTGGGCACCCAAAAACTCAGGTATCCAAAAATCAGTGGCCACTTTGGAAACCTTTGGCTTTTCTTCAGTATCTAATTCTGTTCCTGAACGCTCTGCCAGAGCTCTAATGTTGGGTTTTGGAAACCCTTTCCCCACGATCTCATTCTCTGTAAAAATATAACAAACAGTAATATTAATATAAGAACTTATAGTGCACTTCTCAGCTGTAAATCTCAAAGAATGTTACATAAGTAGATAGGTTGTATTATCTCAATTTTACAGATGGGGAAACTGAGGCTCAGAGACGTGTCTTGGTCATGGCAAGTAACAATGTTGGCTGTTGTATTGGGCATAGGACCCAGATCTTGATATTCCCAGTCCAAGGCCATATACACTGGGCCATGACACAAGTGTATTGTATTTACTTGTGTGTCATCAGCACAATCATTGACACTAAATAAATTGCAGGTGCATATGTAATTCTAGTTGAAAAGGGGGTAGTCTGATATTTGTCTGATTTATTTAACTGCCCCTGTGCCAGGCTGTGGCAAGGAGATGGGGAGACCTCTGTTTCCCATCTGATTATTTGAATATTCACACATTTGATTTTAAATTTCGTTGTATGCAAGTACTCAAGCACGGAAGCTTAAAATTTACTTTCTGCAAACATTCATGTGAATAGAAGTCAAGCACTTGAGTGTTTGTGGAAAGTGAGACAAAACAGGTATGAACAACTATTCATGGAAATTGTTTGTGATAGGCATCCAATTCTAGTGTATTAATCAGCATGCTACTTTGTTCACCGTAACTCAGATTGTCCCAGACCTTTTGTATGGATGCATTGTGGTGCTAGGAGTCAATTATTCTTGCTCTCCCCATTCTTCGACGTGGAAGTCAAACTCAAACAGCTTAGTGGGATTAAATCGAGGGACATGGATAATCTCCATCCAAGAATATTAAAGGAACTAGCACATGAAATTGCAAGCCCAATAGCAAGGATTTCTAATGAATCTGTAAACTTGGGGGTTGTACCCTATGACTGGAGAATTGCTAATATAGTACCTATTTTTAAGGTACACATCCACTCAATGTGCAGCGGCAGTCAAAAAGCTAACAGAATGTTGGGAATCATTGGGAAAGGGATAGATAATAAAACTGAAAATATCATATTGCCTCTATATAAATCCATGGTACACCCACATCCTGAATACTGTGCACAGATCTGGTCACCCTCTCTCAAAAAAGATATATTGGAACTGAAAAAGGTACAGAAAAGAGAAACAAAAACAATTAAGGGTATGGAACAGCTTCCATATGAGGAGAGATTAACAACACTGGAATTTTTCAGCTTGGAAAAGAGACAACTGTGGGCGGATATGATAGAGGTCTATAAAATCATGACTGGTGTGGAGAAGGTAAAAAAGGAAGTGTTATTTACTCCTTTTCATAACACAAGGACTAGGGGTCACCAAATGAAATTAATAGGCAGCAGGTTGAAAACAAACAAAAGGAAGTATTTCTTCACACAACTCACAGTCAACCTGTGGAACTCTTTGCCAGAGGACGTTGTGAAGACCAATATTATAACAGGGTTCTAAAAACAACTAGATAAGTTCATGGATGATAGGTCTATCAATGGCTACTAGTCAGGATGGGCAGAGATGCAAAACCATGCTCTGAAGTGTCCCTAGCCTCTGTTTGCCAGATGCTGTGAATGGCCGACAGGGGATGGATCACTTGATGATTACCTGTTCTGTTCATTTCCTCTGAAGCACCTGGCATTGGCCACTGTTGGAAGACAGGATACTGGGCTAGATGGACCATTGGTCTGACACAGTATGGCCATTCTTATGTTCTAAAGGAAAAAAGTGATCTGGGAAACTACAGGCCTGTTAGTTTGACCTCTGTGGTATGCAAGGTCCTGGAACAAATTTTGAAAGAGAAAGTAGTTAAAGATATAGAGGTAAACGGTAATTGGGATAAGATACAACAGGGTTTTACAAAAGGTAGATTGTGCTAGACCAACCTGATATCCTTCTTTGAGAAGATAACTGATTTTTTTAGACAAAGGAAATGCAAAAGATCTAATCTACTTGGATTTGTAAGGCATTTGATATAATTTCCCATGGGGAATTATTAGTTAAATTGGAGAAGATGGGGATTAATGAGAATTGAAAGGTGGATAAGGAACTTGTTAAAGGGGAGATCAAAAGGAGAACTGTTAATAAAGAGAGAGGTTACTAGTGGAGTGTCTCAGGGATTGGTCTTGGGACCAGTCTTATTTAACATTTTTATTAATGAGCTTGGCACAGAAAGTGGGAGTGTATTAATAAAATTTGGGTATGACACAAAGTTGGGAGGTATTACCAATACAGAGGAGGACTGGAATATCATATAAGAAGATCTGGATGACCTTGAAAACTGAAGTAATAGAAATGGGATGAAATTTAATAGTGCAAAGTGCAAGGTCATGCACTTAGGAACTAACATGAAGAATTTTTTGCTATAAACTGGGGACTTACCAGATGGAAGTGACCGAGGAGGAGAAAAACCTGGGTATATTGAATAACTATGAGCTGCCAATGTGATGGAGCTGAAAAAAAAGGCTAATATAGTCCTAGAATGAATCAGGTGAGGTATTTACTGTAAAGACAGGGAAGTGTTAATACCATTATATAAGGCACTGGCATGAGACTTTATCTGGAATACTGTGTGAGTTCTGGTCTCCCATGTTTAAGAAAGATTAATTCAAACCGGAAAAGGTGCCGAGTAGGGGTATTAGGATGATCAGATGCATGGAAACCTAACTGATGAGAGGAGACTCAAAGAGCTGGGCTTGTTTAGTCTAACCAAAAGAAGGCTGAGGCGAGATATGATTGCTCTCTATAAATACATCAGAGGGATAAATACAAGGGAGAGGGAGGAGTTATTTAAGTTAAATGCCAATGTTGACACAAGAACGAATGGATATAAACTGGCCATTAATAAGTTTAGGCTTGAAATTAGATGAAGGTTTCCAACCACCAGACGAGTGAAGTTCTGGGATAGCCTTCCAAGGGGAGCAGTGGGGGCAAAACACACCCCAACCTAACTTGCTTCAAGACTGAGCTTGATAAATTTATGGAGGGGATGGTATGATGAGACTGTCTACAATGGCATGTAGCTAATCTGCGATTGCTAGTAGCAAATATCCCTAATGGCTGCTGATGGGACACTAGATAGGGAGGGGCTCTGAGTAACTACAGAGAATTCTTTCCCAGGTGTCTGGCAGGTGGGTCTTGCCCACATGCTCAGGGTCTAACTGATCGCCATATTTGTCAGATTGGCAGAGACCCTTGGGGGTTTTCACCTTTCTCTGAAGCATGGGGCATGGGTAACTTGTAAGTTTAAATTAGTGTAAATGGTGGATTCTCTGTAACTTGAATTCTTTGAATCATGATTTGAGGATTTCGGTAACTCAGCCAGAGATTATGGGTCTATTATAGGAGTGGATGGGTGAGGTTCTGTGGCCTGTGATGTGCAGGAGGTCAGACTAAATGATCATGATGGTCCCTTCTGACCTTAAAGTCTATGAGTCTCTAACCATGACTGCTCCCTTTGTACATCTTTGTGAGTGCACATTTCCATGGCCTCCATTCCCCTCCCCATAGATTAGGCTGGGCATACAATGGGGAGGAAGTTTCTTGCCTGGGTAATAGATTCTGTAGCCTGTGTACTCCCTTTGTGCATCTGGGAACTCAGGGAGCTCCCCCTAGAGTTGTGAGACCTTCCCCTGCCCATGCCCCTAAAGAGGCCAAGGCCATAATACCACAATCTTGTGAGGACAATTTGTGAAAACATGTTGGATCTGACTCTGATCTCACTCACAACATTGCAAATCAGGAGTAACTCCTCTGAAGGCAATAAACTTACACCAGTGTATAACTGGCATGGCATCAGAATTAGGTCCTTTATGGCTTTTTCCATTAGAGGTTCCCTTAAGAGGAAAGGATATATGAAGAGTAGCTCATAGTTTAGATATGAGAATTGCAAATGTGAGATATTATGCAACATACTGGTACTTTTTCAATGACATATGACATGATTTTCAACTCCTTATAGTCTGGAACAAATTCAAGGCTATCAATTCATGCACTCATAAAATTCCTCAAATTTTATATAAATCTGAGGAATTTCATGAGTGCATGATTGAAGTATATATATAGTTGTAGATAGTCCTTCTTAACTACTTTTTGAAGGAATAAAACAGGAACAAGGGCTTTTTGCTGTTTCCCTCCCTTTTTGGGGTCTACATTTCCTTCCTAAAGATGACGCATTGCTGAGACAGAATTCTGAGCTATTCTTTGTGTTGAGGAAGCAGGAGTGGTACTCTGGGAACAAGCATGACTGTCAGAGCACACTTATCACTATAATCTGACAATTTGCAAGAATTTGTGGGAGCAGAAGTAATGGCTACACTGGCTGCCCTTTTCCTTTGATATCTTCCACTCCTGAACTTTGGTTTGCAGGGTTGAGTGTAAATAACGTAAGCCTGCAGTTGGAGCCTAGATGACAGCCCTAGCAACTGGCTTACACTCACACTCACTGTTCAATACAATAGCTCCTTTTAAAAACAAGATCATGTATTTATTTTCTCATCATATGACTAGTGAAAACAGATGAAGCAGACAGGAATACTAGGCATTTATTTGTCTCTGGGGGCTCTGATGTTCATGCTTGGTTCTTGTGGAAGCTGAAGATAGAAGGAAAGCTCCCCACTGTCAGATACAATCTCTGCAGCAGGTTCTTTAAAAAGCTAAGGGTAAATCTGAAAACCTTTCCCTTTGTGCCGTTTGTTTGTTTGTTTTCATGTTCCTGGGGAGCAAGCTACGCAGATCTGGGAATTATATGATACATTTTGGGCAGGCCATGCAGGCAGTGCATTTGGTGCACTTGCACAGGGCCCCCATGTCAGGGCACACCACCCCCCCAGTCGAAGGGAAAACCCCCCAAAAACTAAATTAAACAAAGCATCCCCCTCTGAAAAAACCCCTCTCACACAAAAAACAACCCAAGGCCAGGAAGAGGGGTGGGACAGGAAGTGCCCTACCTGCATGCTATGGAGAGAGCCAATGGGGAGGAGTGGGGAGCTGCACCAGCCCTGTGAGACAGGAGTTGCTGTGGGGTGAGTATGGGGCTGGCTGAATCTGCAACTCCCTCCCCACACCCATGGCCTCCAACTTTCTGAGGCCAGGATCCAACCCTCAGGAAAAGGGAAGGTGGAGGGCCCCCAATTACCATAGTGCACAGGGCCCCAAAATTATTTAATCCAGCGCTAACTTTGGGTTTATACTGTCAGCTCCTTAGCCTCTTATTTCTATACTTGCTTAGATTGTGATCTGAGCTCTGTGCTACTTTCCATTGTGCATTTTTTAAAAAAAAATCCACGTATATACATGTGGATTGGATGCATATCATGAATTCAGGATCACAATCCAGGCAGAAGATGAAGTTCCAACAATTACATGGAAGAAATAAAAATACTAACATGTTACAACCTGTTTTAATTTTTTTTTTTTTACTTGCTGAAACCTCCTTCATTGCCTAGACTGTGATTTTTAAAGGCATGACATGCATCCATATGTGAAGTCCCAGGATTTTGAAAGTATGCAGTAAACCATATGGCAGATCAGAATCTGACTTAACACAGAGAAAGTCCAATGTGGTTCAACAAACACCAGGTATCTCTAAACAAGAAGAGAGAGCAGACACTTTGCTGTACTAGAAAAAAACTTGAAAAACTGTAAAATGTTTTACAAATGTATTTTAAAAGTATAGTTTTGCTCTGGTAGTTTCCTAACTTTAACTGCTTCTTAAGAAAAGAGCTGCCATAGTCATCCAAAGCATAGACAAAAAAAGATAATTTGTTAATACTTTGCCTTATATTAACCTGTGTAATTACTCCAATGATATCTGAGTTTTTATAAATATTACTAATGTAATAGGTTATATGTCATGTTGCAGAGAAAAATGTAATACTTTTACCAAATGTTAGATGATGCACAAATGATTTTACAATACGTAACAGATTAAGCACAATCCATGACTAAGCCTTACCTGGAGTAAATACAAATATTTCTATATGTTACTATAGCATGTACTAATCCCGGTTTATGAACATTTATTAAGATAAAAAGAACAATTTCTATTAAATGATTATTAAGAACCAGTTCTTGATTCAGTGTGACCCAGGAAAGATTTGCAAAATTTAGCCTAAAGAGTATACAAATGTTACCAACAAAACAAAGTGTCTTAAGATAGGTGAATTCCCCCCAATCTACTGGTCAGTCTGTTTTTTCCCCTTCTCATGGTGCTGTGTTCCTCAAATATATGTAAAGCAAGTATCGCCTCCAAGTATCTTGAGGTGTACCTTTTTGTTCAAGTAATGTACATTCAATATAGATATTATCTTGTTTGGAGTTAACCAAATGTATGTGCACTGAATTGATATTCCAAAGAATTTCAGTGAAATAGAGGAAAACTCCCGTATAATTAATTCTGAAATATTTTCTATATATATGTGTGTGTGTATATTTTTTTGGAGAAAGTGTATTTTTCCACAGCTCATATCATAATCAAACAATGATGCTCACACTGCAGCCACAGGAAAAAAATATATTTCACTCTCATGGGCTTTCATTGAATAAAGAGATTTTGAACTGAGCTCCTTAAAATATCAATGCTCTATATTATTCCCCAGATCCAGATATAAATCTTTATAATGGTGCACTTTACAAGCAGCACTCCTGAGTCTTTTTTGATTGGTAATCACAGTGTTTCCTTATTAATACTGTAAAAAATGTAAAAGGCATAAACATTTTGCAATCTATCTATCCTTTCTGTATGGGTATACATCAGCAGCTGTTTTAAGCATTCCTAATATTTCACACATCATTTTTATGGGTTTATATAGGGAGAAAATTGTACCAGAAAACGGAATTCAACAACTGCCATTCTATGAATAAATCCAGTTATCTTTGATATTCTGGGTGTAATAAAAATGTACAAAAGTTAAATTTCTGCCTCATCATAGAGTTATGTCGACTATTTTTAATGTCAGTGGAGAAACGGAGTTCCAGCAAACTGGTTTTTTTTTCCAAACTACTGCCTGATTTCAGGTTATGTTTTCATTAAAACAATTTGTTTAAAGCTCTAACAGACACTGAATGCTTGCTAATCCATACACCAAAATATCTGAGTAAAATGGAGAGTTATTTTAAAACACAGAGTAATAATTAATCTTCATTTTGGATGAAACATAAAAGGGCAGGTACTCCTTTTAATTTTTTTCTGAAATCACATAATTTTCAAATATCTGAGAGCTATGACTTTGCTGAAGCGTATGAACACTGCACTGAGGGATAAAGCATTTATCTTAGCCTCACTTGCAAACATAAGCAGCTTCATTCAAATAGATTTGTGTTTCATTGTTTGGTGGAGTTTCATGTAGATATTCGGCTCCCATGGCTTGGCATGAGTGCCATCAAACCCGGGTCTTTCCACCAGCGGTTTATGCTGCCAAAAGAATTTGGGCACATCTGGCAAACCCTAATTCCTTAACTCTCTGGTGCATGGCCAGGGGATACCTCTGGGAAACCCATTTTTCTTCTTATCAGAGGAAGTAGAGGAATATTGTAATAGTAGAAGACACAGATGGATTAAGGACTCTTTATGATGTCCCTGGTATGCTATGATAATTCTTTAAACCCTTTCACAGTTCTTAGTACAGGCTGTCATTAGCAAAAGGCACAGTTTTGGCAATATCTTCCATTATGATTCCTGCTTTTAGAACTTTTGAACCTGGCTTGATCACAGCCCCCAAGGTACCTGAATTGATAACATATTTTAAGTGTGTGTGTGATGTACATTGAAGGCAGGCTGACAGTGACTCCATCTCCTGGACTCTACACTACAGTAGTATCTCCCAGTCTAAAGCCACAACTCCTAGTCATGCTCTTATTAGGAAGATGCCTCTGTTTGATGGAACATAGATTTATCTTAACGGATCAGACTATTGGTCCATCAAGTGCAGCATAGGGTTGCTGAAAAGTTGCTTAGAACCCTGGACACACTTGAAATCAGAGTGGGTTTGGGATCTGTTGCAATCCAGGAAGTTCAACACTCCATTGCTGAGGAACCTGCTTATCAATGCCCCTTAGCACCCTACAAGTGTCCAGAGATCTTCTCACCTTCCATTTGGTGTCTTCTGGAGGACCCCCCCCCCCAGGATTTTCCTGGGGCGTCAGCTGGCTGTTCCCACTACAGTATGCTGGGGTGGCTATCCCAATCTATCCAGTCTTGAAGGGAGGAGAGATGTGCTTTCCCCCCTAACAGTTCAGCAACACATGGGAAATAATCTATTTTCTATTATGCTGATGAGCCCTCCTGAAACCCTTCTGGAGAGGCAACCACTCAGCACCCATTAAAAATTCTGAGGAAGGAAGGACCTCCTCATAAGGGAGAGTCGGGGTCAGGCCTGGGAACCCTCTTGGAGACACTTACGTTAATGTGAAGGTTCCCCAGGGTTTGGTGGAGACAAATATCTGGAGGGATGGATAGGGTATCTTGCATTTTCAGATTCTGCATTGGAAATTCATGCATGCAACAACGTTGGAATTGCACAGAAGTTCCAGGCAAAGAACGTTGTGCATTGCCTTGTACTCTATGCAGTAACACCAGTCCATGGAGGTGAAAATATGTAACATTACCCATCTCTAAAGGAAGATCTTGGCACAGGCTTTTCATAAATAGCAGCCATAAATCCTATACTCTCATGGCACTTTATGGATAGAAATTGAAATAAGAGCTTTACCCTGAATCTGTCGGGGACATCATCAACGAATGCTACACATCACATTGCAGCATTTAGAAACTATGAAGTTTGCTTTACCAAGGTTGTGTTGCTCCTGGTAATAAGTGCTACTAGTGTGGTAATAACACTAAAATAATTCTATGTACAAGATGGGTTGGGAATAATGTAAAAGGTGAAAAGAGGCTGTACCAAAGGTTAGTGATGAATTGACTTGTGTCACAATACTTTGTTCTTTTATTCCTAGTTAGGGATGGACTGAAATGGGGTGGGGGAGAGTTGTAATAATTGGGCCTACAAAGTTACCCTGAAATGTCATCTCAACCATGAAAAGTGAGTGAAAGTTCATAAGATGTCACAATAACTTGTAATAATGGGAAAAGGCGCAAAAGGGAGACAGAAAAACTGAATTAGTATAAACAAAACAGCCTACTGATATAAATCAAGGACTATGTTAAAATCATGCTTGGTAAGCAAGAGAAATCAATGGACCAAATTGGTGTGTCAGAAATTAGGTGTAATTGATGGACAAACTAATGAGGGGATGGGATAGTCTACCCACCACTCCTCTTTTGGGTCCTCAAAAAGGGACTTTGTAGTGAAAGCTGGCTACCACGATGTTGGCTGACAAGAGAACAGGAAGGAGCTAGCTTGACCATTGTTGCTGTCACCATCTCCTGGAACCCTGAGCTCCAGTGTGATACCACTGTGCCTTCTTTGTCTTACTTGTGAGAGGTGTCCTGATTACCATTTAAGAGACTGTCACACAAGGGGTATTTTCCTTTAAAGAGTCTTTCCAGCTAAAGGGAAAGGGAACAAGGGATGGTGTTAAAATAAAAGTCTTATGTAATACTTTACATTTCAAGTGCTTTCACTGTTTTTTCATCTTTCCTGTATCTTTCATAAAAGGTCAAAATTATTTTTTATGATGTGTTTGCCATGGTACTAAGCAGGCTGAGATCTCTGTATAATGAACCCCAGACCTTGTTTAACACTGTTTTATGTTGGACAGTGACAGGGTCATATTAACACCTTTGACTCATTGGGCCCATATATTCTATATAAATTACTACAACAGGTGAGTGGGAAGAAGCCACCTTTGCAGAACAAGAAAGAAATCAATGTTATGCACTAGAACATCATTCCCCAAGACCAATACACAAATGTAACTATGCACAGGCAGAGAGGATCTCGTCAGAAGTGGATGGTGTTTCTGCATGTGCTAAAATGATATAATCTATACATAGGGCCCTGCATATGTGTGCAACGAACTTTCCAGCAGAACATTATCCACAACCTCCTGTCTCTGGACACACCTAATTCTTGTGCCAGCAGGCCACATTAGAGACTGAAGTTCCTAACTGTCCACTTTTCTGCTGTTCCCCACTTAGAGAGCTGTGCTCTCTCTCTCTCTCTCTCTCTCTCGGTCAAGGTAGGGGTGGTGACACCAGAGAACAGAAGGTCTCTGGGGCACTGGGAGGAGTTCACAGGATGGAGGTAGCCAGGGAGTGTCATGAACATGGTGGTGGAGAACCTGGTCAAAGCCAAGGAGGAATTTGGATGGGCCTATGTACCTGTTACTTTGCATCAAATGCCAAATAAACCTAGGTGCAACATTGCAAACAGGAAGATTGGGACTACTGCAGTCCCAGATAAATGCGGAAATATTCTACTGTTTTGTCACTTCTAGTCTAGGTTACGATAAATCCCTGATAACAGGTCTCTTTACAAATCACAGCCTGTGGAGAACTCAGTTGCCCTGAGTATTAATAACCCAAACTAAACATATCACTTCTATATTAAGATCATGTCAATGCCTTCCAGGTAGGTATCAGGTCAGTTTCAAGATCCTGCTGTTGTCTTGAAAGAACTACATAATTTAGTACCCTGAATATCTAATTAAACCTTTTGGTTCCCTTAACGCACATGTCAGGGTTTGACTTTGAGTTCTATTAAATGCTGGGTTGCTGTCTGTATAGGAATATCACTAAAAACTATTAGGTGCCAAAGTCTTTGCCTGTTTTGCCCCCAGCTCTGAAGCATAATGCCAGCTGAGACTCAGAATGTTAATTCCAGAAATGCCTTCAAATCAAGACTACAAGCATGTTTGTTTAATCTGGCTTTCCCCAAACAATAGCTCTGTCTCTGGATATATTCTGTGAAGTGCTCTAAGACATTTTTTACATGAAGAGTGCTACATACAGTAAATATAAAATGTATAATGTATTTTTGAATGTGCGCATATATATTTGTCCTTTGCCATTATGTAAAACAAGGGAACAATCATTCATTTGAGTAACATGGGTTCGCAGAAAACAAAGATTTCTATACTAGTGAGGAAGTTCAAAACTCTCCCTAGATACAGTATCTTCTAAACTCATATATTACATAAATAGTGAGCATTAATTCAGTTTAAAAAATGGTAACAATGATTTCTCGAATATATTGTTATTTTAATATCCACAAGGGTGTCCCTAAACCTCTGACTGCCAGAAGCTGGGAATGGATGTTAGGGGATGGATCACTCCATAAATTGCCCTGTTCTGTTCATTCCCTCTGAAGTATCTGGCATCAGCCACTGTTGGAAGACAGGATACTGGTCTAGATGGACCATTGGTTTGACCCAGTATGGCCATTCTTATGTTCTCATTATTTTGATGTTATGAATAATATCTAGGTTTACAATGGTAACTGCACAGCATATGTGTGTAATGTGAGAATTATGTAGTAACCTGCACTATGGTAAATCAGTAACTACTTTTTTTGAAAAGAGAATTGTTGGGGCTGTTTATAAGGAGTCATATCACACAGACTCTTCCAGGTTTGGATGCACCAAGTTTTGTAGGAGCAAAAGTGGCCTCATTGGATCAAGCTGATATTTTGTAGTTGTTTATCCTGCTTTCACCATCTTCAGACCCTCAGTCTCCCCTCATTTCTTTGACGTGGCTGACACTGCTCATTTGCAAATCTCAGTTGATTTTTTTTTTAATTTGCAAGAAGAAATGCAAATGGCTGAAATGCAAATGCTAGCTTTCACAGGGAGCTACACCTGAAAATATGATATCGGACTTTTAGCTTGCCCTATGAACCAACTGTATCCGTCTACAAGGGAAGTTCTATTGGTATAATAATACAGATAGAGTTAAACCACTGTAGTTATATTGGCATCACTCCCCGTGTGAACAATCGTTTTCTAGATTAAAAGTGGCTTTTTCCACTTTAGCTTAAACTGTTTCTGAAACAAAGTTAACTAAACTGGAGAAAGACCCTCTTACACTGGACTAAGACAGTGTGCATCGGAAGTTATAATGATATTGGGTTAAATTCACACCATACCTGAAAGTGGTATAATGCTCCATGTAGACAAGCCCTTAAACACCATAAGGCTTCCATAGACACACTCTGTTGGTTACTGAAGGTGGGTAAATCTAGTCTCTTTTTATGCGTGTAGTTGGGAGGTGTCATCTCAGACCTGCGTACAAATTATACCATAATAGGTAAACCAATGTAATTGTTCAATATATATACTTATATCAAGACAGGTCTAAACTAGAAACTTTTGCTGGTATAGCAATGTTGGCTAGGGGTGTGATTTTTTTAAATGACTTCTATAATGGCAAAAAAGTGATTTTCCTGGTATAGCATTCCCAAAAGTTAACCCCTGCCTTCCCCATTTGCTGCTATAAGCTGCATCTACAGTAGGAGAGGTTTCTTATATAGCTATACAAGTAGAGCTATATCAACAAACCTCTTGTGGTGTAGAATAAGCTTAAAGGCCCATTGCAAAAGGTATTATGTAAAAATGGCATTCAAACCCTTAAAAATATCATGACAGTATGGAAACAAACATGCTCCCTGGAGGAAGGAGAACATGCAAAACTGGTTGGGGACAACCCACAGAGAAATGGCTTATTGTCCTTGTCTGCAGGGAGCTTGGTGAAAACTGGTTTGGTTTTAAGGAGCATTACTTTCTGTCCCTGAGTATACCAGAATAGGGTCTTTTGGGAGTAAGACACATCACCAGTGTAGCTATCCCGATCCAACTCCTAGTGTCGATGCAGTCCAGCTGGTGCAAAAAATTTAGTGCAGTCAAGGCCTGGGGAAAAATTTTCAACTATGAATGGCTAGATTTAAGTACCTAAATACATATCAAGGCACACATTTTGTTCTAACTGGTCTTTAAGGAGAGCTGGCGAGACTGAGATACTAGTTGGTGGAGATGTAATCGTTAGTATTTGTATGAATACTCAGCTGCTTGACTGAGGGTGAGGTGACTAAAATGTATATTTGAGTTTGTAATTTTAAATAGTTGGCAGGGAGCTCAGAGCCTGGGCATCCGCATTTTTTTTATTATTCCTAAACTGAAAAAAAAAAAGATTAAAAATAATAAAAGTGGATCTGATGTTCAAAGGTAGTTTTCATACAGCACAGAGAGACTCCCTGGATCAGTCATTTATAACTGGATGTGTGATCTTGAAGCGGATGTGTGCATAGATCAGCTCAAATGAAACCTAGGTTCAATTGCCAGTGGGTGTCATAGAAGACACGCCTGAAATTTACGAAAGTTCAGAGGAAGAAAATCCCTGGCTTCTGTGAAAAAAGGAGCAAACCTGGAGATGATGTCTGCATGGCTGAGATGTTAACAGGCTGTTGTTCTTCTCCACACTTTGACACTGGGATTGAGCTTGTTGAATTGAGACTATGCTCTGAGTGTCTTGGTGCTAGCGTGCAGTACAATCTGAATCCAACAGAAGTGCTCTTGAGCTATCAGCAGCATGAAAGAAATATTATACTCCAGCGACAGCAAGCAGGGCAAAAAAGAAATAAAAGATTACTGCAATGTTTCCTGTGAAGGAAATTGGGCCAATATTGTGGCTGGTAGCTGACAAGGTACTTTCGTTTAATTTGTTTCTAATTTTACTCAGTGTCGGACAAGCAAACACAGATTTTAAGGGATCACCTTCAGCGTCAACAGGCTGTTGTATAGTGAGTTAAACAGATGCTTTAAAGTGTGAGGTATGATATAGAAATGTACCCCTTAAAAATAACACCATGTAGATGCAATTAGCTGCTCCCTAGGGGCCAAATTTTCAAAACTTGAGCCCTAAGTTGCTCTGGCAAAAATATATAAGTGTGTAACCTGCATTCTGGGCCAGATTTTCAGAAGGGGCAGCCTTCTTTTTGTGTGTGCAGATTTGCATAAGTAAAGTTTGTAACTTCAGGTTTTCATCCAAGGTTGATGTTAGAGGGCAAATACAGGTACTTGACCCTCTAGCTACAGGATTGTGAGTGCCAATGGTAGTTGGAGCATAAGCACTCTAATTTGCAAATGCAAAAAGCGGGTCTGTTACAGCCCTTTAAAAAATATTTCCCCATGATGGGCACAGACTGGGCTATTAGAGTTGAGTTTTAAATTTACTCTTTTCAGGGCAAAAAATAAAATTTGTTGTTTGACTGATAGTGGAATGTGACAGTTTGCTTCTGTCTACTCAGTGCCTAATATACTGCTTATTCTTAGCTAAGCTCCTCAGCTGCTTAGCCCGGGTCTACACTGGGGGGGGGGGTATCGATCTAAGTTATGCAACTTCAGCTATGTGATGAATGTAGCTGAAGTTGAGGTACTTAGATCGACTTACTGTGGTGTCTTTACCGCGGTGAGTCGACTGCTGCTGCTCCCCCGTCGACTCTGCCTGTGCCTCTTGCAGTGATGGAGTACAGGAGTCGCTGGGAGAGCACTCGGGGTTGATTTATTGTGTCTAGACTAGACGCGATAAATTGATCCCTGCTGGATTGATCACTGCCTGCTGATCTGGCGGGTAGTAAAGACATACCCTTAGTGTTAATAATTTTGTTAGTTGCAGTGGTGTGGCAACCCATCCTGTCTGCCTGTGTTATTGTGGACTGTTAACCATTCCCTCACTGATATACATCTCCTACCTTTATAACCTGGTCTATACTCGCATTAAAGGACAACATGGGCCATTTCCGGCCCCAGAAAATATTTTTGAAAGGGTCAAACAGACTCTTATGAGACTACTACTCCAAGTGTAAGACACTGCAGGGCTGAAACCTTGGAGTTGTAAGCTGCTGACACCCCTGCATCACCACAGGAGGACCTTGTGGGTACATATAAATGGGGATAAAAGCCCTGCAACACAGCCATGGCATGCGTGGGTCAGCTGACATGGGCTTGCGGAGCTCTGGTAGCAGGGCTAAAAATTGTTGTGTAGATGTTCGGGCTCAGACTGGAGCCTGAACATCTATCCAGCATTTTTTAGCAGGAAGTACCACCCAGCAGGACCTGAGTGACAGCCCCCCACAGCCCACTACTGGGCCTGTACCAGTACTTAAGGGGAGTTGTCTGCGCAACAACATAGACTGCCTGCCTGTCTCTGCTCCAGACCCTGCTTGTGATAGACCCTAGTCTCCAGCTTCCGACCTTGGTCTGTCCTTGACTGCGCTATTTGATTGCCGTCTATAATGTGGTGCCTGACCCCGATCTTCCGGCAACCGACCCAGCCTGCCTCCTGATGTCTGATTCTTGGTCTGCCACTGACCTGTCTCAAACTCTGACTCCTTGGTACCTGACTTGGCCTGATTCCTGTTGTGACCACTAGGTTTGTCTGCCCATGTCCTGGTCATGACAGACAGCATAATTCAGGGATTTGGCTTCAGCATGAAATTCTCAAAATTCAGAACATTTGGGATTCAGATCCACACACTAATATTCATAACCAAAATGTCACGGCAGTGTGGATCTTGTTTTCAAGAAAAATTAGGGTTCACTGCAGCTGTTTATGAGTGCAGGGTTGCAGCTATAAACTTTGCTGCCCAATTTCTATTTTGCCCTCAGGGATTTGAAGAAAATCTCGGGCAGTAGTTTAGAATACGTAAAAGCTGTATTGGGCTATGCAGCACTCTTGACTTAATTTACCCTAACGTTAACATTAATATAACTGAGTAATTTATTTGCCATAGACAGAAAGCGTAGGTAAAAACATGTGTCCTGGTGTGTTTACATTTCACTGTACAAAAATGATCAGAAAAGCGACTCCACGGAAATGACATCTTCGTGTTCCATACCACAGTAGTCCAGTTGACTCGTTAAATGATATTTTCATTCTGCATACTGGCCAGCAATGGAAACTCAGCCGAGGACCTGAAAACCAAGTCGTAAATGCCTGGTCTCAACTACACTCCTGAAACATTCACTAAGCTTGGAAATACTCTTTGCTTGGTAAGGAGCTAAAGGGAAGTTAATCTGGTCCAGTGCCAAAGGAAACAATTGAGAGGAAAATTAGTTTATGTTTGTATTTTCAAATGTCCATGCTAGAGGGACAGAGTCCATCAGACTGACAGAGTTATTGCTCTCCAGGGAATGCCAGCACAGCGTATCATTTGTAAAATCATTGTGGGGCTGGTGCTGCTCTTAGTCTTACCCATAGCACCTTGTTGAAGTCAGTGAGGTTGAAAAAGAGTAACTCAGGACAGAATGTGGTCCTGATGAACTAGCTGTATGTTTACTATAGACAAGTGTAAGAAAACTATTATACATAATAAACAACCCAGGAGCAAGAAGGAGAGACGAGTATCAGGAAGCAAAATCAAATTGCAGAAACCACATTCCAGAAAACTAACCTAAGTTTTCATTATTATTGATTTACTGTCTGCTAATATAGCCTCAAAAAGTGACTGTGAGCATAGTCTGAGAAACAGGAAATCAAAGGAACAGATGTGACTATCTGAGGCCAGTGAGAAGAGAACAGTACAGGGCCCTAGCAGACAGTGATTAAGGAAATGAAGGGCAAAATCAAGCCCTCACTGTCAGGAGCCAAGGCTAGAGAGAAATGGAATGTCAATCATCTCATGAGGGGCCCTTTGTCATCCTTCCAGCACAGGACAGGATGGTTCAATGAGGCAGTGATCAAATGTATGGTAGGGAACATGTTCCCATAGCTCCAAAAAAGAGCTGTGTATATTCCAGTCAGCTGCTGAATGCACCATATGTGCAGGGGACAGGGGGCTTTGCTGCAGCATCAAAACAGCAAGCCACACCCTTTTGGTCTGTGTAGTTTTGGCATGAACATTAGCCACACCTTTCTCCTTGGATTCAACAAAGTATTGGGCATGCAGGGCAGAAGGGTAAGTAATCCTCTTTGTTCTCTTCCCTCATTAGTGCACCCACACAACACAGGCTGGGATTTAGTCCTAAAATGGCACCTACTTAATCTTTCAGCATCAATTAAAGAAATCATTTGCTGTGTTAAAGTTTTAAATGGTGTTTACTGAGACATATGGGTATTTACTATGTGCAAATGTTATGTTTACTTTTAGATGTTTTTGTATGTGCATATTTGTGTTAGTGATAATATTATGATGGTAATTTCTACATAAATGTGTATAGTATGTTTTTAAAGTGTCTCACGAGGTAGTTATTATTTATCTTGATGCTAATTGCATTGGGAATATGACAATATTGAATTGTATGCTAAATGTATGTTTCCTTTGTACACCTTTTTAGGGCAAGTTTACAACCATTATGAGCCTGCATTGATCCAAACTGGGCTAGACAAAACAGTGGAGACCTCACTGCAGTTGTCCAGACGCCTAAGGTGACAACTGAAAGTCAAAGATGCTTTTGTGTCAGTTGGTTGAGGGGGCTTGTGAAAAGACTTCTGTGGGGATTAATTTTCAAACTTTTGAGAGAAAATACAATTTTGAGACTCTTGGGTGAAATTGTTAGAGTCTTTAGAAAGAAAGGAGAATACTGGTCCTAAAACAATAGATAAAGGAATAAAAAGGGGCATGAAGTGCAAAAATGTTTCAGTAGTTGAAAATGTTGAACCTTATGTTCCTAGTTTTCTTAGCTATTGGTCTGTAGCTTAATAAAACATTATCTGATAAGGAATTGCAGTGTATTGTCATCTTTCCTGAAGCAAAGAATCTACTTGAAACAAAACTAGATAATGTCTGGGAAACACAACAACAACAACCAAAAAAAGGGTGGGCCAAATTCATCACTGTATGTATGGATCTAAAAGATGTGTTTATCAGAATAGTGGAATACACTCAAATGTTGTTTTGCAATGACCCAGTTAATCAGAGACTTATTACAATATCAGCTGGTATGCTGGTCAAATGATTTATCAGGTAAGTACTCTACTCTAGTGATAGTGATTATCATGATTTATCAGATACTTCTTAGCATCATGATAAAGGAAATACCTTTCAAAATTATTGGCATATCACCTGAGACATGATGCAAGTGATTTAACTTCTTAAATGTCTCAGATGGTCTTCTTTATTAATTAAAACTTGGAATCCTTGCAGAAAAATAGAATCAGTGTAAAAATGACATCAGAAAGGAAGAGAATGAAAGGTACAGAAATCTAGACCATTGAAAAGCACCTTTGAATTGTATATGATAAAGATCTTGTAATGGCAAGTCTCAGATTTCTGTGAATTCAGCATAGAAAGGCAGTGTATGAAGGAGTTACAGTCAACTCAGAAAACAACTAAAATGAATTTTTGTCTCTATAACATAGCATTTACACACACCTAATAAGAAAAACACATTTCAAAATCCACTGCTATGAAGGAGTCATGTTGTTTTATCTGTGGATATCAGTGAGAGCTTTTTTCAGTGTGTTATACCCACTGGAGAGAAGGGGCCAAAGTAGATCTAACTGGCTTAAAAGAATTATGTATATGTCAGGAATATTGAGTTATCTAAGTGGGTGATGCCTTTATAGCATACTGGGCTGTGTCACAGCGGAGGGAGGTTATAAAGACAAGCCAGTAATTCCAAATGTTTTTAAACTGTTTTAAAATTTATTAGGGTCTGAATGCTTCTGAGAAAGTCATATTTTATTACTTTAACTCTTGTTTGGATATTTAATGGCTGTCTGGAGAGACTTCTGCGGTTAGCTTTTAACACCTAATTATCACTTCACCATAGAGCTTGGGTTAAATGGGGATTGGGTATTGCAATGCTTAAAGGACTCCTGACATGGGATTTCTTTTTGAATCCAGTTAAGTGAATTATTCCTTTAACAGGAATCTCTTTAGCATGTAAGGAAATTAAAAATAAGAAAGGGTTTGGATTTTAAGAGAGAGGGAGATGGCCAGTTAAATTAGGCAAGGGAGGTGGGGGTCTACTCTGATTATTTCCAGCCAATTTACATGCTCAGACACAGACACTGTCTAAGAGCTAGAGGAACACATAATGGAAAGTGACTGAATAAAGAAGATCCATCCTAGATAGCAAACAGCACTAATTACAGTAATAAGTAAGACCCCTCTCTTTGTGGAACTCAGTACAGTAGTTATAATGTGGATGTTAGTATAAATGTAGCCTTTTTTTGGTGGAATGCCAGTTGTATTTTCCAGAGCCCGGTCTCTTTAAGACTTGGAACTCTGCCGAAGAGGTCAGAGCCAGGACACAGCGGTTGTGGTGGGAGCTCCACAGTAGTGTCCAGTAGTGGGGCTTGTGCCAGCTGCGTGTGCTTGCTGGACTCAGGAAGAAATCTTCATAAACTTCACCAGTTTGAAACAGCATCCTGCTCTGGGAGGTGAACACCCTTTTCCAAGCAATATCCTTTCCCCACTATCTGCCTCCCTCCCACCACAAACGTCATCCACCTCCAATGAAGTTTGAACAAGCCTTTGACAAGTATGATGCCTTTATCTGGCTTGTAACTGTACCAAGGAGGCTCTACTGTATATAGTCCCAGACTGTGGCTTTAAAGCCACAGCCTGCACTGAGGAAAGAGAAGAGAGAGGGAAAGAGGAAGAAGAAGGGGCTTGACAGTAACAGGGGTCCCAGGAGGAATTTTGCTGGCCAGTGCATAGGGTGAGAAAGGATTCGGGAGGCCAAGGCTGCCAGCAGTGAGACTATGCTTGGCTCCTGTACACAGGAGAAGCTCTTTATGCCCTTTCCCCTTCCCTGGCACAACCACCCAGGGTGAGGTGGAATCTACTCTTCAGTGTTTTATCTTACGAGACTTTTATAATTGTTCAAAAAGGTGTAGTAGAGGTAGATAATAAAAACAAAGTTAGAGGCAGGCCACATGCGGTTGTAAAACATGAATGATTCCACATGACTAGTAGCTGACATTGTTAGTTTATCTATCTGGCCTCTTGTCACACACCATTTTAGCAGGACTTCTAAGAGATGTTTCTTTTTTTAAAACCATCTTTACCTCCATCCCTCCTCACTTTCTCTTATATTTGTATTATTATAGTTTATTTCCATCACCAGTGTTTTCTCATTAAGTTGATTATGAGGACATATTGCCAGAATAGACACAGAAATAATGAGAACTACCTTTTCACTAATGGGTAAGGGCTTCTTGTTTTCAGAAGTTTGGTAATCTCTGCTGGGCTCCTTGCTGGGGTTTACATGGAGAATTATAATCTCCATCCATTGTTCCAATGTGCCACATCTTTCAGATTGCAGTGTCTTCTGTTGATCCTCTCTATGGCTTGGTACAACAAGTCTCTAAAATCACTCTTATTTTGTATGTTTATTAAGCCAAAGAAGAAAAGACAGACAGACAGCCACACTCCCATATACACACAAACAGTAAAACAGGGACACTAACTACAGCCCTATAAAACAAAGCTGACCACCTTTAAACTTATTTGGGGTAGAGTTGGAGGCAGAAATATCAGCTGAGATTCTGTTAAATTCGTATAGAAACGTGAATTTTCATATTGGATCAGATCAACGGTCCATATAGTCCACTGTCCTATGTTCAACAATAGCTAGTGCTTCAGAGGAAGATGCAAGAAACTCTGTAGTAGGTATATATGGAATTACCTGCTCCCAGGGAAAGTTTCTTTCTAAGCTCCATTATTAGAGGTTAGCTTATACCCAGAATCCAAAAGTCTGTTGTTTTTCATCCTTGCTATTATAACTCTGAATATTCTTAAAAAGAAAAGGAGTACTTGTGACACCTTAGAGACTAACCAATTTATTTGAGCATAAGCTTTCGTGAGCTACAGCTCACTTCATCGGATGCATAAAGTGGAAAATGCAGTGAGGATGTTTTATACACACAGACCATGAAAAAATGGGTGTTTATCACTTCAAAAATTGGTTAGTCTCTAAAGTGCCACAAGTACCCCTTTTCTTTTTGCGAATACAGACTAACACGGTTGCTACTCTGAAATCTGAATATTCTTGTTATTCATTTAAATGTATAATCTCTTTTTGAATTCGGCTAAAGTCTTGACAAAAGTGATATCTTGTCACAATGAGTTCTACAGGTTAATTAACCCTTTGCAGATTTGTTTTGTACTGAAAGTCCAGAAGATTCAACATGTAACTAATCCCTTCATTCCAAACTTGTAAAAATAATATCAGGAGAGTGGTGCAGTATATTTGGAATCAGTACAGTGCATGTATATTTCCTAACACTAGATACTGATGTAACCGAGGGCAGAATTTGGTTCACTGTGTATAACTCACTTTTAAAGCCTGACAGAAGGAAAGACAGGCCTCATACCCACATGTCTATTTTGGGGAAGTGGTTTCCCTAGTACTGATGTGTAGCCACACTCAGAACTTCCTCCCCTTCCCTCATGAGTTTGTTTTGTTTTAAGTCATTGGGACAGAGGAAATGAAGCTGAAATTTATTACCATGGCTACTTACAGTATGAACATAACGGTACTAATGGTATTTATGTACAAGAAGCATTACAGTTCACCATTGAGTAAAAATAAAATCCAGGCAAAATGCACAGGTGATTGTATGAAGGCATTAATATTTCCATGAAGTGTCTAATACAATTTTGAAAATGACTAGAGAAGAAAGAAAATAAAGATTTCTGCTTAATGTGAGAGTGCACTATTTCTTCTCCCCATAACCAACTTCTTTTATGAAATAAGGAAACGATCCTGAGGAAAAAGAGGAAGATACAAATTATAAAGGAGCATTTGTTTCAATTCTGAATGAAAGGGGGAAGTTCACAGCCTTGTGTTTAAAAGGTATCAATGTGTTTTGGTACACAGCTTATTATTGACACAAAGGTTAAAAAAGAAATGTTAGGATTTTCATCGTTTCTAGAGATGTTCCCTCCACACAAATATATATGTTATTTTGCAGGAAATGCTATTATTTTTTAAAAGAAAAAACTTCTGATGTGTTGCCATCTTTATAATGATTATTTTCAGAGGAACAATCATTCCACCAAAGCTAATAAATGTATTTGTTAACTTTGAACATCAGTCTTTCATTTTCTATCGTCAATTGCAGTATAATTGGGGATGGTAACAGAACTAATTCTGATGAGACTGTAGCTACAGACAGAAAAGTGTGCTGTATGACAGATGCTACCCACTTTTATTCCCAGGGGAAAAGCTTTTCAGAACTGGATTGATGTTTGTGAGTGCCCGCTGGAACTAGACCACTGGGTTCAAGAAAAGAACCATGATGGCCATTTGAAGAGATACATTTTGAATATTACACACCTTATTCATGAAGTATCCTCATTAAATCCCTCAATAATAAAAGAACTGTGGAATCCTAGTTCCCACAATTTACTTCTTTTCACGCTTTCAACAGAAAGAAAGTTTTCCCAGAGATCTAGAAAAGACAAGGGGATGTCTAACTAATAGCAAGGAAGCTCAAAATATGCCTGAACTAAAGTCACAAGTGGCTCAAATGATGGCACTTTGCCAGCTATTCAGCAAATTAATTGAGTCAAACAACAAATGCTAGGCAGGAGCCAGACAATAGTAAACCATGGTTTTCTGGGCAAAGTGTAGGAAGATTTGAGCTCTGTGGGCATTTTGATGAGTCTAACTTTTACCACAGTTAAATAGTAAGTGGGGTAGACTAGAGATCTGTCTTCCTCTCAGAGAAGTACATTTCCATTCAAAGCTAGCAAACTGCTTCTTGCCTACTATTTATTAATTAATTTTTGCATAAATTTCAGTGAGGGATAACAAATACCAAGCTTATTTTGAACTTGGCAGGGGTCTAGATTTCTGTCTTTTAATGTGACAATTAAATGACAGATGATATGGAGAAAGAAAAAAAAATCCTACCTGCTATTGTATTCCCTATTTAACAGCTTATAAAAATGGAAAGGAGCAGTATTTAACCCATTCTTTACTTAGACTATTAAATTATAGCTAATTATTTATGAATTAAGAAGAAAGTACATGGGGCTTAGTGAATAGTTAATTGTTTTAAGGGGCAGCAAGACTAGACAACAGTGTTTTTTTCCCAATGTTTTCTCTATTTGCCAAAGTAAACTCTGCAAACCTAAAGCCTCAGCAGACTTGTTGGGATTTTGAAGGAGCTATTGTTCTGACGGTCCCTGAACACTTTCCTTTTATTCTTTTTCTTTGCTGAGACCTCTGTACCAGAAGCTGAAATACAACAAGAATTTTGTAAACTCCAGATCAAAATGAAGTTCAGTAGCTGTGATTAACTGGAAATGGAAGGGAACCAATCCACTTTGCCATACAAGCTCAGTGCAATATTGTCCTATTTATCACATTTATGACTTTTCCCTTTGATCGTGTTAATAACAGTTCCTTAGACTATTAAAGCGGGAAGTCTGAAACATGTCACTGGAAAAAAATTACTTCTCACCATTTACCCGGTCTGTTTCCATTTTATGCTTTGCTCGCCTTGGACAGTGAAAATAGACTGGACAATCTCACTTTCTGGACCTGATTAACCACTGCCAACTTTACACTACTGTGCAAGGTTGTGTGGAGTATGAGTTGGGCATTAACCTCCTTGCACACTTCTGTGAGGTGTCCTGCTGTTTGCACTAGTGGTGTTACACGAGGGTAAAAGTGCAGTGACACAGCAGTGAATAGGGCCCTCTGGATAGTTTCCAGCTCTCATCCACTACTAAATGTTGGTGTGTGTGAGAATTGCTCCAACAGGAGCTGTGACTAAACTGTCTTTCACTCTGAACTGGAATTAGCATGTTGGATAAGTGCCCCCTTTGTATTTTTGTATAAACGTCTAAGGAAATACATATGCGATAGATACCTAGTTTCCCCATAAAGAGGCTTCATCTCCAGCTCTGCAGTATATTTCCAGATCATCAAACAATCTCCCTGGCATTTGTATTACCCATAAAAAATGGTTAACGCTGAAGTAAGATGACAGAGGCAGGAACATTATACTCAGCACTTGAAGGTATTGAATTCTATGATCAGTCTCACAAATGAAAAAAAAAGACCATTAGGAATTACCTGGAAATGTTTGTCTTTCCACCTCTCTATCAGCAGTGTTCTGGTGTTTTGCACTAGGTACTTTACATTGTACTCTGCTATGACTGTTGTTTTGACAGTGTTGATAAAGAAGTCAGTGGTGAGCATATTCACTGAGTCTCTACTACCTTTAAGCCTTTGTTTTCTTCCCTCACATTTTTTATGGGACAAATCTGGTACTTGGTGCTTTTAAAGATGAGGTACTGGTGATGTTTGCTAAAGCCAGGCATACTGTGAACAGGCAATGAGTCAGCTTCTCTATGCTCCTTTGCCAGTGCAATTCAGTCCTGACAGACAACCCCTCTGCTGTTCATTCCAAGACTATTCCTCAGTAGAGACTGCCAACTGTGCTTGGTTTTATAATATGGACAAATGGTAAGCAAGATGAGACCATCACACTCATTTTCATTTCTGACCTAAGGGGGATTTGAACCCAGTTTCCAGGGTGAAAAGGCAAAGGCATTTAACCTGCTGTACGGAGGAGTTTTCAAAGAAGAGCTTTTCCATGTGAGAGCTGATCATTTTCCACATTTTGTCTATGTTCACAATTTTAGAGTCATTGATATCTGGTCCTGAGGGCATGCTTTGGCTAGTGTAGCTGACTAGATGAAGTATGGCTCCCTTATTAACTTGTCAAAGTACGATGCAGCTGCATCATTTGCTCACCCATTTGCTTAACTTAAATAAAGGTTGGTGGTTAGGCTTCTGTTGCATTGTGCTCTCCTGCTAATTATCAGTGTATTTGTTTTAGAGACAATTAGCCACCTGGTTCATTCTCCCATTGAAGTCAGGTCATCATGAGTTACATCTGCTTTCAGGACTCTTCAAGTCCAAGACATAATAAAAAGATGATGGCTATGATTATAAAAATCATGAAGGGTTGGGTGTAAGTTGTGCAGCATATTGAATTCCCAAGAAGGATTGGGTTACACAGCTCTTACAGAGGCTTCTTTCTGTGTGTCACATAAGATGGATGTGAACAGAAAACTGTTTTGCAGTGCCAGAAGTCCTTTTGCTTGGAAATGGTAAGAGTATTTGTAAAGGTAGACTGACAATGGCAAGGCAAAGTGAGACATGATACCTCCCTAAGGCACTGTGGTGATACAACAAAAAAGTGACAAGTAAGCACATCTCAGTGCATATTGAATTTGCATAAAAATAAAGTTGTTCAGACCTGTGGGTGTTTCCTTTTAAAAAATGTGCCATATAATGTGGCATAAGATTATGTGTGATGCACATTTACTTTTATAATCCCATATGTTCTGGTAAAACTCTATATTTTGAAGTAAGATTTTATTACAGTAGAACTTCATTAATTCTCACTCATGACTGGAGACCCTTTGCAAATTACTGAATTTTGTATACAATCAAATGCCATTAAATGCCTTGTGTTGCTAGAAGACTTTCTTCTGAATCCTGAGGAGGATGAGCTGATGATAATCCTGCCGTTTGTATATCAGCTCTTTAGAGATATGTGGATCCAAAGTCTTTGCAATGGCTTTGGTTTATGTGTTTGCAAATAATGTCAATGAAGGGCTGGCCCTAGGTGTTGCAAAGTTCTGTGTGAAATCAGATGTGTCTTCTTCTTCTCGTGTCCTTGTCACAAACTAGATGTGTACAAGCGATGGCTCTTTCCGTTGCTGTAGCGAGGTCCTCCTTCGTACAGGTCTCCCCAAGAGTCAGCGAACGATCAGGTGCTCCATGGTCTGCACCTCACCGCACTCACATATATTCGTGTCATTAGAATAGTTCAATTTGATCATATTAATCTTTGATCTGCCAGTTTGCATGTGCAGGGGGTTCAGGCATTGCCACGTTGACCAGTCTGTATTGGCCCCTCCAGGAAGGTCCTCCTGGGGTTCCAAATCTATTTCAGAGCATCCCACTGTGTGTAGTCTTTCATTCCATAGCCTCAGCCATGTCTTGCCAGCTGTCAAATCCAAAGGCACAACACTAGTCATAAAACTCTTCCGCAATTTAACACATTTGATTACTCCTATGTGACCATATAATGGATGCCTTGGATCTTCCATCTGCCATGATCTTCCTCTTTGGCTTGCTACCTTCCTCCTTATACCAGGTGGTGCAATGCCAGCCAGTAAGTACCGGCTATCCTTTGGAGTTGGCTATCCTTTGGAGTTGGCTTTAGACATCCTGTTATTCCATGACAACTGTCGCTTAGAACAGGGTCTAATTTCTTAGCATGGATGGATCATTCCCACAGGCATACTCTGCAATGTAGTAGCACAAGGCAATAATAGTGGTCTGCAAAGTAACTGGATTGGCTCCCCACTTGAGGTGGCAGATGTTGTTACGGGCACTAACTTTCCCTTTAGTCTTCTCTGCATGTGCTTTGAAGGAAAGTGTCCAGTCCAATATCACCCCCCAGGTAGACAGGGTTTGGGTGATTAGCCAGTGGGATTCCATCCCGGTGATGATTAGTTTCCGCTTGGCTTCTTGAGGGGATAGGTGAAAGGCTGTCACCTATATGTTGGTTGGATTGGCATGAAGCTGATTCTTATTGTAATAAATTGAGAGGTTGCTCAGTGCACATGTTAGACAATTCTTGACAGTGGCAAAGTCCTTCTGTTACATGATGCATAGATCATCAGTGTATATAAAGCACCTCATATTGCTCTGTATGGGCTGGTCATTGGTATATATGTTGAAGAGGATTGGTGCGAACACACTGCCCTGTGAGAGGCCATTTTGTTGTTGCCTCCAGCAGCTCTGTTTCTTGCACAGTTTTGCATAAAATGTCTGTTCTCCAGAAGAGACTGTGAGCTGCATTAGGTGGTAGTTGTGTGTCATGTCATAGACTTTGGCCAACATGTTTTGGTGGTTGACTATATCGTATGCCACTGATAGATCTATGGACACAGCAACTGTTATCATCCCTTTCTCAAATCCATCTTCTACATGCTGAGTGATATTTAATATTTGGCCAGTATAGGACTTGCCTGGTCTAAATCCAGTTTGTAAATCTGGCAGTATTAGATGTTGTTTGATATGAGGTGAGAGGCGACTGAGAAGGAGGCGTTTCTAAAGTTTCTAAAGGTTGCATAGAAGTGACAGTGGCCTGCAGTTGCTTGGGTCAGAGGCATCCTTCCCTGGCTTCAGTAGAGCTATTACACAGGCTCATCACCATAATTTAGACATTCTAAGGGTTGATGCTCAATTGTTAAAAAGGCATAATACCTATAACTTGGTTGTAGAACCAAAATGCTTAATCTGCTCTGTGCATATATTGTCAAGTCCAGCTGCTTTGCCATTCTTCAAGTGATTTATTCCAGCCTTGAGTTAATCTGTGGTGTATGGCATGCAGAAATTATTTTCTTCCAGATCAGTTTGCCATCTCATTAATATCTTAGGTTACTTATTCAGAGCTTTCCCATTGAGCAGAAGCAGGTGAGCCACCTGATTGGCTGTGATGTTGTGGTGTTGCTCAACTTTCTTCGGATCATTATTTAGCTTGCAAATGGTCAACCATGCTTTCCTACTTGTGTGGGTCACATCCACTCCTTTGATCAATTCTTTCCATTTCTATTGCCTTTCTTCTTGAAGCGTATTAGTTGGGCTGTCCCTGCTGAGATAGTGTCTTCTGAAAAAGGTCTCTTTGGCACATTTGTTGTGTGAGATCCGACTCTGAGTAGCGTGTCATGAGTTACAGCTCTTGTGGATTGAGATAGGTTTCATGCTTGGTTGGGGGCAAGAGGGATTTATAGATTCATAGATTCTAATGCCAGAAGGGTCCACTGTGATCACATAGTCTGCCATCCTGCATAGCACAGGCCATAGAACATCCCAAAATAATTCCTAGAGAATAACCTCCGATCTTGATTTAAAAATTGCCAGTGATGGAGAATCCACCACAACCCACGGTAACTTGTTCCAATGGTTAATTACTCCTACTATTAAAAATTTACTCCTTATTTCCAGTCTGAATTTGTCTAGCTTCAGCTTCCAGCTACTGGAATGTACTATACCTTTCTCTGCTAGATTGAAGAGCCCATTATTAAATTTTTGTTCCTCATGTAGATAATTATAGATTGCAATCAAGTCACCACTTAACCTTTTCATTGTTAAGATAAATAGATTGAGCTCTTTGAGTCTGTCACTATAAGTCATGTTTTCTAATCCTTTAAACATTGTTGTGGCTCTTCTCTGAACCCTCTCCAATTTATCAACATCCTTGAATTTTGGTTACCAGAGCTGGACACGCTATTCCAGCAGCATTTGCCCCGTGACAAAGACAGAGGTAAAATAACCTCTCCACTCCTACTCAAGATCACCCTCTTTATTCATCTGTAGTGAAGCGGACCGGCCTCTGACGTACCTGGAGGGGGAGGAACCCCTCACTGAGCCTTGGTGGGAAGAGCCAGGCCATGCTCACCCCTCCCACTGGAAGTCAGCGGGCTGGATAGGAAGGCTCAGTTGGGCTGCAGCTGCCAGAGGAGCGAAACACCTCCTGCTTGCTCCCGAGCTGGGGGACTGCTTCCGGCCCCTGAGGAGCTGAGGACTAGCCAGAGCCGCCGGAGCCGTACACTGACCCAACTGCAGAGCAGCTGCCAGCATAACCACAGACCTTCTACCTGGACGATCTGGATGACTCTCTACAGGGCCAGGTACACCCCAAGGGGGAGTCAGGAAGTGGTCCGGGGCAGCCGACCCTAGTCTGGCTGCAGCACTGCCTGAGCATAGGTCAGCATGTTGTGGTCAGGATCCCCGCTGACCCAGTGGCAAATCCCGCTGCCACTGTTAGGGCCCTAGGCTGGGGCGCAGTGGAGTGGGTGGGCCTGCACCCCCTCTGTCACCCCAACCCAGGGATGGCAGTATCCCTCTCTCTAGGCCAAAGAGCCAGTGTGTGTCAGCCATCTGCTGGAGCTAGGCTGCCCGAACCCCTTGCTGCTTGACCCTGAACACAGGCCCAAGCCATAGATGTTTGTTGCCCCGCCCTGCCTGAGGGCCTGGGCTATCTAACTGTGTTTGTTTGCTCTGCCTCTGACTACAGGGGACGCCCAGAGGTGCAGTGAGGCGGACTGGCCTCTCTCAGACCCAGAAGGGGAGTAACCCCGCCGCTGAACTGCTGCAGCATATCAGGATCACATTTGCTCTTTTGGCCACAGAGTCACACTAGGAGCTCAAATTCAGCTGATTATCCAGCACAGCCCTCAAACCTTTTCCAGAGTCAGTGCTTCCCAGGATAGCGTCCCCCATGCTGTAAGTATGGCCTATGTTCTTTATTCCCAGATATTTACATTTAGTCATATTGAAATGCATATGGTGTGCTTGCTTCAGTTTAGTACACAATCTAGACAGCTCTGAAGCAGTGACCTGTCCTCTTCATTATTTACCATTCCCTCAATTTTTGTGTCATCTGCAAACTTTATCAGTGATGATTTTATGTTTTCTTCTAGGTTATTGATAAAATTGTTAAATGTCATAGGGCCAAGAACTGTTCCCTGTGGGCCCCACTAAAAACAGACCTGCTAGATGATGATTTACTGCTACATTTTGAGACCTATCAGTTAGCCAGTTTTAAAATCTATTTAATGCATGCTGGGTTAATTTTGTATCATTCTATTTTTTTAATCAAAATGCCATATGGTACCAAGTCAAATGCCTTACAGAAATCTAACTGTATTACATCAACACTGTTACCTCTATCAATCAAACTTGTAATCTCATCAAAAAAAGATATCAAGATAGTTTGACAGGGTCTATTTTCCATAAACCCATATTGATTTATATTAATTATATTACCCTTCTTTAGTTCTTTATTAAGTGAATCCATATCAACTGCTACATTATCTTGCCCTGGATTGATCTGAGACCGACAGGCCTATAATTATCCAGATCATCCCATTTACCCTTTTAAAAAATTGGCATAACATTAGCTTTCTCCCAGTCTTCTGGAACTTCCCCCATGCTCTAAGACTTATTGAATATCAAGATTAATGGTCCAGTGAGATTGTTAGCCAGCTCTTTTAAAACTCCTGGGTGCAAGTTATTTTGACCTGCTGATTTAAAAATGTCTAACTTTAGTAGCTTCTGCTTAACATCCTCCAGAGATTCTATTGGAATGGAAAGAGTGTTATCATCACCATATAATGATATTATATCACCTGTTTTCTCCCGAAATACAGAACAGAAATATATATTTAACCTTTCTGCCTTTTCTACATCATTATTGATAATTCTGTCATTTACATCTAGTAATAGACGAATATCATTGTCAGAATTCTCTTTTTCTTAATATATTTAAAAAACCCTCCTTCTTATTGTCCTTAAATCTGCTGGACATAGATTTCTGCTTGTGTCCCTTGGCTTCCCTTATCAATTTTTTGCAATGCCTAACTTCTAATTTATATTCATTACTATCAAATTCCTCTTTCTTCCATTAATATATAGAGTTCTGCTTTTTCTTAAGGTCGGGGGTGTAGCCACTTTAGCTTCATGGCACCCAATAGGGCCTGATCCAATTCCCTGCAGACACCAATGGGAAATATTTCCATAAGTAGGAGTTGGATCCATTATGTAGGGCACTCAGCATCTCACAAGTTGCTTCAGTCCACATCAGTGCCCACCCACAGAGATGATGGAATTCTAATATATTTAGATACAGTGTGTGTGTGTGTGTGTGTGTGTGTATGTCTGTGTATATGTGTGTATATGTGTGTATATGTATATGTGCACGCACACTCAGTAGGACTCTTCACATTGGTAAAGTTACTCCGGTGCATGTTTGTAGGTTCAGAGACCAAATTAGTAAATATGAAATAATGAAATATCTGTCTCCTTCTCTTCCATCTGTTGTGTTATATGGCAAGGCAGTTGCTGCTCCACAATTAAGACAGAAGCTAGCTTCCTATCATAAACCTGATTTTCAGCTTGGTCTGATTCACTTTCCTTAAAAGAATTCAATGCCCCTGAAACTTCACTTGCTCCCTTTAATTCACGGTAGATGACTTTTCAGACTTTTTTTTTTTGTAAAATATAATCGTAATACTTTTCAGATTGATGGGGTACAGAGAGGTTGTAGACAGGGATAGAGGGTATAGAGATGAGTACAGAAGGGAGGCAAAGGACTAGAGTTCATAAAGGGTGCATAGAATAGGTACGAAGGACAAGGACATTTGGGAATTCATCGGAGGGGGTGCAGGATGCATGGGAGACACAGAGATTATGTGTGCAAGGGACAGGCGAAGGCATGGATGGGTTATATAGAGGACTATCAGATGATTGGATGATACCCTAAGAGATAGCGTGGTGCATGAAAGGGGTCTAGAGGAGGGAATGCAAATTATTGGGGCCATAGAAGGAGGCTATGCAAGGAGCAAGAAATGGGGAGTGAAATGGGCTTGCTCTGTCGCCATCCTCTGATGCTCAGACCCTCCAGTGAGTGGTACCTCCATGTTATTTAGTTATATTCCCACCACCAACACCAATACAGTCTTGTGCAGCCAAGTATTTACAGGGCTTCCTTCCCCTTTCCCACAGGGCCAGAGAGGAATAGAGGTCTCCCTCCCTTGGGATCTCAGAGCATACTAGGCTCAGCTAACCCAATCCTCTCTCCCTTATCTCCTTCCTGTGCCTTCTTTTGTAGCCCTCAGCTGATGGGTCATTGATTCATCAACCCCCAGACTGATCAGCTAATTAGCCACATATTCCCCAGTCAGCATTCTCCAGGGAAATTAATTGGTGCCTAAGTGATCAGAGGGCTGACTCACTTGTTAGCCTCCAGCAGTCTGACACAGGGAGCCTCTCTTGACATGGGGGCAGGAGACAAGAGGGCATGGAATGTGGGGTCATGGGATAGGGTGGTAAATGACTCCAGGGTGGGCATGGAGTGGGAGATGGAGAGGACTGAGGTTGGGGGCAGGGGATCAGGAGAGGAATAGAGGGAAGGTGGGTTGGGGTGAGAGACGGTGAAGAAGGATGTCGTGGTAGTGGAGAACTGGCCTGACTGTTCTTTTTAAGCGTTTTTAGCATTTGGGTATTTTGAAGTTATCTGTTTTATAAAGAGAGTGTAATTTTTCTGTGGGGGCGGGGTATATTGTTCGCTGGACTCCATTGAAACACACTTCCAATCTTAACTCTTTTCTAACAAAATGTTCAATAAAGGGACAGATGCTGCAGGATCCCTGTGAGGGAAATCCACTCCATCCACATAGAAATCTGAATAACAGACTCCTGTATAGGGCAAAAAGGGGGAAGGAAAAATCCACCAAAATCCCACACCTGCAACTGCTACTCTGGGCAGGAGTTGGACAGCAGCTGTAGCCTCTCCATGACAATTTGGGGGATGTTGGGTTCAATGAAGCCATTTCAGCTCAGATCTGCGGCCTCTGTCCTGTTCTCCTCATCATGGCTTTCTGGCACAGAAACCCTTACCACAGTGCTCAGCACATACACAGGAATCATGACCATCCACTCTGCATGCAGCTTCCTTGAGCAGCTCCTCTTCAGGACTGCAGTGCTATTTTCCACCACTGGTGAATTACACCTCATGTATAGAACTCCATTAAAACTAATGGAGTTCTGTGGGATCAGACCCGAAGACTGTATGAGATAGAGCAATTGAGCTGGATTGCCCTAATTTACTAATGTGTAAGAAGGAAATTCAGTTTGATAGCACATCATTGGTAGCACATGATTTGTATCATTAGAAGAACATTTGCCAGTTCAGAAAGAAAGCAGTACCATGTGAAACATAAATTATTTGCACTGAGTGAAAATGTGAGACCACTAAGGTTATTGCTGCAGTACAGCTGATTCATAATACTGAAATTTTAGAGAGTGAAGGTCTTGGATAGAAGCTACATACAAAATGTGTTTCCGCTCTTTGGATCTATTTTTATATCTACTTTCTTACAGACTTTTAAGAAGCTGTTGCAAACTTAATCCTGTTTAGCAATTATGATTTACTTCAATTGGCTCCACTCCTTATACTGTTTAAACTTAGATTTAAAGAATAATATCCATGTCGTTGCTTAACATAAACCCTGTTAAAAATAACACACATTTAAAATGGCATTCTTGGCATTATGGAACAATCAAAGTTGGAGACAAAAGCTTACCATGCCTTTAATATATATATGTATTTCTTTTTTTAAATGGTGAGATCTTTTAATGAAGACATCAAAGAATACATCTTTCTTAGCTGAAAGGAAGAATGTCTCGTGATAAAAGCCAATTAAGGAGTGAATACATTTTGTTTATTTAGACTTGAAAATGTATATTCTTGTAAAATGGAAAAAAAATCAACCCAGTGTTTTTTTTAATCCAAGAAGCAGCCAAGGAAACACAAAGATGTATCACTCATGGAAGCTTGATAGTGCATGAAAGAAACATAAAGATAGTGATGTTGCCATCACCCAAGGCATGATATTGAAATACATGTTCTGGGAGGGCAATTTCTCTTCTTGCCTAGAGCTCCTCGACCAAATTCTGTTCTTGTTTACACCAATGTAAAACTGGAGCAATTAAATGGAAGTCAGTGGAATTAATCCACATTTACATCCATATAACTGAGAGCAGAAATTTGCCCAAAGTTGGGTGTAGCTCAGAGTTGCAGATTTACAAGACACAGCTCCTGTGCTTTATGGTTTCCTAGTCCTCATTGTTATCTATTGCTCTTAAGTATTTAATTCAATTCATTTGAGAGGTCAGGTAATATCAGATACAAGGTCAAATTCACCCCTGGTGCAGTGGGAATTTCACCCACTTGTGCTAGAAGCTGAATATGATTCTGAGGCTTTATGAATGGTTGGGAAAGGCAGTAATGATTTTCAAAGTGAAATCTGTCTAAAGAATTGTTTTGGTCAAGATTGAGAGATCTATGGAATTTGAAATAGTCATTATTTCATACAGTGACTGATACATTATGAGCTATCCCATGTAAAGTTGTACATATGTTATACACCGTGTCCTAGTAGGCAGGCAAAGAAGTGCAGCAGCATCAGGAACAGCAGGGAATGACACCTTCTTTACTGGAAGGGCCCCAGTGACATCACAGTTGTTAACCACGTGTAGTGTGACCAGATGTCCGGATTTTATAGGGACAGTCCCAGTATTTGGGGCTTTTTCTTATACAGGTGTCTTTTACCCACAACCTCCTGTCCCGATTTTTCACACTTTCTATCTGGACACCCTAACCACGTGCTACTTTTGTTCTGTTCAAGAGGGCTTGACTGTCTGTGGCGGTGATTGGACATTTGAAAAGGAGTGGCCAGGAGGAAAATATGGTGTCCAGCACACACACTGGACTTTTCTGATCATACTCTTTTGCAGTGTTTTCATTTTTGAAATTGTAAAATGTTTCTAATAATTGTTTTAAAACTTGGAAATAGGCAGAGGTAGAGATTTATATATCTAATAAACATTGGCAATATGCATTGGAATGGGAAGATACTGGAAGTTTTATAAACAAAAAGTCGCAACCCACCTAATTCTTTTAAGTAAATGGGACTAATAATCAAGTCACGCACTCTCTAGCTGACACAACACAGTGATCTAACTCTTGTTTTCCTCATCCTTTCTCCCCCTTTCTGCTTCCTACAAACCACTGTCCTGCAATCAGGTCCACAAGGGTGGCCCCTGTACTCATGTAGTATCCCACTGATTTCAGTGGGATACTGCATGAGCATAATAAGCACCCTCTCAAGTGGATAAGATTACAGATTTGGGATCAAAGCTTTATAATATCCATTTGTTACGCCATGTCTTAAATTAGTGCCCAATCCTGCAAACACACATTTGAGTGAAAAATGTTACTTATGTTAGTAATTTAATTGAATCAGTGAAACTACTTACATGTGTAAACATTTGCAGGATCAGAGACTTAGACTGTAAATTTTTTAGGATAAGGTCTATGTCTTCTTAGGGGTTTGTAAAACACATCCCAGAATGGGGATTTTAGTCTCTATAGCAATAATAATACAGTAAATAATAAAAATAAGAAGACTAAAATATAGCTGTGCTCTAGGAGAAAGCAATAAGGTCTAAAAATGGCTCTGTTAAAATACACAGTTGTATTATTCAACTTGAAATTTTTTTGGAAAAAATTTCAAAATGAAAATGAAAAATTCCAAGTGACATTACATTTTTACATGTAAGCTCGTTATAACGAAAAAGGTCAAAATTCAAACAAAGCATTTAGAAATTATCAAAACAGAATGTCTCAATTGATCTGACCCAACAGGGTTTTGGATTTTTGGTTCACGAAAATTTTTGAGATGTATATTTTTATTCTGATATGGGATGGGAAATTTTTCTGATAGCTCAAAAATTTCCACCCAGCTGTAGTATAGAAAGATGATAATTTTAGAAAGAACTTAAAAAATAAGAAGTCACTCTGTGCAATCCTTACTTGAGAAAAATTCCCATTATGTTGAAGAGAAAGCCTTTCTCCCACACGTACAGTGATTCCCACTATGAAATCAAAACTTACCAAAACTGTCACATCACAATATTGGAGAAAGCACATTTATTTTCTGCACTAAGAGTAGAGAACTACTGCAGTATGTCAGAGACCACAGACCAATGTATCTTTTTAATAATAAGCTTTATAACAGTAATGTTATTTGTTAAAAATGGAAGTATATTTTCCCTGCACCATTTTGCCTCCTACGCTCCAAAGTTAATCTAAGTAAAACCCAGTTGATCCAGTTTGCTAAGGGTACATTTTATTTAGGAATTCGATGTATGGTAAAGCTTCTAAATTGGAGTCATCTGGGCCAGCTCTTCAGATGGTGTAAAAATTGAATAGCTCTCCGTTATGCTTATTTACACCAACGGAGAATCTAGCTCAACTGCCTCTAAAAAGGTGTAATTAGACAAGAAACGATTCCTCTTTTCATGAACGATAGCCCTCTGATTCTTCATGCATTAATCCTTTTCTGTGCAAAAGATACCTTGAATGTCGCTTAATTACTACATTAAAATACAATCACAAACATTATTTTTCATATGTAGCAGCCATAAGCTTTTAACTGATGACATGCCAGTAAAAAAGAGGTGATGTCAACAAGCAAATGCTCTTTGCTGTGATGAGATGAACAGTTTGCCCTTCCCCATGAGAAGTAAGTACTGAATGCAGACTGGCTTGGGCTGTGATCCTGTAATTGTCATAATGGTTCTGTTGACAGGGATCCAGCTGTAGGATTGGGGCCTGGGATATTTACTACTGACTAACGTGAAAATATTGACAGGTTTCAGAGTAACAGCCGTGTTAGTCTGTATTCGCAAAAAGAAAAGGAGGACTTGTGGCACCTTAGAGACTAACCAATTTATTTGAGCATGAGCTTTCGTGAGCTACAGCTCACTTCATCGGATGCATACTGTGGAAATCGCAGAAGACATTATATACACAGACACCATGAAACAGTATTGTTTCATGGTGTCTGTGTATATAATGTCAGTATGCATCCGATGAAGTGAGCTGTAGCTCACGAAAGCTCATGCTCAAATAAATTGGTTAGTCTCTAAGGTGCCACAAGTCCTCCTTTTCTTTTTGTGAAAATATTGGATAGTTCTGACTATTAGGAAGGTCCAATTCTATAACTATGTAAAAATTACCTGTCTCATGCCTATGTTGTGAGTTAGGGGAAATGAGCATGTTTATCTGGGGATAAACAAAGGTCCCATTATGAAAAAGTCATGCTTTATTCTACACCACAAACCGGCAAGTTGAAGATTGTTTTCTTTTATCATTCAGAGTCATACTGGAAAATGGATGGTAAAAACTTCAAAGTCAAGTACTTATTGATGTTTTTGCTTATAAAAATAGTACAGGCACTTAGCAGCCTTTGTATTATGTGCATTCTTTGTCATGAGTGGGTAGCTGTGTTAGTCAGCAGGACAAACTAAATAATAAAGTTACTGATACATTTTTATAGACAAATCAAAACAAATACCTGAGCTTTTAGAATCACACAGGATCCTTCTCTACAATGGGAGCAGCTGCAGAAGCCTGAGCGATTCCATGTGTTGTGTTTGCAACATAATACTTATAACTAGGCTTGAAAGGATTCAATTTTTATCGGTAAATGCCGGTAAAAGTCGATTTCACTCTACACACAGAAACTGATGACAAAATATTTCCATTGATGATAATAGATATCTACAGCTAGGCAATGCAAGAAAAATGCTGCTTGAGAACTTGTTAGAGTTGGATTTAAGGATATTTACTTTGCATATTTTGACGTGATGTTGATAATTTTATCAGTTGTAAAGCTTTAAGTTTTTGAATGTCAATCAGTGACTGTCATTAAATAATTATTGTCTGATCCTTCCCATTCTCTGGACCTCTACCCTGTAATTTAATGCAACTGTGGAAATTTAAATAAATAAAAATGCTTAAAAATAAACATCTATGTTATCCATCAAAATTATTAAAAAAATAAAATTTTGCCAAGCCTCTTTATAACTTTAGCCACAGCCCTATCGTGAGATACAAGACACAACTGAAACACCTATCAATTAATTCTCCATTTTTAAACACTGCTGTTTACACTGGAAAATATAGTGAAAGCTGTTTTTTTTAAAATGTTTTTATTGCCGGCGTAGCAAGAGTTTGGAAGCAGCTCAATGCCGCAGACAGATGTAAGTTTAAAACAGAACAAAACTATAGGCCTGATCCAACATTCCTTGTACACACTTTGCAGGATCAGGCCTCCTATTATTCTATAGTATTATATTACAGGTATATATTTTTTCTGATATTAGAGATGTAGTAAATTAGCATGAATAGGGTTGCCAACTGTCTAATCGCACAAATTCAAACACCCTTGGCCCCCTTCCCCGCCCCTTCCCTACGGCCACACCCCTGCCCCGCTCCTTCTCCAAGGCCCCATCCCCACTCACTCCATCCCCCCTCCCTCCATTGCTCACTCTCCCACACCCTCACTCATTTTCATTGGGCTGGGGCAGGGGGTTGGGGTTGTAGGCTCTGAGCTGGGGGGTGAGGACAAGGGGTTTGGAGTGTGGGAGGGGGCTCCGGGCTGAGCCTGGGGCAGGGGGTTGGGGGGTTGGAGGGGGTGAGGGCTCTGGGAGGGAGTTTGGGTGCAAGAGGGGGCCCAGGGCTGGGGCAGGGGGGTGGGGTGCAGGCTCTGGGAGGGAGTTTGGGTGCGGGAGGGGGCTTAGGGCTGGGGCAGGGGGCTCGAGTGCGGGAGAGGGTGAAGGGTGCAGTCTCCAGCCAGGCGGCACTTACCTTGGGTGGCTCCCGGAAACGGTGGCATATATGGCAGCAGCTCCTACACTCAGGGGTGGCCAGGCAGCTCTGCGTGCTGCCCCTGCCTGTATGCACCACCCTCACAGCTCCCATTGGTCATGGTTCTCAGCCAACGGGAGCTACAGAGTTGGCGCTCAGGGTGGGGGCAGCGCACAGAGACCCCCTGGCTACCCCTGTGCTTAGGAGCGAACATGCTGTCCGTTTCCGGGAGCTGCGCAGAGCCAGGGCAGGTAGGGAGCATGCCTTAGCCCAGCTGCACCGCTGAATGGACTATGGCCTATTAAAATCTCCCGGATTGCCTTTAATAGTCACTGGGAGATTGAGGCCAATTCTGGGACGGTTGGCAACCCTAACTGTGAAATTCTCCCCTTTCAAGATAGACAACACAAGCCTGCACTCTACTTAAGCCCCTCTTAAGCCCTCAAGGGCAGCAGTGGGATTTGAATAGTGCATTACCTTGTACTGGCCCTCTGTACAGGGATAAATTTCACTCTAAGGAAGAAAAAATAACCATTATATTTTGCTTGCACTTTTGATTGAAAATGAGCCTAAATTGCCCATACTACATTTTCGGGGGGGGGGAGAGGAGGTAAGTAACATCACGTATTCACAGTTTCCTGAAGAATCTTGATGCAGTTAATTTTCCTAAGGTGCAGAGATGGCCACAACAAGGTAGGTTTTATTTGGGAATTTTGAACATATCATTAAGTCAATTGAATCAATTTTAATAGGAGCTCTATTTCAGATCACAGACTTCAGGGCAGCCATCATCATGCCGCTTTAATTCTTCTAACCTATACATTTTTACTGCCTGGATAAATATGCTTTGAAACTAATGCAGTTTCATTGAATCCAAAACATCCCCAGTGGAACCAATCCATGCATACTCAAGCCACTATATCTTTATGGAAATTAATAGATTTTCTTTCAAGGCAGAAGATTTTCACTAACACCAGTAGATTTTCATTGAAACCAATGCTTTGTTTTCCAAAACCAGCCCATTTCAATTCAAGCTCACATACATCTTACTTGCATTTTGTTCTTTCTGATAATTAAACTAATTGAACTAAACAACAGTATTGGAGGTCTAATGAAACCAGCCCTTTTTCATTGGGACCACTGAAAGCTAGTTCAAGCCAATGAATATACTTTGCTTATAAAAGCAACATGTTTGTGGAATGGAACATGTTCTTACACACAATACAGCTCAGGGCTGTGCCCAAATATTTTAATCTAAGTAAAGTCAGCACCCTTAACATTCTCTACTGTTCTGAAAGATTTTACTGTTTCTAGCAGAATTCCTCATTGCAGAGGTATGGGGCTAACATGCCCCCTGTGTCTGAGCTGCTTGGCACAGAGAATTGGGGAGAGGGCATTAGGGAGCCTGTCATGGCTACCCAGTCCTGAGGGTTAGTCTATACCAGGAATCGGCAACCTTTGGCACACGGCCCGCCAGGGTAAGCCCCCTGGCGGCCGGGCTGGTTTGTTTTGCTGCTGTGTCCGCAGGTTTGGCTGATTGCGGCTCCCACTGGCTGCGGTTTGCCGCTCCAGGCCAATGGGGGCTGTGGGAAGTGGCGTAGGCCGAGGGATGTGCTGGCTGCCGTGTGCCAAAGGTTGCCGATCCCTGGTCTATATGCTGTCCCCAGCATATAACAGAGCAGAACAGCCCAAGAGGAAAATGATATAGCCAGAATTTCACTGTGCTTCAACAATTCTCAAGTGGCATACACTGGGGCCTTTGCCAGCCATCTTAGGTTTCTCTATGCCAGTGGTTCTCAAACTTTTGTACTGGTGATCCCTTTCACATAGCAAGCCTCTGAGTGTGACCCCTCCCTCTTTAAAAATTAAAAACACTTTTTTATATAGTTAACACCATTATAAATCCTGGATGCAAAGCAGGGTTTGGGGTGGAGGTTGACAGCTCGCGACCCCCCATGTAATAACCTCGCAACCCCTTGAGGGGTCCCAACCCCCAGTTTGAGAACCCCTGCTTTATGCTGTGATGGGGATGGTTATTGAGTAGAAGTAGCCCCTCCACTGAGCTCTTACTGGGGTCAGCTGAAGACTGAAGACCATTATCTATTATAAATCTGGGGGTATGAGGGGATTTTACTCTCCAGGGTAAATCTAGAGTAACTTCACTGACTTCCGTGAAGTTATCCTACATTTATACCAATATAATTGCTTTCAGCATTTGACCCAGGAAATCATCATATACAATACAGAAAAGTGCTAGATAAATGGCAAGGATTAGTATATGAGAGGCTTGTGAGAAAGATAGCTCCATTGTGAACAGAGATCGATCACTGTATCTAGTGTACATTTTATTTTTAGCTATTAATTGTGTCAGTCAGGTAGGGGTATTTCTGAGATTAAAAGTTAAAAAAAAGGGGGGGAAGAGGAGGGACTTTTACAGGTTTGTGTTGCTTTTAGAGAGCAAACCGTCTCTATGAAGCTTTTGGAAATGAGGCCTCTAAGTTTCTAAGAAGCAAAATCTTCAAGATTTCATGAACAATAAAGATGTAAGTAGCAGTTTGTTCCAAACTACATGGCACTTTTCAGCTAGGATTGTATGCAGTTTATGTCAAAACACTTCAGTGAAGATCTACAAATACAGACTAATGTTTGACTTCTTTTGTTGTGTTGAACTGGACCCAGAGAAAGTATACATAAATCCACTTGTGAAAATGCATAAACCTTTCAATGTGATTTATATGTCTGAGGCTTAAAGGGAATTCAGGCTGACTGACAGAAACTACTGCACTTACAAAATCAGAATGTATTGCTGTATTTATATGAAAACTCAAAAATCCTTCATTTCAGAGTTGTGTTGTATTTATTGTCATCTGTTTGTGGGTTAGAGATGGTCATGTATTGAAATATCCAACTTGTTAGGATCTGTGGGCACCACAAAAATATATTAGGCCAGTAAATCTCAGTTTACAAGACATGTAGATTAAGGGTTTAGTACCTGATCTTATTTCCCCCAAAATGATTATGTGGGGTCCAAAACCCCATGAAATGAAGGGAAAAACCAAACAACAGTGGAAATTAAAGAAATCTTTGCTATGGAGTCTGCCAGTCTCTCTTTTACTTTCTTTCTTTCCCACCAACCCACCATACATCAAGCAACTGACAGCTAGCACATTCTGCAAATAGATCATGAGCAGATTACATACATCTTTATGTATTTGGCACACAGGTGTTATCTGCTTTTATAGAATAGCTTGGATGAAAGCAGCCGGATTCTGTGGAGTGTGTCAACATTGGCTGTATGAGAGAAAGAGTAAGAGAATTGCCGATGTCACTTCAATTGCCCATGTCACAGGATAATCTTCCCCCATCATAGGGTCATTGCTTGGCCCACAGCAATACTTTCCCTTTCCCTTCTGACTCTGCATCATTATCTCATTCTTCACCTTTTCTGAATATTGTCTGAGCTAGAAATAGGACACACGTGTTGCCACCTGCTGCATGTGCATCAGTTTCCTCAGCACTGCTATTGATCTCAATTTTTTAAAGACGGGTATGTGGAGGGCGAGGAGGAAGAGACAGTTGGTCTTTGGTATTTTTAGTTCTGTGACTGCTTTTATCAAGTGGGTGGCCAGCGTTAACACTCAAAAGGTGTTCTCTCACTGGACAGTATTGAACAGCCCTGTGCAGAGTTGCTGGAACAATTTTTATAGTAGGGGTGCTGAGAGCCAATGAACCAAACTGGTTTCAGAGTAGCAGCCGTGTTAGTCTGTATTCGCAAAAAGAAAAGGAGTACTAGTGGCACCTTAGAGACGAACCAATTTATTTGACCATAAGCTTTCGTGAGCTACAGCTCACTTCATCGGATGCATAAAGTGGAAAATGCAGTGAGGATGTTTTATACACACAGACCATGAAAAAATGGGTGTTTATCACTTCAAAAGGCTTGAATAGAGACTGGGAGTGGCTAAATCATTATGGAAGGTAACCTATTTCCCCTTGTTTTTTCCTACCCTCCCCCCACTTTTCCTTAGACGTTCTTGTTAAACCCTGGATTTGTGCTGGAAATGGCCCACCTTGATTATCATACACATTGTAAGGAGAGCGATCACTTTAGATAAGCTATTACCAGCAGGAGAGTGGGGTGGGGGGAGAGAAAACCTTCTGAAGTGTTAAACACCCATTTTTTCATGGTTTGTGTGTATAAAACATCCTCACTGCATTTTCCACTTTATGCATCCGATGAAGTGAGCTGTAGCTCACGAAAGCTGATGCTCAAATAAATTGGTTAGTCTCTAAGGTGCCACAAGTACTCCTTTTCTTTGAACCAAACTGTAAACCCTCTACTTCGAGTACACAAGCAGCAGCATAAAAAGAGGAGTGATTTCAGGAAGTGAATTTTTAGGAAAGAGCTGGCTGAGCAGAAAGTGGTGGCTTGGAGAAATGGGGTTGGGGCAGCATCTGATACATAGATAGATGTGAGAGAAAATGGCACAGAGAAGGTGATGAATGGGGCATCAAGGCTGGAGTTGTTGGCCTTTTAATTGAGGGCTGGTAGGCAAGCAATAAGCGGCAAGATCTACGATGCAGGAGTGTGCAAAGTTATATCGGGCCTTGATGGTAAAGAGCAGAAGTTTAAACTTGATGCAGAAGTCAAGGCAATGTCAATGGAGGGATTTAGAGGTAATATGGTTGGAATGACAGCTACTGTAGGGCTGGATTCTGATGTCCTTGCTCCCAGTAAGTTGTACCTTACTCTATGAGAGATTCAACTTAAGTCAGTGGCAATATTCCTGGACTAAGATGCTACTCAACAGCAGAAAAGGGTATCCAAATCTGGCCCTCAGATGGTGTCAGAAGCTTTCACCAGAATCCGAGTTCTCTTAGTAACCAGACAGGACCATGAATTCTGAGGGTGAGACTAAAAATAACTTTCCTTATGATTTTTCCTGTAACATTATGTTTGACATTTTGGTTACTGAACTGTGATTACAGATTCTGCTGCATCCCTTACTCGGGTACAACTCCCGTTGAGTGTGTAAGTAAAGGCTGCAGGGTCAGGTGACCTATCTCTCATCTGTGGAGGGGAGATCCTAACTTTCTCCTGAGACCAGTGGTAATTCCTATAAGCACTAATGCTTCTGGAGAAGCATGGTGAGAAAATATTTCTGAGGAGATTGCAGCCTCTCTTAACTAGATCAATCGCCATACATTACAAAACACAAAACAAACTTATTCTCTATGATACATATGCCATAAAGTGTATTACAAAGGCTATAGGGCCAAATTGTGAGCCTGGCTCTATGACCATGTAGCAGTGGAAGGCGAGTGACTCCACCTCACCACAGCTTTGTGAGGTGATGGATCTTGGGTCTGGTATGCAGGGGTAAGTGAGCACTGAGCAAACTGGTAGTGGGAGGGGTAGGGAAAGTGTGGAGCTTTGGCTTAGCATCCCCTCCTCCCCCTTTCCATCAGGCAGTGTAGCTGAGTCAGTGGCAGGGCAGGGACCTGGGCAGTAGCAGATTACTAGCCCTCTGGGGCAAGGGAGAGTAGGAAAGGGTTATGCTTCTCTGAGGAATGTTTCCGGGTCTGCACTGCTCCTGAGTGGTGCAACTACATGCAGCCCCTTACACAGGGCAAAACCACAATCTAGCCCATAGGGAGTTAAAATAACAGCAGGAGGAGAGAGCAAAATTACACAGTAAAGGGGGAAAAGATATGTTTTCAGGTGAGATTTTAAAAGAGATATTCGTTCTGTGTACTAGCGAGGGAGGTAGAAAGCAGAAACTTTGCTAGCGCTTATTGATTTTGCATCTTACTTTGATTCACGTGGCCAATGGGTAATTTATCCTGCATAGTGTTTCTTAAACGTTAGTAGAGGAAATGGGTTGTGTGGGGGAAGGGTTGAACAACTTTTCATATTAGAATGAAAGAGGATTAAAATGGCAGCTAATGTACAAAATAGAGAGCTTCATGAGAAATAAGATAAGTGACTGTTCTCACAATAAAAAGAGAAGTGGAAAGACAATAATGACTGTTCATTGATGGTTTGAGAAATGATAACAGCCAAATCAGCCATTAGGTACTCTGCTAGCAGCAATGCACACCCCACCATTTACAACCAAGAGGAGTGTTAGCTAAAAATAAAAGAGAGTGATTGTAACTGATGATAATGATCTTCATCATAGCCATGTCTGCTATGACTCTGGTCAATAGAATAAAAGGAAGAGACGTGGAAGATGAAGTGTATAAATTACATATGTAGCACAAGGACAATAAACAACACTTCAGAAAATACTGCCTTCCCTCAAAGGAGTCGTGATCAAAAATCCTTACGGAGAGATGTTTTGTTGGATCAAAAAATAAAATTCAGAACCACCCAAACAACCTATTGAGCAAGAACAAAAGGACAGAGGAAATGCTATACCGGAACAGATTAAAGGTCCATCTTGTCTGGAATCTGTTTCCAACAGTGGCCAAAGCTAGATATTAGGAGAAAGAGTTTTAACATCCATCATGTTTCTTGCTGTGCAATAATATAAATGAAGGAAAGTGTCTTCCTGCCTTCAGATGGTGATCATCTCAAGCCTTAAAGTATGAACGTATGCTTCAAAGCTCTTCAGGGCAGGGAATAGGTTTGCCTCTATGTTTACATAGCACCTTGTAAGACAGGGCCAAATAATAAGCAGAATGATCACTAGCACAATATGATGAAATCTACAGCTGTGATTGGACTGCTGGGAGAACATCATAGACATTTTGGTTTTGTATATGCCAGTTATGGGCCCCACTTATGGTTATGACATTTATATTAACCCCCTATTTGTGAGTATCTTCTGTTTAAAAATGGCATAGTCCCTGATACGGTGAAGAATTATGCATGTGCTCAACATTACACACTCTGAGTTGCCCCACTGAAGTCAATCTATCCTACAAACCTAGAAATGTAGGGCTGGAAGGGACATCGAATCCATCCCCCTACTCTGAGATAGAACTAAGTATGCCTACACTATTCTTGACAGGTGTTCATCTAACCTGTTCTTAAAAACTTCCAGTGATAGAGATTTCACAACTTCCCTTGGTAACCTATTCCAGTACTTAAATGTTCTTATAGCTAGAAAGTTTTTTTTCTAATATCTGACCTAAATCTCCTTTGCTGCAGATTAAGTCCCTTATTTCTTGTTTTACCTTCAGTGGACATGGAGAACAATTGATCACTGTTTTCTTTATAACAGGCTTTCACATATTTGGAGACTGTTACCAGGACCCCCCCCCCCCAAGTCTTCTTTTTTTCAAGACTAAACACGCCCAGTGTGTTTAACCTTTCCTCCTACATCAGATTGTCACTTTTAACATGTTGCTTTCATCTGGATTCTCTCTAATTTGTCCATATCTTTCTTAAAGTGTGGCGCTCAAAACTGGACACAATACTGCAGCTGAGGCCTCACTAGTGCTCAGTGGAACAATTACCTCCTGTGTTTTACATAAGACACTCCTGCTAATATCCCTCAGAAGGATGTTAGTCTTTTTCACAACTGCATCACATTGCTTGCTCATGTTCAACTTGTGACACACAATAACCTCCAGATCCTTTTCAGCAGTATTACTGACTAGCCAGTTATTTCCCATTTTGTGGGCATGCATTTGATTTTTCCTTCCTAAGGGAAGGCCCTTGCACATATCTTTATTGAATTTCATCTTGTTGATTAATCACGGTAATTTTGAATTCTAGTGCTGTCCGCCAAAGTGCTTGCATCCCCTTCCAGCTTGGTGTCATCCTCAAAGTTGATAAACATGCTATCCATTCCATTATCCAGGTAATTAATGAAAATATTGAATTGCACTGGAGATGGGACAGACCCCTGTGGGACCTCACTAGATACATTCTTCCAGTTTGATGGTGAACCATTGATAGCTGCTATTTGAATATGGCTTTTCAGATGTAATAGTAATATCAAGATAGTAATTTCATCTTCTAGACTACATTTCCCTAGTTTGCTTATGAGAATGCCATGTGGGATTGTGTCAAAAGCCTTTCTAAAATAAGATATACCACATCTATGGCTTCCCCCCATCTGCTAGTCCAGTAACCCTATCAAAGAAAGAAATTAGGTAGTTTGGCATGATTTGTTCTTGACAAATCCATGTTGGCTATTACTTATAACCATATTATCCGCTAAGTATTTACAAATGGATTGTTTAATAATTTGTTTCAGTATCTTTTCAGATATCAAAGTTAGGCTGACTGGTCTATAATTCCATGGGCTCCTTTGTTCCCCTTTTAACAGAGAGAGGTACTATGTTTGCCCTTTTCCAGTCCTATGGGACCTTATCTGTCCTCCATGAGTTCTTGAAAATAATTGCTAATGGTTCTGAGATTGCTTCAGCTAGTTTCTTAGGTATTCTAGGGTGAATTTCATCAGGTCCTGCCCACTTGAATACATCTAACTTATCTAAATGTTCTTTAACCTGTTCTTTCCATATTCTGGCTTGTGTTTCTTCCACCTTGTTGTTAATACTAATTGTATTAAGCATCTGGTCACAATTAACCATTTTAGTGAAGATTGAAGCAAAATGGGCATTAAACACCACAGCCTTTTTGACGTCATCAGTTATTATCTGTCCTTTCCTGCTTAGTAGTGTAGTTCCAATGAAGTCAACGTGTGTCAGTCTTTACAGGATCATGGACATAGCTGTTACTGCCTACAAAGTCAATATTGTGGGTATTTTATAAACAAAGGTCCAATTCCTAACTTTTTAATTCTTGCCACCAAACCAGCTGGCTCATAATTAATCACTGGCATCATCAATATGTTGCTGAGGTTACTGAGTTTTTAATAATTTTTAATTGGTCTGAAGAGGTTGCAGAATTCAAAGAAGAAAAATGAATACATTTATTCACAGAAAGCAGACATGTGTTGGGAATCAGACTTGAACCCGTGGACAGAGCCGTCCCTTGGGTAGGGCGAATCGGGGTGACCGCTCTGGGGCCCGCACTTTGGGGGCCCTGTGGGCCGATGTGATTGGTTGGTGCAGTCGGTCCTGGAAGTGACTGATTCGTCACTTCTGCCCTGGGCCCTGCACCCCGCTAGGGACAGCCCTGCTCGTGGAAGCCAGGAAGTGCAGGGATAAGGCTGAAACTCCATACTTTAGCCCTCCTTATTGTTACATTGGAATCAATTAGACGATCTTGTATATTATTTACATAACTATATACTGTGAGATAAACCCTTATTTAGTCACTTTTCTAGCATGTCAGAATCCACTTAAGCCTAACCATGGAGTAGATTAACTTTGCTGATGATAATAGCTATAGAATGTCAGGATTTAGACTAGAAAAACTACCTGATTCTTAACTAGAGTGGCACAAATGAGTTACTTTAGTATCCCAGGAGAATATGGCATAAATCTACAAATGAGACAAAATATAAGAAATGTTATTTAGACACATGACACAGTCACTGTGAAAATAAGTTTTTCTTCCAGAATCTCTTTTGCCCTCTTGTTATTCTCACAGTAGTAATGTATATTATATGTTACCACATCTTGTAGCTCTGTTTTTAAATGCAAATGATACTTCTCATGAGGAAATGCCCATTCCCCCCACTCCAAAGAGAACAACAACAACCATTTGCTTGTTCACTGTTTTTTCAAAGCTGGTGTGGTATAAATCAAAAGTCTAATCATTCTGATGGACAGATTCTGTTTATAAAAATGAGAAATTCCCATTGGAGGGAATGGCAGACATTCATGCACAGTCAAAGGCAGAACTTGGACCACAACACTTTAAATTTATTTTGGCTGAATGCACTTCCATGTATGGCTATTTAAAAACACCTCCAAACAAGTGAAAACTGATGAAAATACATCTGATAATATGGCAAACATCATGCTGTATGAAAGAAAACATTATAGGTTAGGCCTGATATGATATTTATCTTACTTTGGAAAGAGACACATCCAATTACTCAATGGTTGTGCCATTCGTCAGTTATCAGGTGTCTTCCCATTGGTGAAGATAATTTACTTCATGCTCAAGTCATCATACATTTTACATACAAATGGCTCATGGTCAACTCTGATACCATGAAACTCTGTTTACAGTGAAGTAAAAGGAAAGTCTCACTTCTTTCAATGAACTGCATTGTGCAGCTTGCATTTATGATTAAAGTGAATCTCCGCTTATAGACAAATTATTTTTCTTTAAATAAAATTTAGTCACTATACAGTAAGAGGATTCTACTGTAAATAAGGTTAACTGTATATACAGTATATATCTTCCTGTTTTTTCTACTGCACCTTCATGCACAAAAATATAAACAAAATGAATTAGCGGAATGTATTTTTTCTGAAGAGTAATTTTCTAATTTTTCCTTTGTGCAGCAGCTGCTGTTGCCATGCTGTCATTGCTGTTGCTATGTATTTTCTGAGTGTGCCAGGATGTAATTGGTTATTTCAGCATATTCAGGCTATTGGTAGGGGTGTTTCTATGGAAAATCACATCCATATTTTTGATTGGTTGATCATGAAAGTAGGTGTGACCAGCCAACATCTCAATGTAAATTGAGAGCAATAGATTTCAAGTGTCCTGGCGTAATCAAGCCACATAGTTTACATAATGGATATACTGTAGTTAGGCAAGAAATTCTACTGTTGACATCAGAGTAATTTGCCATGATCTTGAAGCTTGGGTAATGTGAGATTTCACCACCAGAATCTCAAGATGTATCTATAACCTTGTGACAGACTGTCCTGTCTGCTTCAAATTTTACTAGCTCTGAAAATATTGATGTTTATTGTTTCAACCTGACATAACTTGCATGTTATTCAGTTAAGTCCCATTTCAGACCATCTAGGGATTTAGCCTGTGGCCATGTTTATGTAGAGTCATTGAAAAATAGCCCATAATAACTACTAATGTGAAACTGGGTGGATATTGTCTAATATCCATACAAAATTATTCAAGCAAGAAGGATTATTTAAACCCATATTGGTGGCTGGAAAATGAGGTAGTGGTAGTGACTGCCTAGTATACAAAGATGGGCTTTTGGAATAAAAAAGGACTCACTTCCCTTCAACTATGGGGGAGATTTAACTAATCCACTTTTGACATCCTGGACATATGACCTTGATCTAACACAGCTTGACTAAGAAGTCATAGAGTGATTGGCCAGTAATGGACAACATGTTAGAATGAGAGCGACATCACTATGCCATCTAGTAAATAATATTTTCATATTTTGTAATGCAGAACACCCGCTGTAAGGTTCTTCAACTCCAACTGACGCTTATTGGATTTGAGGGTACTCAGCTTGCCTGCCGAACTACCAACAATCAAATGTAGGACACAAAGTGTGACAAGACCCCAAATGAAGGACACAAATAAAATACTGATACAGAGAAATTAAAATGCTGTGGGGTTCATTCCTTCAGTGTTAATGACTGTTTATATAACCTCTGTTTCATGATTATTTTTTTCTGATGTACATAATTTACAAGTAAGAGAGTACCAAATTTTTGTGGGAGATAGGTCACTTTGGAACTAAAATGAAGACTATGTGAGAGGTGAAGCACCTTGCAGGACTGGATTGAAATGTTAGTTTTATTTTAGATAACTGGAATTGGATATGAAAACTCGTAAGATGGGGTGAAGCACGGTTGGGGCAGACATCTGAACTCTAACCTCACAGAATTGAGATACTCCATCAAGTTTCAGAGTAGCAGCCATGTTAGTCTGCACCTGCAAAAAGTACAGGAGTACTTGTGGCATGTTAGAGACTAATAAATTTATTAGAGCATAAGCTTTCATGGGCTACAGCCCACTTCATCAGATGCATAGAATGGAATGTATAGTGAGAAGATATATATATACATACAGAGAAGGTGGAAGTTCCCATACAAACTGTAAGAGGCTAATTAATTAAGATGAGCTATTATCAGCAGGAGAAAAAAACTTTTGTAGTGATAATCAAGATGGCCCATTTAGACAGTTGACAAGAACGTGTGAGGATACTTAATATAGGGAAATAGATTCAATATGTGTAATGACCCAGCCACTCCCAGTCTCTATTCAAACCCAAGTTAATGGTATCTAGTTTGCATATTAATTCAAGCTCAGCAGTTTCTCGTTGGAGTCTGTTTCTGAAGTTTTTCTGTTGCAAAATTCAAGGGCATGGAAATTGTGATTACTATCCTGAAACAGAGCTGAAAGAGCAGGGGGATGAACCGAATAACCTAATGAGTTTCAGGCCTTGGTTACAGATTTTTTGTTGTTGTTTATAAATCAACATTTTCTTCTCATTCTCTACTACTCTGCTCATAGATCGTCTTTATATCTTGCTCTGGTCTCTCCATCAAATCTTCAGACTCCTCCTTTGCTTCTTAGACACTTCAAGCTCTTCTCTTCTGTTAATAGGTCTATCCCAATCTACTTTTTCACCCCTAAGAGTCCCCTCTTCTGTTCTTGGGCTGATCTTGGTTCCAGGATATCCTGTTGCACTGGAATTTCTTCTCTACTGTTCTCTTTGCATAACCCAGTTGTGGTCCCTGATCAGTCAACACAAGTGGGCACTTTGAGCTTTTGAGAGAGGTTCTGATTTTTTCTTTGAAGCACTGGTGAGGCGAAAAGAGCATCTCATATCCCAGAGAAGAATCTTATTTCTCTCATCACTGGCAGGATATTTTGAAAAAAACTGATTGCCCAAAATGTTCAGACGACAGAAGTTATTTTTGGTTGCTGATTATTGAAATCCACCAGTAATGGGAGACTTACTTTCCAAAAGAACAGATGTTTGTGATTTTTCCCCCTGTGCCTTTAGGCACAATTAAGTTGTGGTCATTCTCCTGCCACTTTAAACTTAAAGTTATTGTGATATAAATTAAAAATAGCCATCAGTATGCATTAGCACTGTTGCAGCCTGCAGATGGCTTTCCAGGGCTTTGTATCTTCATTTTAATTTTTCATTGAAGTAATATTTCACTGGCATTATGTCATATTTGTGAAAGCTGATTTGTGTGCGTGTATGTGTGTGTTCTACATTCTGAGGAATCACAGCACCTTAGGCATAGGCCTAGAAGTGATTGCTAATGCCCTTGGGCTCTACGGCTGAGTGCCACAATGAGCTAATTCCACGGGTACATATGTCATGTCCCAGCAAAGCATTAATTTACCTGCTGAACTCTCCTCTGATCATTTCCGTCTGAAAGCTGGTGAATGCCATTATTGCTGCTACTTGCAAGCAGGCAACAACTTAATGGAGATGATACTCTTTAAGAGGTCTCTGCTGGGTTCTTGGTTGTTAGGGAAGATGATAGTCTCATCCCTCTGGATAGATACAATTAAGGCTACTTCTGAATATCTTGTTATTTGTCAAGTGGCGCTTGGAGTCAGATAGTTATTCCTTTTCAGAGGTTATTCCCACTCTTGAGAGAGTCTTCTAAGCTGTAAGCATCGACCAGTGTCCTGCACATGTTTCCTTCCAGGCCTTCACCCTTTGGTAAATTTAAGTTTGCAGTTAAAAATAAAACATGTTTTCTAGCACTGAGGGTTGTGAAGAAAATCTTCTAAATGTAAAGCAGTTTGGTGCTTTCTTCTGTAGTCTAAAGAGACGCAGCCTGGGACAACAGGTCCAAGAGAGTTGTGAACTGCCCCACTCTTCTCAGTAATGTGTTGACTCTGAATCCTGATGACAATACACCAGTGTAACTGAAATCAGAATCTGGCTGTCAGTGTCAATGTTCTTACCTATGAGTTTCCAACTGTCTCATTTTGTGTGGTCAATGTTCCACAAGCATGAAGTGGGAGAATTGGTTAACTGGGGGAAAAAAGTGGGCAAGAATGAAGTTGCAGCCAGGTCCTTTCCTCTCTCTGCTTGAGTCAGAAAGGATATGGGGAAGTTCTCTGTTCAGATCCTGATACAGTATATGTATTATAGTTCTCTATCTACCATTGCCAGGAAATGTTTTGTTTCATAGGGATTATAGGCTGTGTAATGATCTCTATATGTAAGGCTGTCTAATCGTTTCCCACAGAAAAGGTCATTTCTGAATGACTAAAACTATCTCAAAGTTCTACCTTTTGGGCTGAAATTTGGTATGCTCCCTGTCAGTCAGGGAACAATTTTTTTCAGAAAGTTTAATAAAAAATGGTTGAGCCATTTGCAAATACAAGAGGAGTGAAAAATGCAGTTTTCTCTACTAAGGAAATATCATACAGATGAAGGGCTCTGTGCTGATCCTTGGAGTTAAGCGTGCATATCTCTAATTCAGGAGTATGAATGCTGCTTGGGTACAGGAGTGTATAATTTGCTGTAATCTTGGCTGGTGCATTTTTCTTAAATTGGTACTTTATTATTTGGTGCTAGTCCTCTTGTCTAAGTCCCTCTCGCATTCCATTCAAGCATGTCCCTGTAGAACATTAAGCCTTTCGTTATTTTTAAAGCAATGCTGGTTTTCCTTATTTCCAGATCATGTCCATAGTAGTTAATTGTGGCTACTTGATCCCTCTCATTTAACAAATTCTAATTTAGCTGTACTGTCTTGGAGTTAGATAGTGCTGTTAGTAAGAAGTATGGAGCCAGGCAGGGGGAGTGCTGGGAGGAATTGTGCTATGGAAACACAAAAGAGCCATGAAACTGGCTTAACTGACCTCCGGTGGATTCAGCATGTGTGTTGGGGAGGAGAGGAGGGCAATCTCTAGCTGATATAGAACTGGCATGCTTGGGCCTAAGTGTGGCCAGGCAAAAACAGGCTGCTCTAAATTGTGCTTGGGACTAAACCAGCCCTTGGCCAGCCCCAGGATCAGGAAGCTTAGCCTGACAGATCCAACAAATTGGGCCTCCTATATTAAAAGGAATCCTACCAACAGCATTATTTATTTTGGTATTAAATTCAATGCAGACCTCAGTGTTGGAATGTTTTTAGTTGACATTCTCTCTAAATTTACAGGGCCAGATCTGTAAATTGCCTAGCTCCATTAATTTCAACGGCCCACAGTATTCACAGTGCTGCAGAATTTTGTATTTGACAAGGCATAATTGCAGAAGTTGCTGGTGCAGAGTGAGAGGGGATGGCAACTTGAGAGCGAGCAGTTGGGTGGGGGCAGGAGGCATTTCAGATTCATTTGATGGTTCTGGCCCGAGCAATGTGACACACCTACTAAGATCTGAGAGGGTAAGGAATGGGTGACTGGAAATATTTTGGGAATCTTAAACTCCTAGTTCCTTGCCTCACCACCACTTGCCAGGCATCAGATGCCCCAATATGGCTCCATTATCCACCACTCCATCTAACACAGTGACACATGTGATCTGATTCTCAGTTACACTGTTCCTACTGTTTGGAATAGGGGCACAATACAGGGGCCTTCCAATACTCCAGTGTAAGTTAGAAAAGCCTCAGGGAGCTGCAGGGCACTCCAGCCATGCTGTGGATCTGCCCCCTGTTATAAATATAAAGGAAAGGGTAACCACCTTTCTGTATACAGTGGAATAAAATCCCTCCTGGCCAGAGGCAAAATCCTTTCACCTGTAAAGGGTTAAGAAGCTAAGCTAACCCCGCTGGCACCTGACCCAAAATGGCCAATGAGGAGACAAGATTCTTTCAAATCTGGAGGGGGGGGGAAACAAAGGAGGGGGTCTGGAGGGGGTCTGTCTGTATGATGCTTTTGCCGGGAACAGATCAGGAACGTAAGCCTTACAACTCCTGTAAAGTTAGTAAGTAATCTAGCTAGAAATTGCTGAGATTTTCTTTTGTTTAATGGCTTGTAAAATTAGCTGTGCTGGAGGGAATGTATATTCCTGTTTTTGTGTCTTTTTGTAACTTAAGGTTTTGCCTAGAGGGATTCTCTATGTTATGAATCTGATTACCTGTAAGGTATTTACCATCCTGATTTTACAGAGGTGATTCTTTTACCTTTTCTTTAATTAAAATTCTTCTTTTAAGAACCTGATTGATTTTTCATTGTTCTTAAGATCCACGGGTTTGGGTCTGTGTTCACCTCTACCAGTTGGTGAGGATTATTATCCAGCCTTCCCCAGGAAAGGGGGTGTAGGGCTTGGGGGGATATTTTGGGGGAAGACGTCTCCAAGTGGTCTCTTTCCCTGTTCTTTGTTTAACTCGCTTGATGGTGGCAGCACACTGTTCAAGGACAAGGCAAAGTTTGTACCTTGGGGAAGTTTTTAACCTAAGCTGGTAAGAATAAGCTTAGGGGATCTTTCATGCAGGTCCCCACATCTGTACCCTTGAGTTCAGAGTGGGGAAGGAAACTTGACACCCCCAATACTTAAGCCTTCCATATCCTGCCCATCCCCATCAGTTAGTTACTGCACAGGGAGCTCCCATGGAGTTGAGTGCGGGGCTGTCCAGTTGTTGTGCTCATCCTGCACAGACCCTTGGAATCCAGACCCTTTTCCTGCACAGCAGAACCTCATCTGTTTATCTCCCTGGGAACTTACATGGCTGTAGGGGATGAGTCGTTCCCTTAAAATTATTGTTTCAAGTTGTCTGTCAAGGTATGTCTACAGTTATGGCAGTGTGTAGAGTACAGACACTGCATGCCCAGCTTGCATGGGTATGAATAACAGGGCAGATGGTGAGGCACTGCTAAGGTGAGAAGAGCATAGATACGCCGAAACCTTAGGGAATATACCCTCTATGGTTCTCTACAAGTCCAAGCAGTGCCTCCCACACCACACTGCTATTTTAGCAGTGTGGTGTCCCACTGCGAGAGCCTTTCCCTGCCACAGTGAAAGGCTCTGGCAGCGGGGAAAGGCTCTGGCAGCTCTGCACTGCTAATACCTTTCCCCACCGCAGGGAGCCTTTCCCTATCACAAGTGCAGACAGGGCCTCAGAAAGACAACACTGCATTGGTTTACATTCAATTCATGTTTGGTAGGTTTGTTATTGCAACCACAAAGGCTAGAACATTTTATTTTTCGTTTTAAACTAAAGCTTAGATTCTGGAGCACAGTTTTGCTGCAAAAGTGGAATGAGCTGCCAGATAGAGAGGTCACAAAAAATAGAGCTAGCAAATTTTGCTGAATATGAATTTTGTTTTGTTTTGTCAAAAATTTTCATCAAAATATTCAGAGTTTTTTTGAAGAACTGAACCTCTCCCCTCCTTTTTTGTTATGTTCAGTAATCAAAACTTGAAATAGTTCAGCTAAAAAAACAATTTACACTAGAAAAAATATGGAGTTTTGTTGCCAAAATAGAAAATAAATATTTTGGGGTTTTTTTTTCCCCCATAAAAATAGTTTGTGAAAAATTCCATGCCTTTGAAAAGCCATTTTCTACTGAAAAAACATTTTGATGGAAAAATTTCTATCAGCTCTAGAGAAAACATAGGGACATAGGTATATCTTTGAATTAAACAATGAAGCCTGAAATAAATCTCCAATGAACATTCTCTGTTTCCATGGTCTGGTGAGAAAAGTATGATTCTACAAAGCCAGCCCATTTTATTTATATTGATTCCAACGGCATATATTTTTGTTTTCTATTTTTTTATCTTTTAATTTTTTTAAAAAAAATTGGTACTAACACATTTATTATTTCTACATCTAATTAGGAAAGTTGAAAATCAGTCATAATCATCATCTGCCCTAGTATAGTTGTTATGGCTAGTGCAGACATCATTTTAGTTCTGTTCTGGCTTCTATTCTATACCCCCTACTAATCAGTTGTTCAAACCTTTTAAGACATACCTTTTGGCCTCAGATTCTACTTTCTTGATCTCAGCCCAATGCTAAATATTTTTTGGAAAGTTTGTTCATAATTAGTTAATTCATTATTAAATTATATAAGCATCAAAATACACTTTTTTGTGTGTGTTCCAACTAGATATTTTAGATTCAGGTACTTATTAAGAGCTGAAGCTAAAGACTCTAAATTGGCCTGTTCTGTAGATCTCATTATAACTTAAAAATGATGCCAAGTGTAAAGAAAATCAATCCTTTATTTTTTAAAGATGAACATTTAAAATGGCTATTTATATGTACGGGCGGTAGATTTTTTTGCCTAAGTACCTTTGAAGATCTTGGCCCTCAACCCCATCTCTTTCATATACATTTCACTCTTGACTAGTTTAGGCAGCTCTTTGCTCAGCTTGCTGGCTTTGGTGAATCCTTTTCTTAACTCTCCCCATGCATTGTATGGGGGAGTCTGGGCACCTAACTCGGGGCTGTGAATTCCAGTAGATAGCAGGGTGTTAGAATGCCTCCTGAGGCTACTTCTGGTGTGGTGCAGTTTATTCACCCATCCCTTGCTCAGAACTGTGCCTAAGGTCACAATATAATACATAAAAAGAAAAGGAGTACTTGTGACACCTTAGAGACTAACAAATTTATTTGAGCATAAGCTTTCGTGAGTTACAGCTCAATGCATCCGATGAAGTGAGCTGTAGCTCACGAAAGCTTATGCTCAAATAAATTTGTTAGTCTCTAAGGTGCCACAAGTACTCCTTTTCTTTTTGCGGATACAGACTAACACATCTGCTACTCTGAAACCTGTCAATATAATACATAGTCAGGATAACCAATTTAACAGAAAATACAGGGTACATTTTTCAAAAGCACTTAAGATAAAATCACTTGAGTCTCTCAGAGGCTTTTGAAAATTTGACCCACAGAACTTTATTGATTCATTCTGTTCCACTCATTTAATTTAAAAATAGCCTATGCTCTTTTAAAGAAAATGAATTTTGAAAATATATTATTATTATTAGACCAAAATGTAGGTTAAATGGATTTGGTTTTTGCCAAAAGGACAAATCCCAAAACCTTTAACTTATTTTCAAGGTATTTTCTAAGAATTCTTGTTATATGTTCCTAATTCACATAGACATGCTCGCATTCATACCCTGTAGCTATACATTGATCCTTTGAACCCTTTAATATCTTTTATATAGTTTATCATTTTTTTAAAAAAAGCTACCCCAGTAGAGACATATGGCATAGTTCATAACTAGTCACCCGGGTCAATGATTTGTGTTTTTAAACGACATGTACAGTAATCAGTCCATCTGGGAATCACTAACGAGTTGGGGATAACATGTCACAATGAGATGTTTGAGATGCTTGAGATGTTTTACCCTTTTGAATTTCTTGGCTTTTGACAGTTTTACAAGCCCTCGCCATCATCTTAATGTGGTATTATAGTGATTACATACCAAACCAAGACAGATTCTTTGAAGAAACAAGGTCTCACTCCAAAGGGTCATGGAAAATAAGAATGTACAGCACGTATTGCTAAATTAAAGGTAACTATTTAGTTAGGTGCATTACATTGTCTATAATCACATTCTGCCAGCACTATCATTTCTGGCAAGAATATGTCACTGACCCCACAACTTATCTACTTTTTGACCTACTGAGCTTTTAACTTTTTATTGAGTACAGCAGTAATGCTTCTAAATTTAGTGCCAAGTGCACAAGTACAATTGCTATGCAGAACTGTCTTTTTTGGGGCAAATAGTTTCCTAAATAGTGAGAAATGAGAATTCAATAGAATTTTAGGAGAAAAGAAAGTAACAGCAGAAACAACCTCACAGGAAGCACCATCCTTTAGCCAAATCAGAAATGGACAGTACTGCAAAATGGAAACATTGCACAGAACCTATTTATCTCGTTACTATTGATAAACATGTCCAATACGCAGATTCTTAATGGATTAACTTTGGCAACACTTGTGTAGGCCGGCATGCCAATAAAGTTTACTGAAATTGAATTCCTGGAAAAGGAATGGTGGTCTTCAGTGCTACTGAGGGAGAGTGAAATAACCAGTTCTAAAGTAATAGGAATTTGGAGACGGTAGGATAGTGGGGTTGAGCTAAGCAGTTGGATTCCCCTGACCATCTTCTAAAAGGTCAGGAAACTAGAATAATGTAAGTATTCTAGTGGGTGATCAAATACTTACCCAACTAAAGTTCTTTGAGTTCAAATAATCCACAAGCATGATTTTGGTTCTCTTGCTCCGTCTTTCCTTCAGCTGCTGCCTGTGTGACAGTCTGAGATAACTCAATTAGTACAAAAAGATAAGAGTATATTAGAGTCCTGGGAGGAGGAAGTTCCTAGCCTGAGTCCCTAATGCATACAAGGATAATGGTAAGATAAAGCCCTAGTTAATTATATTGAACAGGCAGGAAGAAACTCACAACTAATCATGCTGGAGTTAAAAGTGTTTTCTTTTTTAAAATGAACACTCAATACTAATTGTGTGGTTCCTGTTATTCTATCAGAGGATCAGGATAACAGGGCCTAAACATCCATTGATATGCAGATATTGTCCTCAAGTAAACATCACTTAGGAGAGCTGCAGGAGTTGTATTTGTGCCATGGATGTTAATGGTGTTAGGGAATCTTATTTCTATGTAATACTTTATGAGAAGCTGAGTGTAGGGCTATTGCTTTGAGATCACATAAGACTTACCAAAACAAAATTATGGCGTAAGCAAACATCATTGCATTTGTGTGTGTGTGTGTGTGTGTGTGTGTATGCATGTCATTTATCTGATTTCTTTTCACCCTGATACAGTACTTGACTCACCTTTCACATTGGCTAGCATACACTTCCTGCTTCTACAGGACTACACAAGGGTATGTCTACACTGCCCACCTTGATTATCATACACATTGTAAGGAGAGTGATCACTTTAGGTAAGCTATTATCAGCAGGAGAGTGGGGTGGGGGGAGAGAAAACCTTTTGAAGTGATAAACACCCATTTTTTCATGGTCTGTGTGTATAAAACATCCTCACTGCATTTTCCACTTTATGCATCCGATGAAGTGAGCTGTAGCTCACGAAAGCTTATGCTCAGATAAATTGGTTAGTCTCTAAGGTGCCACAAGTACTCCTTTTCTTTTTGTGAATACAGACTAACACGGCTGCTACTCTGAAAACTGCAATTAAACACTCCCGGCTGGACCATGTCAGCTGACTCAGGCTTGTGGGGCTTGGGCATCGGGGGGCTCTAAAACTGTAGTGTGGATGTCTGGGCTCGGACTGGAGCCTGGGCTCTGAGACCCTACCAAGAGGAAGGTTTCTAGAGCCTGGGCTCCAGCCCAAGGACAGACATTTACATTGCAGTTTTATAGCCCGGCAACCCCAGCCCTGCGAGCCCGAGTCAGCTGACACAGGCCAGATTTGGGTGTTTAATTGCAGCATAGGCACATGAGGGACTAGAAAGCTGAGTCTGAAACAGGAGAGAGACTTATATTCATCACCTCTCATAGAATGAAAACAAAGCACGCTTTGTCTGCCTGTGGAAATTTGCAAATCATGGGCTGAACTCACACACACACATGCACACTGCTCATTGATATGAAATTTGCACTTCTCCAAGCCTGGCAGAGTCACTGTACCCCAGGAGTCACCCTAGGAAAGGATGGTTGTGATACGCCAGCTCTAGCTTGTGGTCTGGGGCGGCTACTCCAGGGGACATGCTGAATCAATGCCTGTCCTCTCTCCTCCCGCTTGCCTTATTCCTCCATTTACACGTGATTCAGGAACCAGGGTTACTGCTAAAACCTGTGAAAATAAATTAATGTTATTGTTAAACTTGTCCCCAATTATTCCAAAACTGAATAATGAGAATGTGAGGAAAATATAACTAACTTAGCCTAAGGATCACACAACACCCTTTGTACAGAAGCATCTAAAGCTGCCTGCTAAGTTGGTTGATATGCCTTTTATTTAGCTTGATGTTAATTTGCTAAACACTGTTTTGGTGTATGTGATTGTGGAACATAAAAATGCAGTAGGTAGTTTATAGGAGATGAGTTGCTAAAGAATACTCAGTGCTACGAGCTCTACATACTGTGCATAGTCTCTAAAGGGATGAAATTTCCCTCGAGCTAATGAGTAAACTGCTAAGTGAGGTACACTATCAGCTTTACGGTTCTCTTTAACCTGCTCCTCCTACTGGTGCTTTGTGGTGGGCGTACAACTGTTGCAAGTAGGTGGCACAGCTGTTTGCTTTGACTGGCTCAGTACCTTTGGGATACAGACAACACGGTTAATGTTACAAGATGAAAATGGCATTTATACTTTAATGAACTCACTCCGTTTCTTTGTTACAGGGAGGGGAAGGAGGGGGAAAAGGTTGCCAGCTTCATGATATCAGTATTAGTGCCACTGCTCAAAGCACATGGTGATGGCTAATGTTTGCAAAATCCTGACTAGCATTTGAAAGGGTGACATCAGTTTATTATTGCTGCAGTAGCTGTTAACTTTATGCAGATTTCCTGTGCACCTGCCTGCTACCACATCTTTAACATATATGCATATTTATACAACTTAGGCAACATATGTTTGATGATTTTTGTCATTTATATTTACTACAGTATGGATAGTGATTAAAAAATAGCCATGCTCCCAGTAATAAATTGGTGAAATTCCTAGAAAGGTAAAAGCTGTACAAAGAGTTTGAAGAGGGCGACCGAGGTAAATAATGTATAAAAATATAATAAAGTCAATAAGAATGTAAATTACAGAAAAATAAGCATAATGAAGAAAAAATACATCCCCTGTTCGGGAGGTTATTGAACATTTAGAGGTAGGGAACAAATAGTTTAGAGAGAAGTAGTTTCCTGTTTCTACCTCCCCCTACAAATAAATAACTGCTTTCTCTTGTAGATGTGATCAAGAAGAGTTAATCTGTTTTTAAAAAAAATTGACACCTGATTTACACACACTCTGTGTTTTGCATACACAATAACCTGTTTGCACATGCACATGTGACAGCATGTCAGGTTCTAGGGTCCTCTTTGGTGATGCAGTGCAGAGCTATTCTGCTGACTCAACTTGGCAGCAAGATCAGGTGGATCTCATTAGATTCAATTCAGAATGGTAAAAGCTGGTCAGTTTCTAAGGCAAGAGAGGGGATAGAGGTCAGAAAAAGAGGTCTTGTAAGAACAATCCCTAGAAATATCCAACTCAAGGAGAAGCTCAGCATATTTGCAGTGTTTAAGTTAAGAATAAAGGAAAATCCTAGGAAGCAAATGAGTTTTGGACACTAGCACTATGTGTCTGTGTTTGCACATAGGTTTCTCTGTGTGTGTGTATGATGCGCGTGAGTGTACATTCTAGATGTGAGAGTGGGATGAGGACTTTTCACAAAGCACAAATAATTTGCAGGCACAATTTAGATACAGCGCTTTTAAAAACATTTCTTGAATTTGCTTACCATGTTTCATATCATCACCTCTGTGGACTGCTAATCTCTATGGAGAGAGGGCGTTGTATATTGCAAGGAAATAGAATAAGGGTACAAGAACTGAAGCTGGGAATGGGTGTGGGTGCAGCTGCGAGGACTGACTTGTGGAGGAAGGGGAATTTACAGTGTTTAAATTAAAAAAAAAAGAAAAAGAAAACAGAAAACCAAAAAAGAAACAGTTTAAATCTTAGGGGTTTTTTTTATAGCATCCAGGCTTGCAGTATCAATGGCTTTCATGCTTAGGCAAAGCATCTAAGACTATTCAGCCAGTCACACAGATAGGCATTGCTGACACCATTATTTCTCATTCTACAGAGCACCCAAATGGACTTCTTGTTATTGTTTATTATTTCTATTTTGGTGGTGCCTAGGAACAGTAGTCAAGTATCATGGCTCCCTTGTGGTAGGCACTGTACAAACCAATATAAAAGAAAACAGTCTCTGCCCAAGTCAGCTTACAGTCTTTTTTGTTGTTTACAGATTCAAGTGTAATCCTAGAATGGACACCATTTTTATATAGTTTACAGAGTCTGAGAAGGGAGTTATAAATGTGAATAAATGAAATGAATATTGTTTTGCAAACTCTTTCAGGATTGTCTGCTTTCTAAGTTTCTCCTTAGCACCAAATATGCTTTTCCGCAGGTTTGTTTGCTTGCATTATTCCAAGTTAGACCTCTTTTGTAATTTTCTGCTCATTTTACTAATCTCTCTGGATCCCTTTGTATTATTTCTGTGTACTGACTGATGTTAACAGTACCGATGTAATGATGTTAAGCTCCTCCTAATTTAGAATCATCTGCAAGTTTCAGTAGCATGCTGTTTACTTCCTTTTCTAGATCGTTAGTGAAGATATTCAATGGACCTTAAACTGATCCTTACAGTATCACATTAGTTATCTTCCCCCTGCTTGATACAGTTGGCCCAGATTCTCAGCTGCAGCCAACGTGTGCTTAGCTCAGCTCAGAAAGATGGCAATAGCTGACTTCAGACAGCCTTTACATCCCTTTCATGATACTAGGGCCACTCAGTTGCTGGACCAGTCCCTGGCAGAGATTAGAACAGCCTCAGGATTGCACTGATTTACACTGACTCAGAAATTTAGATTGCTGGAGCACTGAGATGCTTTAGCCTTGTACCCTGCACAAGGTAGACGAGTATGAGGCAGGAGCTGCCACAGCAACCTATGCTATTGGAAAATTCCTCCATGCAGGGTGAATCCACGAGTGGCCAGATTTGCTGGCTTTACGTTGGCCATCTGGTGCAGAGCAGCCTTTATGGACTGCAAGGCCTTTCACATAGTTTTTTTTTCTCATTACATCAGTATATGGTTCTTCAGCACATTTCCAGTACAGGTGACGACGGTATGTTCATATTCAGGCTGATTTTAATTCATGTTGGGAGTAGGATTTTGTGAGACACTATCAGATGCTTCACTGAAATCCATGTTCTATCTATTCCCTCACTATTGTAGTAACTCTCTCTTTTTAAAAGCAATCAAATGAACAGATTTTTTTTTAAATGTGTGTGCCTTTGGCTTGACGACTTCCAGGCCAGTTTTTAACCCAAAGCAATGCAAATCTGCTGAGATATTAAATCCCCAAACCAGCATTTATAATAGAAATACAGTAAGCCTCTAACTTTAACGACACTAGCAGGTGTCACCACAATAAAGAAAGCAGCCTCCCCATGAACAAATATTAGATTAAAGAGATCAATCAATCTGTATCTTAAATTCTAGTCCCAGCATGATCACTTTGACTAAAAAAAAATACTTTAAGTTTCTCTGTATGTAGATTGTAACAGGTGAAAGACCTTTTGATTGTTCAATTATTTTTGCAATATCCTAAGAAAATAGGCAATTTTTTTTCTGCTATAGAATCTTTATGTTAATGAGGCAGGAAACATTTGTGACCTGGAGATACAAGTGCACATCTCTTTCAAAGCTTGCTGTAAGCTGTGGTAGCTTTCATGTCGGGCAGGTGGTGAGTCATGGCTCACTACGCCGTCTCCTCCAGGAATACCAAAAAGGAACTGTTTCTGCTTTTGGCCTGTCAGATACTGTAGTATCATCAAGTACTGGGTTGTGTGATTAAATACCTATGGAAATAGTGTCCTCTTTCTTTCTTTCTTTCTTTCTTTCTTTCTTTCTTTCTTTCTTTCTTTCTTTCTTTCTTTCTTGTTGCTGCTAGCCTGCTAAACTACCACCCATCTCTTTCTTTCTCTTTCTTACATTTAGTATCCTGGGATCTGTCAAAAGTTACTGGGTCTGATTCTCCACAGTTTTGCATCTGGTGTCATTCATTTACACTCGTGTGCAGTGGGTAGAAATTGCTAACAAATCAGAATGGTGGTGTATGACCCCCCCCCATGTTGCACACTCACATTGCACAGGGGTAATAAGTGTACAAGGTGTAAAGCAGCTGAGAATCAGGCCCACTAGTCATATGATAATTAAAAAAAAATCCATAGCCTTAACCAATTATCTGGCTGAGAAAAGCTAGTCTAGTCTCACAGTTACGATCTTCTACTCTGCAGCACAATACATTCCATGTGGTGACACAGGCACTGTCCCTGAAGTATCGTTTGTGAGCCTGATGTGGAATTTCAATAAACTTGGTTTAAACAGAAAAACTCACTATATTTCTTTTGCCCATTATTCTATCCAGCTTTATACCATTACAATCCTTTCCATGGCAACCCAGTGTTAGGTCACAGATGTTTGCATTCTGAGTTGAGAAGTATTTATGCAGGAGTTAGGCTGAGAATTTGAATCCTATTTGTAGTAGCAACCCCAAGTCTCAGAGTCACAGAGCCTGATTCTCTTTGGATTTACACCACTGTAGATGAGGAGTAGACCCACTGAAAACAATGGAATTCCACCATTGTCAGACCAGTTCTCTTGAGGCCAAAACCAGGCACAAACTCTTTCCTGATAAAGCACAGCTGATTAAGTAAACCCAAGGGCCAGATGGCTCAGTAAATTTGTTTGGAGAGCTGTGGAATCTGGTAAGTAGTGAAAAAGTTTGCCAGGATCAACATAATTCCAAATAGAAGTCTATCCATCTTACAAAACCACTACACAATTTGACATACTTGGCCACATCAGTTCACTCATCTGTACTATTACAATTATGTTTTGGAGGGGATTTAGGGCTGGTATGGATCTATTAAGTAATGTAGTTAATCAGTAGTAAATATATAGATATTCACATTTGGATCCTTTTCCTTAAGCTCTAAAATAAGCTTTAAAATATAATTTTATTAAAATATTTAATTTAAATCAAATATAATATATACAATGCTTGGGAATTTTTCCTGAGGAAAAGCTCCTGGCTTAAGTCTTTAATCCTTAAAATGGACCAAAAAGGTTTCCTAACAATGACAATATCTGCAGTTACAAAACATCTTTCAAGCTTCCTTCTCACCCTGTTTTTCAACTTTCTGTTCACTTGAATGATGAGTTCATCATTTAAGAAGTCATGGAAAGTTTATTTAGCAGAACACCAGTTTCACGATGATGAATGATGACTGCAAGGCACGTCTGTGAAGACCCTGTTCCAATGCCATTACAATGTAAGCTGAGGATGGGGAAAGCAATTTAAGTGTAACTCTGTGGAGACCCCATTAACCAGACCATTATAACTGCAGACTAATTGAAGAGCAAGAACAGGCAGGACCCTCCTGCCATGTTGGTGACACAGTTACAATGCAATAGTAACGTCAAAATAATTTCAATGCCAGACGTCAGATTTTTACCACTATTAATAATATACATATGCAGGTCTGTATCCTACTTGCCTTACTTATGCAAATAGTCCTATTGAATTGGAATGAGACTGCTTCCACGATGTGTGGCGTAGCTTGCCATCATTGTGTCGGGACGTGACCAGATCGGCCAACGGTCATCCTACATTTTGGAAGGCAGGGCTCTGGATAGCAAGGAGCTGCCAGCCACAGTCTACCACGCTCTGGTTTTTCTAGTGTTCGAGTTATATACGGTTTAAATAAAAAAAATATAAGACTCAAACACAAGCTCTCTCTGCCTCAATAAGCAGAACATCACACAAAAGGTGAACAGGATCTGACCAACAAAAATTGTTTTGAGATAACAAAGTCTCTAACTTTAACCATAAAAGATTGAATAATATAAGTTAATGTATGGATCCATCCCATTGTGCTTAAGTATTGTAGCTGGCATTGCTCCCCTAAGGAGCACCTCAGTAGGGATTCTATATATCAGGTGAGCTGCTTAGGCTCATTGGGCCAGATTTTCAAAGGAATTTAGGCACATAAAGATGCAGATAGGCACCTAATGGAATTTTCCAAAATGCCTAAACAAAATTGCACTGAAAGTTACACTTATGTGCTCTTAAAAATCGCATTAGGCATCTATCTGCATCTATAAGGCAACAAAAATCCTTTGAAAATCTGGCCCAAGGAGGCTGGATTAATGATACTGCAGCAGCTGGTGGGGGTTTGTGGGTACACTATTTTAATGTCTATGTTGGGGTTTCATTTATATAGCACTGAAAATTCCACATTACATTTTAGGACTGGTAAACCAGTAGCTTCACTTCGGTACCATTTGATATCCACTGAGGAGCTTGCCCAGAATGTCCCTCTATGTTTGACTTTACAGGGTTATTCCCTTCTATTATTTTTACCTTCCAAATATTTATATAATTAAGTTTCTAATCGATGGAGATTCTGTAGCGCCTCTTAATTTAGTATATACCATCTAAATTCACTATTCTCTTTATAAAGACATTTCACTCAAAGAATGGTTTCAGAGTAACAGCCGTGTTAGTCTGTATTCGCAAAAAGAAAAGGAGTACTTGTGGCACCTTAGAGACTAACCAATTTATTTGAGCATGAGCTTTCGTGAGCTACAGCTCACTTCATCTTGAGCTGTAGCTCACGAAAGCTCATGCTCAAATAAATTGGTTAGTCTCTAAGGTGCCACAAGTACTCCTTCACTCAAAGAATGAAATCCAGGCTCCATGGAAGTCAGTGGTAAACCTCCCATTAACTTCAATAAGCGCCAGAATTTCACCCTAATTCTTTTAACAGCCAGTTTATCCTTGGCTTAATTTTTCCATCTGACATGATTTTCCATCTGATAAGAGGCCTTTGTAACTTCCCTCTGCTCTGTTCCCTTTTGAATTTTGTTTTAGTCCCTTTTAATCTGCTCTCCCCAAAGAGCAGGGAGCATATATTTCAAACATTTAAAAATAATTAAGATCTATGAGTCCTTGTGTAATGCTGGTTGCCCGCTGTTGTACTTTCTCAATTTCTATAATATCTTTTTCATATTAACGTGACCAATACTGTGCACAGTATTCCAAATGCAGTCTCCTAATCAGCTTCTTATGCAGCAGTAGGATAATTGTCTTTGACCTTTGTTCAACAGCTCTATTTGTACAACTAACAATTTTGTTTGCTTGTTTAACTGTTGGTTTAGTGTTTTCTCTGCCACAACCATCAGATCTTTCTCTGACTTGGTATCTTATCTGAATACCTTTATGTGAAAACCAGTCCATTAGATAGCCTGAAATATTTATGTTTATGGATGTCTGACATTTTTTAAGAAGATCTGATTTGTTGACTATAGGCCTAATCCCTTTTCCATGGAAAACAATGGCAAAACTCTGACTGGCTTAAATGGAGCCTAGAAGTAAAGTCACAGGGCTATCAAGAATGAGAAGCTAGGATTATGAAGTAGGGTTTATTAGAGAATGGAATTGCCTCTCTTTTGGTAACATAGGCATTTAGAACTCTCCCTGTTGTTTTCTTTATCGTAAAATCAATGCCCTCCCAGCTTCTCTGTAAGTGGCTAGCACAGAGCACTGTGTTGATTCTTTGTACACTTTCATTCACCCCACTCCAGAGAATGTTGAACTTTTGCTACTAGCATCAAACATTAATGTTATGTTCTTGCAAGAGGAGAGGTGAATCGGCTGTTTCACATACAGACTTGTGTCCTGAATGTCTATTTGGTGTCAGCTATGTCCTAGCTTGCCCCCGCTGCAATTGTTTCCTATTTTTCATTTTACAGCTCAAACATTATAATTTCCTAATGCAAGAAGGTGTTTTAATTACTTTTTGTGCTTGTGAATGTTGTTGGATTAACAGCCTTGAAGACCAAAAATCTTCTAGCCACACAACAGGCAGAGCAAGAGCAATGGTAGAGAAAACTTCTATGCACTGCCTACCTATGGGTCTCAGCCTTGACCTGGCAGGACCCTCTGTAGGGAAAAGAGGATAGGGCAGCCTCCATACTCATCCAACCCTTGGTCTTTCTGCTGAGACAGACAGCAAGGATACCAATTTGTGTTTGTTTTTTTGTTCTGATTTTACATCTGTCTACTGGGAACTGAACTGGGACCACCAATCCCATTTTACTTAGGGCTCCAGACAGTCATCTGCTGGACACAGCTTTCCACCACTACTAACCAGGGCTGTATTTGACCTTTGTTCAATAGCATACAAAGTGTATATTTTAACTAACATTTCATTGCTTTGCTGAAGTGCAGAAAGGTCTTCCCCCTGACACTTTAACCTATTGAAAATAAAGGTTGCCCCAACCCTTCCTTTGTCTGGTTGGTGACACAAAGAGACAGATCAGAATGAGTGCATATTTGAAATGGCTAATGGCAAGGCAGAAAACAGTCATCTCTGTGGTAGGTATAACCTGCCCTTCCCCAACAACCATGTCTTTGTAACACAGTCAGGCAATTTTACAGTGCCATTCTGAAATGCACATGCTAAGGAAGAGCAAAAATATTTTATCTTGGACATCAAGCCCCACCACCAATAACATCTATAATGATTTCAGATGAGATGTGGGCAACAGATTCCTATATATTGAGATTCAGAACTACCGGGCCAGGTCTTCAGTGTAAATCAGCATAACTACATTGAGTTTACACCAGCTGAGGAGATGGCCCATTGACTTCAATGAAACTAAGCCGATTTATACCACCTGAGGTTCCAGCCCAAGTGGGCCTGATTCTGGAAGATGTAGTGCTCCTTCATTTGCCATTGACTTCAGTGAAAGCACTCAGCATCTTGCACAAATACAGTCTCTGGTCTTCTTCTTCTCTATTCCTTAGCCTTTATCTCTTGATTTTTCTCTCTAACTAGGCTTTCTCTGTACTGTGATTGAAGCATTTCAGTCTTCCTTACAAAAGAAAACTGCAATAGTAACAAACACTTTTAATAATATATTCTGTACATTTTGGGATGCCAGTGCATGGATAGTATTGTTTTCTATATGATTTTTCTATATGTTTGTATTTAGATATGTCCATTATATATCTATATCTACTTAAAATTCAATAAAATTTATTCAGAGAAGGAGAGAGCCAGATGCTAACTTTAACGCAAAAAATAAATCAAATAAAGATTTAATTAGCAGAGGGAAAAATTCAGGGAAATAACCTTCTGGAAAATAACACAGGAATTGGTAGAAGTATACCAGCATTCTAATGCATTAGTGTGTTACCATCTTATATTTATATTACCTATATGCTTTTGTAGCCAGCAACACAAAGCTTGTGGTGATGTAATTAGCATCCTTTCTGTAGTGAATTGTCGTGTTCTACCACTGCTAATGAATGTGGAGAAGGTGTACCTGCTGTAAACTGTTGCCGAGAAAAAAAACCCCTCAGCATTACTACTAGAACATGATTTCTTTCTTTCTTTCTTTCTTTCTTTCTTTCTTTCTTTCTTTCTTTCTTTCTTTTTCTTTTTTTTTTTTTTTGAAAAATGCCTCTATTATTACCTGCGGTAGTTGCTGAGCACAAGCATGCTATTTTGTTGATTGCACTGCCCTCAGAGACTGCACATTTGAATCCCATTTGTAGCAGCAGTGCCAGTGCTGGGATTCAAAGTCAGACCTCTTAGGGTTACAGCCCTGCTGCTACTCCTGTGTGAGTGGAAGCCTCTGAATGCCACTGGCATCGGAAACTATGGCTGATAAAGAGACAAGGTGATCTAAAGAGAGTACACACAGAAATTTTTTTTCCTTTTTCCTTACCAGAAAGATTAAGGAGATAAGAGTAGGTTGATATTTGACGAATCGGTTCTATTCAGAGGAGTGCTATCATTTTTATGTCCTTTTTGAAAATGCACCCACAGTGTCTGAATTCCCATTAATGCAAAGTTCAGATAAAGCTGATGAAAAGCAGCTGCCATCTTGATAGTTGCCATGGCAGATGGCATCAGCCTTTATGCTTTTATCAGTATTAGTATCAGAACACACTCTGTGTTCCAAGCTGAGATAAAAATCATTGAAGCTGTACCTGGAATAGGCAGATCAACACTGCAGGTCCCACTCAGTTTTGAATCTTTTCAGAGCAGTCTGCATAAAAGCTAGAGACAACGCATTCTTGTTATTCATTAGTTCAACAATGCTGATAGTATTTTGCAAACTTCACAGATGCAGCAGCCTTTCTAAAGAGCTGCTGCCTCCCTTCCTGTGGCTCTCCCACCCCCAGGAACGTTCAGGATTTGACAAAAACAACACAAAACAAACAAAAAACTCCCCTCCCTCCCAACACACACAGAGAAACACTTTACAGTACATGGACAATGCACCACAGTGACCTTCCTCCTTGATTAACCTGTCTGCACTAAATCTGAGTAAGCCTGTCATGATTCATGATATTAAGAATAGGAGAATAGCAAAGGAATTAATAACCATGAGCCATGTGCTGAGAAGATACAGCACAGCCAGGGCTTCAATGGGGTTTATTACGTTGATATTGGGAATCTTGCCTTGAAGCCCTCCCCCATTTAGCTTGCCGCTGGTATGAAGTGACACATGTTGGTGGCACAGCTCTGAAGCCCTACTTCAACCTGGCAGTCCTGGCCTCAAGCCAAGTGATTGGAGCAGCGTGTACAGTAGCCTGCATGGCCCTTTTTCTTCTGACTCCACGTTGTGATAATTGCTCCATCAGAAAAAGTGACTTACACAATGTTAAAGCTTCAACACCAGCTCTTTAGTGCATGTTTCAAACCATACTGACAAATCTCCCCCTCCCCTTTCCCTCTCCCCCTCCTCATTTCCCCTCATAGTTATGCAGATAGTTATTTTTGGTAACAATGTTGCTTGATAAATAGAAGGGTTGTGAGATCTCAAGTTATTATGCAAGTGTTAGCGACACAGGCTGGTAAACCATTTGGCTGTTGCATCAGTGCTGAAGTGAATAATAGCAAATGGGAGGAGGGCATGGGAGTTATTTTACGTGACACATACATATTTAAATATAGCATTAAAATAATGTTAAAGGTTTGGAGCCATTATAGTCTCTTGTACTGACTCTCAAACTCTTCCGGGGAGTGATTTTTAAATTTGCTGTTCTTTCTTTTTCCTTTTTTCTCTGCAGGAAGGCAAGGAAACCTTCTATGTCTGGGTTACCCCCTGTTTGGAACAGGCAGGTTGTGATTCAGGTCTTTCTAGAATCTCTGTGCATTGACCAGGGGACATGTGCAAAATCTGAATACAGTTCTGGGTTTGGATTTTGAAGTTTGGGGACCTTCTAAACCAGTGTTTCAGTTTGAGCCCATTCCTACTTAAAAGAGACAAACCTTAAAATTAGGGATGGATAAATGGGTATAAATAAAATAAGAACTGACACGGACTTCAGCCTGAAAAGCTCAAAACAAGACTCAAAAGAATATGTGGGGAACTGAGAAAATTCAGCTACTAACTTATTTTTAAACTAATGCTTAGTTTTTATCCGCTCTGCAGGACCAGAAGTGGAAGAGCCAGAAGAACATTATAAGCCAGAAAGTCCTCCCAGCACAGTAATTGCTGGCCCAACTGCAAGTTGGAAGACCCAGAAGTGTTGTCAGACTTCTTATCTGCTTGTATTTGTATTTATTGTATTATGGTCATGGCTAGTGGGACTGGGGCCCCATTGTTGCTATACACACATAAAGAAAAGATGGTCCCTATGCCAAAGAGCTTACAATTTAAGAGCCTTGTCTAAAGTCTTCTGAAGTCAATGGAAGCCTTTACATTAACTTCAGTGAGTTTTCAATGAGACGAAGTATATGACAAGAAACAATATGTGAATACAACGAAATGAGGGAGCACAAAATAGCAGCAAGATTATTATAATGAACATAAGAAGAAGTCACAACGCACCAGTTGTCTAGCTATTGTCATGCGTTTTGTTGGCATTACAGCACAGGTGAGTTTTAAGGAGATATTTGAAGGAAGATAAAGTAGTGCGTTTGCAGAATTTAGACTTCACAACAAATTTTGCATGAATTTAAGGGGGGGAGGGTCAGATGACATTTATCCGGGTCAGAAAGGAGGAGGCTGCAGTCATCAAGATGTGAGCTGTCATTCAAAAAGATTACTGTGAGCGTTATTCAAACTGAACCTCCAAATCTTTGCCCATCATTTCTCTGATTAGAACTCTCAGAAGCCAAGAATTTTAGAATTCAAATCCTGAATTCCTTCTCCTTCTCTTTTCCCTCCCACTGCTTCCTTAGCTCTGAAAAAAGTGGCTGCTGTCATACACTATCCAGACTGCAGCAGAAGAGAACCGAATGTCATGGCATTTTGTTAGTTTTATCTTCTATAGATCTAGAAACCACAGTGATGAGCACACAATAGATATATAAGCAGATCTTATTTTAAAACCTGACTTAGTAAATTGAGGCTACAAAAAAGATGTGTGCTGTCATTAGCTGCAGTTCCAATATTTTGCATGCACACCTACCCCTTGTAGATGCAAACTTGTATATTATGAATTCGTTGGGATACGGTACATGTTTGGGGATGGAAAGATGGTTCTATGAGTCAGATGATCAGGATTCTAGGCCCTCCTCTATCACAAACTTCCTGCATAATTTTGAACAAGTCACTGAGTCTCAATTTTCTCATCTGTGAAATGGGGATATTTAAGATTTACTATACTTTTCTCACAACCATTGAGAAGCTAAATTCATTCATGTTTGTAAAAGGCATTGAGCACCTTGGTGCAACCAAATTGCAAAGCATCATTAGGGAAAGTTTGGATAATTTGGTCTATTTGTACACTTGCTCTTAATTTCTTTATTAGTTTTCAAAGCAAGAAAATCTCTTACAAAGCACAATGTGAATTAACCCATTATATTGAAATATGGCACTTTATATGCAACACAACAATATAGCTCAGGTATTTGTGCTGTATAAATACTAAAAGAAAACAAACAAACAAAAAAATGGATTACCTAAAATGGCTGCCATTCACTGGTGGGGGCCATTTTACATTAGCTGTGGCTAGTCACAATCAGCTTCAAGTATTACATTATATTTTTTAAATCAGTGCATATCTTTAAACAGGTTTGTATACGGATATAATAGTTGGTGATGTATATAGGTTGCTTATTATCGCCTTAATATGAAGCTGATATCAAGCACTGCACAAATAATTTATATAGGGTTTTGTACAATTGGGTTGTCTTTGTAAATATTCGTAGTCATTTTACTTATTCATTGAATACTAAAAATCACTATTGGGTATTCAGTTAAATATCAAACATGTTTGTTCATAACAGACATAATTTTTGTTTTGTTTTAAATATGAGCATCATAACAAGGATTATTGAAAAAATAAAAGTCTTAATTGTATTTGTGATCAACTGAGGCAGCTGTCAAAATCTGTTCATTTTAATACTTCACAATGTTAACAGTTTAAACTAAAGTATAAACTTCAGGAGTATTTTTTAAAAATGTGTAAAAAAAATCTTTCTCAGCTAAGACTTTGTCACCTTTTCTCCTACAAAGTATTGTTGTGGCCAAGTCATAATCCTGCTTAAGTAGAGGGTTTATTATAACAAGCACACCAACACAACCTTAGTTCAAACTGCTCTAGTGGGCGCTCTGTAATTTAAGATCATAGCTCAGAAGAAAATGGAAATTTTTTCTTACATTTAAGGGTTCAGTTTACCACTGAAATTGCTTTTCATTTAATTCAAGCAGCAACTGATAGCACAGAACACTTAAACAAAATTAAACAGAAATCTTTCACGTTATGAGAGGCACTTATGTGTGCTTTGTGTCTTTTTTTTTTTTTTTTTGTTAAATACAGTTTCCCCGAGGAAGAATGGCAGAGAGGATTTCAAGCAATTCCTTTGGTTCCCAATAATGTGAGTGTTCAATGCTATTCTAGAGGGCTTTACACTAGCAACTCCCTCTCTCCTTCCCCCCCCCGCCCCCAGTGTGACTACCTCTTATTGCGACTACTTGTATTTTATTCAAGGTCAGCAATCAAAAATACATTAATGGCACAAGGTTCAGATATCTTTGATCAATGATATTTTTATTTTTAAAAAAATCCATTCTCCACAGTGAAGTATTATACCATAAAACAAGCAAGCATTCCATGCAAACTAAAGAGGCAGATAAATGTTTCGAAGCAAGCAATAATTGTCTTAATTTTTTCTAAATAGTACAGTTGGCTAAAATAAGCTGACCAGATTTGTGGTCTTAGTAGCCTGGAAGATTTTTGTGGTTAGGGCAGCGGGGTAGTT